>NC_041214.2:46849654-46916458 GCF_002837175.3 Physeter macrocephalus | reverse complement strand
GGCTCAGCGGCCACGGCTCACGGGCCCAGCCGCTCCTCGGCACGTGGGATCTTCCCGGACCGGGGCACGAACCCGCGTCCCCTGCATCGGCAGGCGGACTCTCAACCACTGCGCCACCAGGGAAGCCCTGTGATTTTATCTTGATTTACACCAGAAATGTTTTTAGTGTGTTCTCTGTGCCTAGTACTGTACTGTGTGCTGAGAATAAGAAGTTTGATGAGACACCCTGCTTCCTGCATGGGATTTCCAAATAGAAATGTTGGAAGAGCTTTGAGTTTAGACCTGAAATGAGCAGCGACCCTGTTTATGACCAAAAGCAATGATGAAAATTCTATTGGCTGGCAGTTATCTTAGAGAAAAATAAAAAAGAATCTAACCTACATTGTTTTGGAAATAATAATTCCATTTTCTTCCCTGTTCACCTAACACTGGTGGTACTAGGGTGTCAGATACTGTCTTCTGCTTATTGATATGTTCTTTTAGTTGGGTTGCAAACTTCAGAGGAAAATCATGTCTTCCTCCTATGGTGTATCCTCCATTAAGTCTAGGAAAATAACATACACAGTGTGTTATATAAATAGTATTGATATATAAATGATGTGAACGTATTAATTTTCTATCTGTTGACAAAAATTTTAATTACCTCAAGCTATTTATTTATAATCTCACATCTATTTTGTCAAAGCTTTGTTGAGATATATTTTGTGTATCATAAAATTCCTCTGCTTTAAGTGTACAGTTCCATAATTGTTAGTCTATTTACAGAGTTGTGCAACCATGACCACAATCTTATTTTAGAACGTTCCCATCACCCTCAGAGAAACTTTGAGCTGATTTATAGCTACTCTTCATTCCCGGACCCAGCCCCTGGCAACCACTCACCTACCTTCTGTCCGTACTGATTTGCCTTTACTGGACACTGCACAAAAGTGGAATCATACAATAAGACTGACACCTTTCAGTTAACATACTGTTTTTGAGGTTCATCCATGTCGTTGCATGTATCAGTACTTTATCTGAACTTTTTACCTTTAATCATTCTTCATAATACTTTCAAGTATAAGTGAAGAACTGGAGCCTTTAATGAACAAAGAATACACCTTTTGAAATTGACATCAATCGTGGCAGCATCTAGATTTTGCATAAGTTGTTCTTCAAGATGAAAAAGCAAAGTAAATGCAAATGACTCAATCACTCATTCATTATTCCTATTATTAGGGAAATTTGTTATAAAATTAATCTCTGTTACTCTAGAATAAAGAAAGTATACTATAGCTGTTAAATGTCAAAACCATTCCACTCAAACAAGCATTCAACTTTTCAAACCAAGTCCATCAGTGTGAATTACAATGAAATAATCATCTTAACACATTAAATTAAGGGGAAATGAATCTACGCACCGTGGGTGATTAAATTAAAGCATACATAAAATAAGCGGCTATGTGATATTCATGCAAAGCATAAATGATATTCATAAAATGTTAAAGGACATTTTTTTCTTCTCAGGATAGAGGGAAACAAAACATATAAATATATGAAGTAGCATTAAATTAGGCACATCTTTGGAAAAACAGCTAAATCATCACAGTGATCTTAGAATTTGTGTTGAAACACATACTTAGTTGCCCAGAACTTTCAAAACATAAAATAATTCTCTACTTAGAAAAGCAGTGTAGGGAAGTGAGACAAGCAAGTTCTCGAATAGCAATTCAAGAGCTGAAATTTCAATACTAACATCTTCCCTTAGTAACTACATCATAGTGAAAAAACCATCTCCTCAGTTTTCCACTCTGTCAAATGAATGGAAATACCCCACCACCACCACCAATCTCGTTGTTTGGTTATGAAGACAACATGCAGTAGATGTTATCACCATTATTTGGCCAGGGCTCTAATTGAAGTTATACCAAAATGGAAATTTTATGGTATGTTTTCTAGATCTTGATGCCCAAGCTTCATCAGACTACAGTCAGGAAAGATTTGCTTTTGAATCCAATGCTCATTCATGAAAAAGAGCAGAGATTCCACTGTTGGCTTAGAAAAGAGAAGAATTCAATGCTGATAACCATGGCCTAAAATATATTTTAAAAGCCTTACTTTTTTTTTCAATCTCCAGCCTTAAGGGCGCCATTCTGTATTCACTTTTGTGTACATGCATTTATCGTTTGGTCTGGATGCCGATCTCCTTTTGAATATTATCTCATTCCTTCAAAGCACAAGGAGACTTTATGATTTGTCTTTCGTCTTAGGAAACAGCAGTCAGAATAAAACCCTTGATCTTCATGCTGGGAACTCTTAGATGCCAGACATTGTGCTGGAATGTCCCATCATTCATCATCACTCTTCCATCCATTGGAAATGCTGTGGAAGAGAGGCTTTGACATTGCACAAATGTCTGGGAATTTTGAGCACTAAAACGCATGACTCGAAAACTTACATGGAACAAATCTTGACTTCAGGCTAAAATCAGATGATACATCATTTTCCAATATGCGAGAGAGAATTTCATGAACTAAGCATCCATCAAGAAATATTTTGAGCATATAAATGCCCTTGTCTGACATGGTTAAGTTTCTAGGCCCCTAAAGGAGGACAATTAACAAGCTGTGAAGAATCACTGCCTGTCGGGTTATCATAGTCCTACAGTATGGACCCCAATGTAAACTACTGACAGCATAGAGGCAGGAAACAGGAGGCATATTGTATATCCACATACCATATTCCAATACGTCATCCTGTTTCCATGGAGAAAATACATCATAACTCACCATCTGCAGGATTATAATTTTTAGGTCACTCAGCCATTGTCCACTCCCATCCATTCGTTCATGTGTTAAGCAATTATTATATGCTTATTGTGAACCCCTAAATTAACTTAAGTATCCAGGAGGTAAGCATTATCCTTTTATCTGTAATTTATGCATTGAGTTTAAAAGAACAAAGGTAGAAACATAAATATCAATAATTATTTTGGCTTTAGCACATGGAAAGGAAATATTCTTAGTGCAGGCACAGTATTTTGGAAGTGAACATGGGGTTTGCAGCCCAAGAAACCTGCATTGAAATCACCCCTGATCAGCCCTGTGACCTTGGGCAAGTACCTAACCTCTCCAGGTCTCGGTTTCCTCATCTATAAAATAGGAACGATGATATGTACCTACAAAAGTGTCGTGAGGCTTAAATGATAGCACCTCTATGCAAGGCATTTCACAGGGCTTGGATCACTGTATGGAATGGAGATAAGGTAGGGGAAGGGCACAGGGTGTGACCAAGGCATCGGGAGAGGTGCTATTCAGCAAAACTAGAAATGCCAGAGTTCAGGTTGTCTGAGTGAAGGGCAAGAGAGAGGAATAAAAAACAGTCCAGGGCCATGTTATGAAGGACCTCTAAGGCTTTAAACTTTTTCCTGAAAAGTGAGTGTGATTTCAAGCCAGGATAAGGGTGGGAGAGGGAAGAGGGGACATGTTTTCGATTCTCCTGGACAGCCAATCCCCCTGGGACTGAACTAGAAGGTCAGAGTAACATTAAAGACATAGAAACCTGTTGGGTTCGCCGACTTTTCTCGTAAAGAGAAGTGGTGGGGAGTTTTCTGAAGACAGTGGCAGCCTGGACGTGTCCGACCTTTGTGATCAGTTGTTGGGGAGAAGCCAGAGAGAGACAAATAAGCGGCAAGGAAACGTATAAGCGGGCAGTTTCTACTAGAACAGATCTGGGTTTGAATCCCACCTCTTCAAATAACCAGCTGTGCCACTTTGGACAAATAAATAGGTTTTTTTAATCTATTAAAAAAAAAAAAAACGTGGATAGCCATGGCTGCCCTGAAGGACCATCATAAGGATTAAATAAGACTCTTAGAGAAGTTCAGTCCTGGTGCGTGGGGTACCGTGGAGGCATCTGGGGAGAGGGTAGGTGGCTGGACGCGCAGGACTGGGGGCCACAATGAAGCACCACCAGTGCACGGGGCAGTAGTCAGAGATGTGGACCTTGATGAGGTCACCTGGTGAGAACCGTGTGGTTAGAAGTTTCGGGATAAACCAAAGGGAAAGCCGATTTTAAAGGAAGGCACAGGAGCAATGTCTTGAAGAAGACTGGAAAGAATTGACCAGGGATGGAGGAGGCGTATGATGTAGAAGTTTCTGGAACACCGTCAGCAGATGTGGCCATGGGGATAAGTGAAAGCAGGTACGATACTATTGAGTCCAGATGAAACGGAGCAGGACGCTATGGCCCTCCTCCCCATGTCCTCAGCCCGCCTTTTGTCTGTGGAAACAATTCAGCCAAGGAATAAGTTTACTCAGACAAGTGAGAAAATGCAGAAACAAAGGAAGACAGTCAGAGGAGACCGAATAATAATAGTTTAGTCATTAAGCAAAGTCAAGGCCCTTTAGTACCTCCTCAAGGGCTATAGGTAATATTCTGAGCCCTATCCTGTGAGCTGTCTTGTAGACACTAAAACCCCCATCAGGTGGAAGATGTTAACGACATGATGACCAGGGTGTAGGCATGACATAAGCTGCCACAATTCCGAGAGCTGGCCTCAAGGAAATGGGAACCATCCGACCCTGGAACTAAAGACTACCTGTACTTAAAACAATCAAGATGACGCTGATCACACCACCCCATGACATATTTCAAGATGACCGTCAGAGGGTGGTGTTTCTGCATGTAGCCCCCTCCTTCCGTCGATAAAAGCTCTTGCCCCCTGTCAGTGGTGGGGAGGGGAGTTGGCCTTTGGACAGGAATCCGCGCACCTGCCCAGGTTGCTGGCCTCCAACATAAAGCAAACTTTCCTGTCCACGAAGCTTGCCTCTTTATTGGCTTTTGAGCGGCGAGCAGCCAGACCCCACTTCTGGTTACACAGCCTGCCCACTGTCAGTGGTGGGGAGGGGAGTTGGCCTTTGGACAGGAATCCGCGCACCTGCCCAGGTTGCTGGCCTCCAACATAAAGCAAACTTTCCTGTCCACGAAGCTTGCCTCTTTATTGGCTTTTGAGCGGCGAGCAGCCAGACCCCACTTCTGGTTACACAGAGAGCCGGAGATCTTGGAAGTCATGCTCCTTACAAGATTCCCGAGTGGCAATGACAAAGTGCGCTACGTGCTATTATGCTTGTAGTGATTGGTCACCAAAACCCAAAGGAGAGGCCGGGAAAGTGGAGCTAGGCTGGCCATACAGAGCACCCGATTTCTCCTGGGTTAATTAGGCCTAAAAGGTTTCAGATCAAGGACAAAGCCAATACACCTGCCAGGGCATCAGGAAACAGAAGCAGAAGAAAGGAGCTCTGAGAATCCAGGGCTCCAGGTGACAGCCAGTGAACCTGGGGAAGTTGGCAGAGAACAAGCTGATGGACCGCTGGAGCCTCCCTGGAGGGCAGTGGTTTTCAGACTTTAGCGTGGATCAGAATCCCCAGGAGGGCTTGTCTCCACACGCACTGCTGGCCTCACCCCCAGTGTTTGTGTTCGGTGGGTCTGGGGTGGAGCTGGAGAATTTGCATTTCTAAGAAGTTCCAGGAGATGGTAAATGCTGCTGCTTCAGGAACCGTATTTTAAGAACCACTGACCTAAGGATTTTGGAGTCTATTTTTTCTTCTTTGTGGAACTTCAAAGGACTGTTTTCTTTAACTCATTCATCCTTATAGATTGGCCTATTTCATCTAGTAAAAAGCTGCTGTAACTGGGCTGGTGGTGTCTTTGGCACAAATGTGTTGGGCAACTATTCCATCTGCATGAAACAAAACATACAACCACCAAACCTTAGACCTGGAAAGAGTGTCCAAGTCAAGAAAGCCACCAGGACTGCCTTAATGAGAGCCTCTATCTCCTTGGGAATCTCTCAGTTCAGTTAACGGGGATGTTTCCGTCAGCTTGCGCCCCAAGGGTGTCTGGTTCCCCCTTCGATGTTCTCATCCGAGCCGTCTCTTTTCCACTGCACCAGGTCAGAATCCATTCCCTTTGTGCTACGAAACCACGTTGCCACTTTTTCAAGCACATTTTTGTAAAAGCAAATTCTGCTTGGTGATGGAGTGTGCCCAAGAGCTCCCCCACTCCTTAGTATCCTTCAGTAGAGCCCTCCCAGGTTAGAACTATGGAAAAGTTTTGATTAATTATTAAAGGAGAAAAATTAGAAAGGAATTCAGAGCACAAGAAGTTTTAAAAGAGAAGGGCTTTGAGTTCTCTTCCTCAAAATGCCAAAGCAGACTCCATCCCAAAGCCCGAAGGCTTGTTGTGGCCCCTGAGGCTTTGCACTTCATGGGTCCGTCCAGCTTTGTCTGGCCAGTAGTTTTCTTCTTTGGTAAAAATGAAAGAAAAAGACACTCGCCCTTGGCAGTTTCCCAGGCTCCTCCTCTCTGTCTTTGGTCTGTAATCTGAGAAAAAACGCCATTCTTCCAGGTGGCACATCCTTACTAACAACGGTATCTCCTGCTTATCTTCAACAGACCCTACTTCAGTGTTTCTCAAAGTATATTTCAAGGAACACTTGTAACTAGCATTACACAATACACAGGGTTCTAGTATTGGGTGTGTTCAGGAAATGCTGAGTTATACAGAGTCATAACAAAGTTCAACCATTTTCTTTGGTGAATCTCCAAGAGAAGGATATACAATTTCCCAAACTCACTTGACCACAGAACCTCTTTGAACTGCTTTTTCTTCAAAGCATCTCTTGGAACTGATATTTTGGACCACTTTGGGAACACCATCTGAATGTTAATCCAGCAGCCAAGGTGTTCATTTAATAAGGATCACAAAAGTACAGTAACCAAGGAGAGAGTGATTCACGCCAATGAGCACATCTAGAACTGAGGAAGTAAAAAGTTCCAAAATGGTTAGTTTGACATGATCCTATCGACTCAAGGTTTTATATAATTGAGTAGAAGTTCTGAGGAGGGAGAGTCAATGCCTAGGCCTGGGTCAAATACCCCTAATTCCTTCCCTCCTTCCAAGGCAGTTCTTTTAAGCCTAAAGCACTAGAGTCAGTTGGGAAAATAAAGGCCCCAGCTGGCATAGGAGGCCAGATACACGCAAAGCAGGAGTGGGTTCTGGTCCCAATAACTACTGCCTATTGTGTGACAAAAGTCACTTTCTCCTTCTGGGACTTCGTTTCCTCAAAAGTTAAATAAAATACACATGGAATACAAAGCTCAGAAGTTCTAGTTGCAGTTTCCTAGGATCCTGTATAAGCCTCTGTATAAGCCTCCATCATTGCCCAGCTGTCTTGAGGAGGGGTAAGCACTTGAAGATAGAGTGGTCCCAAAGTGCCCAGAGCTTGCCCTGCTCTCATCTCTGGAGTTGAACTAATTTGGAATCTTTTTTAAAGAGGAACAAGTCAGGGAATTCCCTGGTGGTCCAGTGGTTAGGACTCAGTGCTTTCACTGCTGGGGCCTGTGTTCAATCCCTGGTTGGGGAACTAAGCTCCCACAAGCTGAGGGGTGGGGCCAAAACAAAATAAAATGAAAAATAAATAAATAAAAACATATAAAACTTTTTTTAATTAATAAAAAAATATATCTTATTTGTTTAAAAAAAAAAAAAAAAGAGGAACAAGTCAGAAGATTCCACACACCAAAAGACGAACAGAGCACACTCAGCAAGTTATTCTTTCCTTTCGTTTCCCCCCGCCAATATGTCCCCTAACATTTAGCTACGCTTTCAGCACTCAAATGGTGAGACCTAGACGTTCACCCCCTTATATCTACAAAGGGAACTTTCCTCAATCTGGGTGGCTCCTTCAGAGGGCAGGCGATGTTTCTACCCGTTTTACAACCTCTCTTGGAGCAGAGATGTTTGGCAGTGATGACACCCATTCCTAATTCCAAACCTCCATGAAGGTAGGTTTCATAAACAGGTCTGTCTCTAGTGGCAAAATATAACAGAGCAAACTGGCTCAACGCGAGACAGACAGATGTCTCACTGGAAATTTCCAAGCCTAAGAGAGTCCATTGATTGCAACATGTCAACTTGCATCTTGTTTGTTTTTAAATGCACAGAGCTTTGGGTGTGCTGAGAGTCCTCCACCTTTTTTCTGAGAGGTTGAACAACTGCTGTCACGTAGGTGATGAGTGGCAGGGGCCTTCTGCCTGTGATGGAGTCAAGAGGCCCCTGAAATGCAGAGAAAGTGACATGGAAGCTAAATCCTGAAGGCCGAGAAGGGCCCTGCCCTGGAGAGAGCAGAACAGGGAGGCATTTCAGACAGAGAAGAGCACGTGCAGTGAGTGCCCCTGAGTCATGCAAGAGCAGGGCTGTTCAAGGAGCGGCAGGCACGTTTGGGCTGAAGTCAAGTGTATGAGAGGAAGCCGGGGCAAGGAAGGGGTTGATGGCAGGTGGAGAAGGGACACCTTCTGGTGAAGAGTTTGAATTTTACTCTAAATGCAGTGAAAAACCACTGAGGATTTTTAAGCAGGGAAGCAACATGATCGGGTGTGCTGTTTTTCAAACACAACTGGTTGCTGTATCAAGAAACAATTACCATGGGGCAAGTCCCATTAGGAGGCCGTCTGGGGAGTCCAGTGAAGAGGTGGTGACAGCTTGGTCTAGGGCGACGGCAGTTGGGACAGGGAAGTGGTTGGATTAAAAATATATTTTGGAGGAAGAACCGAAGAGCTTGCTAACGGATTGGCTGTAGGTAGGAAGGGAAAGTGAGGGTCCAGGAGGCCTCCAAGGTTTTTGGCTAAAGCCTCCAGGTGGTGGTGGTCCTGAGACGGGAGAACCGCAGGAGGAACTGGTGTTCGAAAGCATGGAGTTGGAGATGTCCACTTGTTGCAAAGATGAGTGTCAGTGGACAGCAGGACATGATTCAGGACATATGATTTTAGAGAAGACATTTGGGCTAGAGATACACGTTGGGACTGTCTTCCGCATTTAACTATTATTCAAAAACAACGAGAAAACAGACTCACAGACATAGAAAACAAACCTACGGTTACCAAAGGGTGGGGAGGGATAAATCAGGAGTTTGGGGTTAACATATAACACACTACTGTATATAAAATACATAATCAACAAGAATCTACAGTATAGCACAGGGAACTACATTCAATATTTTGTAATAACCTATAAGGGAAAAGAAACTGGAAAAGGATACATGTGCATGTATAACTAAATCACTTTGTTGTACACCTGCAACTAACACAGCATTGTCAATCAACTATACTTCAATAAAATTTTTAAAATAAATAAATTTTAAAAAAATAAACTTATGAGGGCTTCCCTGGTGGCGCAGTGGTTGCGCGTCCGCCTGCCGATGCAGGGGAACCGGGTTCGCGCCCCGGTCTGGGAGGATCCCACATGCCGCAGAGCGGCTGGGTCCGTGAACCATGGCCGCTGAGCCTGCGCGTCCGGAGCCTGTGCTCCGCAACGGGAGAGGCCGCAGCAGAGAGAGGCCCGCATACCACAAAAAATAAAAAAATAAATAAATAAAAAATAAATAAACTTATGAGACAGGATGAGATCACTTAGAGCAGAGACGGCAAACTTTCTCTGTAAAGTGCCACATACTAAATATTTTCAGCAGGCCACATGGTCTCGGTCACAAGGACTCCACTCTGCCATTGTAGCACGTAGTAGATTTAGAACCAGACAAGATGTAAACAAATGAGCATGGCTGGGTTCCAATAAAACTTTATTTACAAAACAGATACAGGGCCATACTTGTACAAGCCTGCAGACCAAAGCTTACTGACTCCTGACCTAGTGAAAATGTAGACTGAGAAGAGAATATATTCCAAGACAGAGCTAAATATACTATGTATACATAATTACATCACTTACTACACCAGTCACTGTTCTAAGTGCTTTACTTATATTTAACTCACTTAATCTTTACAGTAACCAATGAGGTGGGCACTGTTATTTCTGTCTTACAAATGAAAAAGCTATGAGCTAAATAAAAAATTGATTTCTCCTTCTTGAGGAAAAAACAAAAACCAAAACCCAGAGGTTAGCAGTTTAGGCTAGTGTGACAATCCTGTGGACCTCAGCAACCTAACCTCCTTCCAGCTCATTCTTCTGCCAGCTCTAGAGTATGACCCTCATCCTCGTGGACCAAAATGGTGGCTGGGGCTCCAGCCATCCCATATACATTGCAGGCAGCAGGAAGAAGTAACAAAGGAAAAGAAGCAAAAGGCATGCACCAGTTGTCACTTTAAATTGTCTTTTTAAGTTCCCTGGAATCTGCCTTACGATATTTCTTCTATTACATCTCATTGGCCAGAAGATAGTGACACAGACACCCCCAGGTGCAAGGGAGACCGAGAAACAAGGGCCATGTGCCTGAATAACATTTAGAGGTTCTATTACTAAAGCAGAGAAAGAACAATCACTAGAGTAGACGCTAGAAGTCTCTCGTATCTCTACCTCCACTGCTGAAGTCCTACGTACTCTCCAAATGCCAGCTCACAGGTCACCCTTCTGCAAAGCCATCCCCAGCTCCCAAGGCAGAATCTTCCTGTGTTCCCATGTCATGGGCATCATGCTTCCTTGGATTAAGTTCGTCCTGGTGGGTCTCCTTGACCCATTTCCTCTAATTGAACAGATGACTCAAGGGCAGTGAGGCCAGATTGACATATGGAAGGTAAACTTTGAAAAACAAAAGGAAATAGACAGTGAAGCTGCAACGGAAGAAAAAGGAGTGTCTCAGGATGCCCTGGTATCTGGTGAGGGGCTGGGCTTGGACGCCCAGATGAACAGTAGTTCTCCAAGTTCACTGCCTGTGAAATAACCAGGGGAACTTGAAAAAGTCCTCACATTCAGGTTCCACCCCCATATCGATAAAATCAGAATTTCTGAGGGCCACCCCTAGGCACTGGTGTTTTTAAAGTTTGTGGGTGATTCCAATGTGCAGCCTTATTTGAGAATCAACACAGTTGAAAATAGAAGAAAAGAGAGAAACAATTCTCCTCCTTCAGAGACTTTGAGGGTTTGTTGTTTATCTACCAGTTTCCCCAGCAAGATCGTTAGTCTTATCTTTTTAGGTTATTTCCTTCCCACCAAGGACAAAGGTGTATTTAGATAACAAACTATTATTGATTGAAGCACTTCTTTCTTTTTTTATAATTTATTTTATTTTATTTATTTCTATTTTTGGCTGCATTGGGTCTTCGTTGCTGCACGCGGGCTTTCTCTAGTTGCAGCGAGCTGGGGGCTACTCTTTGTTATGGTGTGCAGGCTTCTTATTGTGGTGGCTTCTCTTGTTGCGGAGCACAGGCTCTAGGCGCGTGGGCTTCAGTAGTTGTGGCCCATGGGCTCAGTAGTTGTGGCTCACAGGCTCTAGAACTCAGGCTCAGTAGTTGTGGCGCACAGGCTTAGTTACTCTGCGGCATGTGGGATCTACCCGGACCAGGGCTCGAACCCATGTCCCCTGCCTTGGCAGGCAGATTCTTAACCACTGCCCCACCAGGGAAGTCCAATTGAAGCACTTCTAATGAGAACTGTGAAAGCCCTCCTGAGTTTATTTCAGTTAGTTTGATGCTGCTCGAACCCATGTGCCCTGCCTTGGCAGGCAGATTCTTAACCACTGCCCCACCAGGGAAGTCCAATTGAAGCACTTCTAATGAGAACTGTGAAAGCCCTCCTGAGTTTATTTCAGTTAGTTTGATGCTCTGTGGGTCAAATAACTCATTAGCTTCTCTCTCAGTAACTAAATTAGGGTCATCAGCCAGAGATATAAGAAAGCAGTCTTACTGAAACTCACCTCATTTGTGACATATGATGTGTTTAAATTGCTTTAGTGGTTTCACAAAGAAGCAGGCCAGATCGTTCATGAGTAGCAGCCCTGGGATTGCCTCCGTCAGGGTGTGAGGGGCCGTATTTCAACTTGAACTTCATTTCCAGCTAACAGTCATCAGAGTCTTACACGTTTACTCTTAAGAGTAACCCCACTTGGTACAAGAAGAGTGCATATCAGAAAGTTTGGTTCTGTTTTTTCCAAAAGATAAAAGTGAGTGAGGAAGTGGGTTCTCTTAAACGTGTTTTGAAACTTTTTTCCTATTCAAAGATTTCTGGGAGAATTCAGGATTGTTTTAATTCAATCAAAATGCTCTTGACTCTCAGGGGTCTTCCAAATGTTTAGTGAAAATTGAGAGAGAAAAAAAGAGTTTTGCAGGAGTTGTTCTCTTTCTTCGCTGCAGTATGTAGATCCAGTTCTGGGTCAGAAGAAAGCTCTGATTTTTCAAGCAATTTCGGAAAATTGTTTTGAAGTGTTCCTTTGTAATGAAATTTGAGATTCTCGCTTGAGTTGGTACTGTTACTGGTGGAAAGCAAAAAATGGCTTGGATTTGTGCCTTCAGTGAAATAGAAAAGGAGCCAGGAAATTCACTGGGCAAAACTGCAAAATTGGATGGATTTGACATGCAGCATCTAACCAGAAAAAGAGGCCTTGGAACATATGTGTTTGCCAGGAAAGAAAACTGCTCTATTGAAAGGTTAATTTTCAGATTAGTTTTGGGAAATTTGAGATAAATAAATGAGATCAGACAAAAAACATAAGGCCTGGATCCTTTTTCCTGGGGTTTTCAGAAAATAGTCATTGCTTCCAGTGAAATGTTTTGACATATTCAGTAGGGAGAAAATGTTAATTGTAATGTTATGTGTATGTGTTCTTAAAAACACTTGCGAATAAATCTTTTATTTGTTTTAAGAGTAACCAGAGAGTAAAAACACTGTTAAAATGTTAGCTGTGTTCTTCATTCCTTATGGTAACTTTTATGCCTTCTAGGATGTTGCAATTCATTTTCAGCGTTCAAATGTCCCAATTTGGAGACCATTCCTTTCCTTGTTTTATAGTTCAGCTGCAGTTTTTCGAGGAGTCTTATGACTAAACATCCACCCAGGGGTCTGCCTGGGTTTAGTCCCTCATCTTGTCTCATCTGTTGCTTGTTCTCTAATTCTTAACCTTCTTCCCTTGAATCCATGGCTCCTTTATAAAATCATCAGCACTTACAGACTCACAACAATGGTCCACTTGACTCTGTGTGTTGAAAACACCTGCTATTAAGCTGCTTGGTGGCAGGGACCGTGATTGACTTTCTGAATCGCCACCTCTACTCCCACCACCTCCCTGCTTTGTACTGAACAGATGCCCTATAGATGTTTGTTGAATGGCTGTAATACTCTCCTTTCTCCAGTCCTGTGTGCCTGCCCAAAATTGTATGTTGCAATTGACTGGAGCTTTGTGTCCAAAGCGGAGGTACCACTCTTGAATATTACAACATCACATTGTCTGTGGTCCCTTAGGAAGGAAATACCAAGAGGTATTTCACAGGAACCCAAATGTACATGTTACCTCCCTAGGCCAACCCTGCCAACTAAGTCTCCAGAAGAAAGAGAAAGAACCTCCAGCTTCAAAGAAAGCAGCTTCCGGGACTTCCCTGGTGGTCCAGCGGTTACTCCGCGCTCCCAATTCAGGGGGCCCAGGTTCGATCCATGCACAGGGAACTAGATCCCGCGTGCTACAACTAAGACCTGGCACAGTCAAATAAATAAATATATATATATATATTTTTAATTCCTTAATTTAAAAAAAAAGAAAGAAAGAAAAGAAAGCAGTGCCCACCCTTCCTGAATCATGATCTAGAACACACATGCTCACCACCATCCACATGGAGAAAACACCACTGGTCATAATCTTAGCAAGCTTTTAAGCTCTAATTTGGTATTTGTTCACGCCTTATATGGTGATTCTCCTAGAAAATGCTTTTCCCTTTTGGATCACTATCTTTAAATGTCAAGTGCGTGAATACCACTTAAATCACAATTAAGCTTGAAGATCATCTCAAAAGCAGAATTGAATGGGAATAAAATGATAGTTGTACGATCTGAAAAAGGATGGATATATGTATATGTACAACTGGATCACTTAGCTGTACGCCTGAAACTAACACAACATTGTGAATCAACTATACTCCAATATAAAATAAAAATTAAATTAAAAAAAGAGAGAAAGAGGTAGCATACTATAAAAAAAAAATGATAGTTGCACACAGCTTCCACAGATGACTGTTAAGAATGCTGTTACATTCTTAACTAACACAACATTGTAAATCAACTATACTCCAATATAAAATAAAAATTAAATTTAAAAAAAAGAGAAAGAGGTAGCATACTATAAAAAAAAAAATGATAGTTGCACACAGTTTCCACAGACGACTGTTAAGAACGCTCTTACCCAGAATCAGAACAGGGACACTGCGCTCACAGAGGGGTGCTCTGCATTTAGGGTGTCGGTACACACTCCCCCCTCATGCACTTACAAACACAACCAAGACAGAATGAGCAAAGTGAAGTTAACTGGAGGTTTCATGTCGATTAGGCTAATGATGTAGAAAATCACCAGGAGCCAGGAGCAGAAGAGAACTTACAAGCACCAGCAATATCTTCAGACGTGCCCTCCGTGGCGTGTTTTCAAAACTCGTGGCCCCTGTGTGTCATTAGGAAGATGGTTGGATCCTGCTTGAAAAGCCCGTCGGTAACATTCGACAACAGATGTAACCTCTAACGTTTGTGTGACTAGATTAATGTTCTGGAGTCAGTCATCAGGCTCGTTACTACTGGATTTTCTCTGGTCCATGCTAATAAACTAGATTATTGATTTTCGGATTTTCTGTGTATCCAAGGATAGTCTCTACAATGTCTTTATAATGTTTCATGCTTCAGTTGTCAACCAAAATGACATAACAATGAGTAATCATTTTCTAATCACGTTGAAATAGGTTCCAAAACAGTGTATAAAATGGATCTAACCAGCCTTGGAGCCACAGAAACATCGTTGCTGTCACTCCTCTGGCTGGGTGGAGGTCATCCCTACCTGCCTGCTATCTTCCCCAGGAATTAGCTGAATTCACAGCTTAAGACCTTTGATAGTCAGAAATCTGCTTTCCAATATGTTTGAATGGCAGGACAGCTCCAAAGACACCTCCACCTAAATAGGATTTTAGCACATCAGGTGCTATTGCAAAGTACAGCCGGCTGGGTTGCCGCGTGGTGGGTGGTGTTTATTCATCTTCTCTTCTCCTTTCATGTGTATGGATGGACGATGCTCGCCGTATATGCCCAGCTCTCGGGGTGTATGGGCTGGGGATCGCATGCATAGAGTGCATGTATATGTAAAGTAGAAACGGAACCTGGGCAACAAAATGAACTTCTGTGTGCAAGAACTCTATGAAGTACACCCAGCTGCCGGCAGCAACTGCTACATGCAGGCCACTGATTATTACGCATATTTCAAAGACAGTCCAGGTTACAGTGGTTGCAACGCTCAGGCTGTGCCCAGTAACAACATATATATGGAACAGGCCTGGGCAGTGAATCAGCCTTATACCTGTAGTTACCCTGGAAACATGCTGAAAAGCAAGGACTCTGACTTGGACATGGCCCTGAATCAATACAGCCAACCTGAATATTTCACCGAAGAAAAGCCTACTTTTTCTCAACTGCAGTCGCCATCGTACTCTCAGAAAAAAGGTAGGGACCATCTTACTTCCATTTGATCCAAGTTTCCATGTTTGTCTCTGGGGTGTTTGAAAGGGACACTTTGCATCTGCTTCGTCAAATCTTCGACTTCGAACGCTGAATGTTTGAAATTAAAAATAGCAGGAAAGAGAGGTTGCTAAGTGATCGAAAGCGGTCCTTGAACGACAGAGAATTCCAAGCACTTTTTCCTTCCTATATGAAAGCTGGATGGAGTTGGTTTTTGAGGCTGTGTGTATGTTACCGCTGAAGCGTGGGTGCGCACGCGCGTGTGGATATATACTGCCCGTAGGGAATACTGTCAGCTTCTTTGCTAAAGAAAATACGTAAAGGCTTCCCCTTGGTGGACAGGGACACACTGTGGCATTTGAAGTGGGATCATTCTCCTCGGCTGAGGTTCAGATTTAAAAACTCATTTGACTTTTTCTTGGCACTTCATAGTAAAAGTTTATTTTAGGTAACTAGTAAAATATTTCTGTGATTTTTTTGACAGTACTATAATGTTGATATGTTGGGATTTGTAAATGTTCTTTTTAATATATTTACTTATCCATGTAAACTGTAAGGAATCTACTTGTAATCATAACAAGCTGTAAGAATATAAAACTCAGAAAGAAACTGATACACTTTATCGTGCCATTGTGTCCCTAAAGTTGGACATGTCTGCAATCATGTCAAATGAACTCTGTACGAAACAAAGTGATAGAGCCTTCAAAATATCCAATATTCAAACAAGTGCAACATCCACTTCTTTTAATAGACACTGTGGCTTTCCAATGCTGTTTAATTTTCTATCGGTAGAATCTGTCTTGTATTACCAAAAACTAAAATAAAAGAGGCAAACTGGCAGTACTCAAGGAACTTAATAGCAACTGCCAGATAGAAATGCTTTTGAAAATAGCTTAAATTCTAGTGCAGATATCCCAGAAACTCATTTTTTCTGTGAACAATCCACTGGATATTGCAGAGGAAACCACATGTACAGGTTTCCATAATTTGCAAGAATATAATGCCCTCTGATCTTCAAAGATGAATTTCTCTATGAAATTATCTTAAAACATAATGTGGTTTATTTGATTGTGACTCCTATAAAAATTATCATTTGCTTTTCTTAATGCGACTCCACAATTAAAAGTAGCCTGTTTTGAAAACTATTAAACAAAATTTTAAAAAACAAAAACTAAAACCCCTTTTAGTTTTTACCATACGCTGTATTTATATTTTCTGTGCTATTCCGTAACTTCCAGATATGAAATATGAAGGGAATTAGAGCATAAAACATATTCAGAGTCGTTCATCTGATTTTCATTTAGCTTCACCTCCTCTTGAAAGGCATCAGAAGTTCTCATTTATTATAAGGGACACCCTAATGCGAATGTTTGAGGTAGATTGTGTGCTTTCTGTTTCATTTAATATTATACTTAAAAGTAATTTGTCTTTGAAAAGCAGTTAACACTGCCTCATTAGACATGCCTGGATATGCCTTTCCTCATGTTGTAGGATCTCAAGAAAATATTGGTCTGTCTCTGTATTGGGGCATTCCACTATTCTTAAAAGTTCTTGCAAAACTTTACAGGCTTTTACTCTTTCTTCTTTTGTCTTTTCACTGTATTTTCTTCCACCTGTGCTGGAGAATATTTGCTTATAAAACGCTAAACCAGCGATTCTTTACTAATCAACTTGACTCATGAACCAGAGGCTAAGACACATTGTATGCATATATTGATGTAATTTCTTAAAGCCATATGCCATTGAAAGGCCACTGCCACCTGCCAAACTCACTCAATCAGAGCAGGCAAATATTCTTAAATGCGCCATTATTTACTGTTACAAGTCTTTAAGTAAATCCCAGTAAAACTAAACCCAGCTGTCAACTGTCTCTTAGGACAAAAGGTCGGACCCAACGCGTTTATCCATATTGATCCATTATTGATTTTTGCTGTTGTTGGAGAACATCAGTAGTATCTCCTTAAGGCAAAATTAAGACAATAAACAGGTGTTCACTGCGGCAGGCCTCATTATTCCAATTGGATTTTTATCTATTTTCATGAAATTCATAATTGCTTCGTCTGTGCTGTCACTGTCACAACTCTAGACACTCTTCAATAATGCAGCTGTCTTAACTTTTTCATTATTTTTTTAAGGATGGCTTATTCTCTAGCCTTTAGTTGGAGTTTTCTAGTATGTAGAGAATGATCATCACCTTGTTTAAAAAAAAGTGTGTATAAGTACACATAGATAAGTAAAGGAAGGCTACAGAACCCAGTGACAAGACTGGTTATCTCAGTAACAGTCTTCAGAATGATTTAGTTCTCTTTGTGTTGTTTTTCTATGGTTTTACATTTATAGCCAAGAGGAGAAAAAGTTATCAGGCTCCTGAAGCTCTGAGAACCTGAATTAAGGAAGAGTCAGAATGCAGTTCATTGAATCCAACTTAGAATAAAACTTTAAGAAGCGGGGGCAGTATAATTTTCACATTGAGAGGGGCTGAAATGCAGACTGTAATGTCTGTCAAATTTTCCTATAGTATACGAGAAAAGACATTTTTAATTTTTAAAAGTTAGGGACAAATAAAAAGAACTCGACCAATCACTAAGAAGATACGAGCTCCTTAGTTTTTAATCTTTCAAGTAACCTAGCCATGGTTTGTTATGTTAAAATCAGCCAACACAGCCAGTTCTGCCCCACACTTTCTTCCTGGCCCCAGCTAGGGAGGAAGGGGAGAGTAAGTTTAGAAATCAGACAGAGGGAAAGGGAATTGGCAGCCAGGGTGCTGTGACTTCTCCTTCGTGGCAGAGGTTTCAGCAGAGGTATAAGTCGATATCTTTTTTTTTTTTTTTTTTTTTTGGCGGTGGGTGCTGGCTGTTTCCACCAGAAATTCCAGTTACATTCCAAAGTCCCAAAAGAGCTTGAGTCTGGCCGCTCTGCAGGCAGCTTGGCCAATTCACCTCTGGGTCTGTTTTCAACAGAATCCTTCCTTGGAGTGTCTGTCCTGTGCAACCCTCCTCCACAGGATCCTTTGCTCAACATTCTCCGTACCATCTTTACAGGAATGGCATGTCCAAAAATGTAGCTAGTGTGTTTGTATCCAAGTTAGTTATCATGTCCAAGAGGGTAAGAACTTCCTGGTTTTGAGCCAGGATCAAGGAGATGGCGCGTGTTTGTCCTGTTCCGTTTGGGGTTTTGACTGCACATGTGCTTGTTTTACAGCTGCATTCTTACTAGTGCAGAAAGAAATATTCATACCTGAAGCAGAAACTCCACATAGAGCTGTCCTTTCTGTATCTGTTTTCATTGCCCCTCTGCCTGCTGTCAGGAATCGAAGTCTTTTTTCATGTTCTGCAGCTCTGTTGACTGTATGTGAATAATTGTGTAGACATGAGAAATGGATTAAAAATAAGAGTTAAGCCCCAAAGAACTACGATCTCTAATTAGAATTTCCTTAGCCTCTTTTAAAGTTAAAGAAGGATTGCTATACATTAGATTTGGGGATAGGGTGGTTCCATGGGCTGCCCCGAAAAAAATGTTACAGGAGAAACAAGTACCCTTAAACCCTAGAATCACACTCAGTCCAGTGAGAGGCAGGCAGAAAAGGAGACCAAAAAAGGGAAGATTCATGAGTCCCATTGCCATGAGCTTGAATATGAAATGATGGCACACTATCTCAACTTCTCTTTCTCAACGCTTCCTTCTCGCCTTCTCCCTCCCTTTGTCTCTTTCCCCTACTATTTCCCCTTTACCTCTCTCTCTCTCTCAGTCTTCCTCTTTCTTCCCCAGTCTCTCCTACCCCTACTCTTCCTCTCTAGTTGAATTTGTTTAATTTAAACACATATATGATCAGTCTGCCCAATGAACCAAGTGTTGTAGGCATCATGTCTTTACAATGTAATACTTAAGAGGTTAATGCAACTGCAGACTTTTCTGCAATGCTTATGTAAGTGTAAGGATGCTGATGTAAACGTAGGATTTCAAATTGGGCATTGCCACCCATATACTATGAAGAGTCAACACCACTCCAGAAAATAATAGAACCATTTTTTAAAAATACAAAACACATTTGTTGCATGAAAGTGCCTCTCAGCACCCAGAAATGCAAGCAAAGGAAGGAACAATCGTCGTTTCCAAACCAAGTCCAAGTGCAGACAAAGCATGAGCTGACTCTTCTTTCTTCTCTTTCCTGAGAATCAGGTACCTGTCTTGTCAAGGCATGTCCTTCAGAGATTTCATTGTATGCCCATCCTCAGGCATCCACTGCTACTCCTCGAGATGAAAGCTAACAGCAAGAATCCAAGGTCTTATGAGAAACTGAAGTCAGGTGCCGGCAGTCTTGGGAAGGAATGTTGGAGCTGTTTATTTCCTGCATATGGGGTTCACGTCCACCACCTCACATCCCTCCACAAAATCGTTTCCACAAACTCAAAGCTTTTTTCTCAGCTCCCAGCATTCAGGTGCATTCAGCCTGAGGTCCAGTTGCTTCCTGCTCTACCATCTGCTCTGGGCCAGCTTTTAGGACCCCCTTCCTTGTCCTCATACCACCCAGTGCTCGCTTAGGCTCTGCATTCTCCCTTTTCCACACCCTCATGACCATGGCGCTTCCGTGCGCTGTCCTTGGTACCAGGCTCATCTCAGTGCCCTCTCTACCAGCTGCTTTAGAGAATTTCCTCCGTTGTCCAGGAGACTCCCAGAGTGGTTGGTCACTCCACCCACCCCCGTTCCTTGTCTACAGAAACTGCCCACCATGCCATCCTGTCCTCTTCTCTGCGTGTCCCCCCTCTTCTCCCCCAGAGCCTCTGCTTCTGGTCACTCAGTGGCAGTTCCTCCCTGCCCTCTCCACCCACCCTCAAACGTTCAGACCCTTTCCATGACCTGTTGGATCAAACACGAACTCCACCACCTCTTCCCTGCCCCAGAGAGTTCCGTCTGGATTCTGGTTTTGTGCTAACTCCCATACACTCTGTTCCAGAAATCTCAGCCAGTCTCCTCTCTCAGCCATCCGGCCCCCCATCCCTGAACCAATGATACTTTTTTCCCAGCCACACCCCAGTGTGCACCCTGCCCTTCTCAGCCTGCATCACTTCAGGTCACTGATTCAGCTCACAGCTCATCAGCCTTTTCTATTTATCCAGCACCCTATTCTCTCCAAAAGCCCTGCTCCTGACCAGCCCTGACTTCAAAGACAAGTATCCCTTGCGTAATATAATAGTGCTGAATCATTTGTGTAAATCACCTCTTTTTGAGGAAAATAAAATATATACAATGTGTATTAAACCAGAGTTTCTCCATCTTGGCACGAATGACTTTTGAGGCCAGATATTCTCTGTCGTGGGGCTGAACTGCGCCTTGTAGAATGTTCAGCGGCATCCCTGGCCCCCTCACCCAGTTGTGACAACCAACAGTGTCTCGAGATATTTCCAAGTGTCCCCTTGGGGGGCAAAATCACCCTCAGTTGAGAACCACTGCATTAAAAGCACTTAATATTTAGAGAACATCTGAAATAAAGGATCTTTTGTAAAGGTTCTTTGTGTCATGTGAAAAATCCCTCCTTGGCTTTCAAATTTAAGAGTTTAGATCTTTGTACATTGAATCGTTTCAAAATGAAGTACACTTGAACATACATATACATATGTACCTGAAACATTGCTACTTACATATATGTGTTAGAGATCGTTCCCATGGTCTGGATCGGGTGCTTTTCATCTTATAGGCTCATTTACGTCAACTCTGTCTAGATCGTAAGCACACGAAGGCGGTAACCTCCTGTACTTCCCACTCTGTGAAGTGCACATTTACGCAGCCGCAGGGATGCCTTCAGGACCCCAGTGCAGCTTAGAACAACAATGACGTCATCCTGATGACAAACCCATTTGCTCCTTCCCTTCCTGACATCATGCTGAAGAGCTGGTAGCCCACATTTTTAGATCTAGAGCCTTGAGTCTCATTCTGAATGGATATTCAGATTTTAGAAAGGCACCCATTTTTCTCAAACATGCAGGGCATGAAATAACTGTGGATGCTTCTGTGTAAGCCTGATGCCATAAATTGACTCTCAAAGCAAAATCAGAGGCAGCCACGGTGCCCGTTTCTGATGACCCTGTCTGCTCTCCTCCTTTCCCCATTCTTTTTTTTTTTTTTTTTTTTTGGCTGCGTTGGGTCTTTGTTGCTGCACTCAGGCTTTCTCTAGTTGTGGTGTGCGGGCTTCTCATTGCGGTGGCTTCTCTTGTTGCAGAGCACGGGCTCTAGGCGCATAGGCTTCAGTAGTTGTGGCACGTGTGCTCAGTAGTTGTGGCGCACAGGCTTAGTTGCTCTGCGGCATGTGGGATCTTCCCAGACCAGGGCTCGAACCCGTGTCCCCTGTGTTGGCAGGCAGATTCTTAACCACTGAGCCACCAGGGAAGTCCCTCCCCATTCTTGTAATACACTTTACCTTTCTAACCCTAAACAGGTTAGAAAACAGGAACTGATTGGGAAGTCCCTGGTGGTCCAGTGGTTAGTACTCGGTGCTTCCACCACCATAGCCCAGGTTCAATTCTTGGTCAGGGAACTAAGATCCCACAAGCTGGGGCTTCCCTGGTGGCTAAGTGGTTGGGAGTCCGCCTGCCAATGCAGGGGACACGGGTTCGAGCCCTGGTCTGGGAAGATCCCACATGCCGCGGAGCAACTAAGCCCGTGCACTGCAACTACTGAGCCTGCGCTCTAGAGTCGAGAGCCACAACTACTGAGGCCCGCGTGCCTACAGCCCGTGCTCCTCAGCGGGAGAGGCCACTGCAATGAGAAGCCCGCACACCACAAGGACGAGTGGCCCCCGCTCGCCGCAACTGGAGAAAAGCCCGCGCACAGCAACAAAGACCCAACACAGCCAAAAATAAAATAAATTTATAAAAAAAAATAAAGTTGATTAGCTGCCTTCAACTGGGGATGTGGGGAGCAGGTTAGAGGGTCGTGTCTAATAGGTACAAAATTTCTTTTTGAGATAATGAAAATATTCTAAAATTAGACTACGGTGATGGTTACAGTGGCCCCCGCTCGCCGCAACTGGAGAAAAGCCCGCGCACAGCAACAAAGACCCAACACAGCCAAAAAAATTAAAATACATTAAATAAAATAAGTTTAAAAAAAAAGATCCCACAAGCCAAGCGGCACAGCCAAAAATAAAAATAATAAATAATAAATAAATAAAACAGGAAATGATCTCATCAGTACCAGAGTTCCAAAACTCCAATGACTCTAAGCACCAGAGAGCTGACATTAATAACAGAGAGGCACAGTTGTTCCATAAGGACTACTTAATTTAAATTTTTCAACCATCACACACATTGTTTATATGTCAGAGGATAAGATTTTTCACTTCCATAAAGACATACATCATTTCATTTTTCTTGAATTACTTTTGTCTTCCCACTTTTGACACAGATAAAAAATTCTGTGAAATATTTCTTATCAAAAGACGATACAAGAATAAACATAAATGGCAACTGACATTTGGCCTCAGAGTTGGGGCACCTTAGGGAAGGGCGCTGACTGCAGAGAACTAGGAAGTCTCTCTCATTATTAGAAGGTGGGCTGCCCTTCTCTGTTCAATTGATGGTTGCCCTGAGAGAATTTGGGCTCAGTATTCCCAGATCTTCTCATTTTTCACACGAAGCAAGGAATCTGGATTTTATGTGAAATCCTGGTTTTAAAAATTGGCTGAGATTTTTAAACACTCTGAAAGCCAAACACTGCAGACGGCCAGTGTGTGTATCCTTTTGATTAAGATTTTGACTGGCTAGTTATACCAGTCTTTTCCCCATCTTAGTGATTTGCATCTTCAAGTGGTTTTAGCTCTAACTGTGGATTGAAAGGTTTTGTCAGCTCCTGAGGTTGGAGTCTATGGGGACAGGGAGAAGAAGGTTAGTTAGGGACTTCTTGTGTGTGTAAAACTGTATTATACCCAAGGTTAGCCCTAAAAATGAAATATTTTAGTTTCAGGAATTCTTGAGTCAGAAGAAATAATGTAAAACTTGCTTTGCCCCACTTTTCTGCCCTAAGACTTCCAAGATGAAGGAAATCCAGAGTCCTTTGTCATCCTGTCCTCTCCCCTTTTCTGGATTAACAACTCGGGCCTGGTCCTCCTGCTTCTCTTTCCCTCCTCTGCCCACACCCCGCAGAGCTCCAGAGTTTGAAGACTTGGAACTCGGGTATCTTCACCCCTCAGCCAGCCAGAGGGCAAGGTATGGAGCAAAGATGCTCAGTGATGCCATGCGGGGAGAGCGGAGAGACGGTGCTGTTCTGAAGAAAGATTTCATGAATGGGAGCCTCTGGGTAGCTCTGCTGGGAATTTGCAGACAGCAATGGAAGAACACCTTTAAATTTAACACTGCTTCAAGTTTGAACTCCATTTCTTACACACTGGGCCATAGATGGCTGTTAAGTAAATGGATGGATAGATGGATGGGTGGATGGATGGATGGACAGATGGACACATCTATGGACAGACAAATGGATGGATGGATATCGTGTTTATCAGAGGGTTAAATATTAATGTGATGCAAAACGTTATCTAGTACCAAGAATTAAATGTAAAAAGAGTCAGGGTTAGTATCTTAGGAAAAAGCTAAGCAATGAACTCTTCAAGATTTTTTAACTATATAAAGAAATGACATCAGGAAGAAGGTGCCAGTGGGAAAAAAAGCTTAAATCAGAAGGGCCTGAGCTGTGGGATGATTTTAAGACGTTCCATTAAAATTGGAAAAAAGGGGAGACGCAAGAGGGAAGAGATATGGGAGCATATGTATATGTATAACTGATTCACTTTGTTATAAAGCAGAAACTAACACACCATGGTAAAGCAATTATAGTCCAATAAAGATGTTTAAAAAAATTGGAAAAAAGACTAAACTTGCTAATGGTTTAGCTTCCTTCAGGGTGTGAAAATATATTCTCATCCGATAGCCTGACCCAAACCACTCAGGGTTCTTAGCACTAACTTCACCATGAATCAGTACTTTTCTGAACTGCCCAAAGGATTCCCCACCACCAATAAAAACCACTGCTCCCTTTAGATGCCAGGACTGGTTGTGCTAGGCAAGTGGTCTGACACAGAAGGAAAGATTAGCCAGGTTGGAAATGGTCTCTGAGCTCACCTCCTCTCCACTTCTGCTGGATTGACCTGCCTAGGCAGCTCCTTCTCCTTTACACCTGCCACCAAGATCTGCCTTATGTTCTGTTCCTAAGGACTGTGTGTCTGCCAGCGTGACAAGGGAGGGCCCAGTGTTTCTTCTCCTAGGACCTGAGATGCTGTTATAATTCACTCAAAAGAGTTAAACTAGCCAGCCTTCTGATTTTACCCATTCATGGGAAACCAGGTGAATTGCATTCAGTTCAAACCAAGGAGCCAAGCTTGCGCCCTGTTGCATGATTTCTAGCGCAAATGCACCCAACTTGCCTTCCACATACCAAGTCCCTCTGAGGATCAAATTTTTAAAAATTACTGTTACCAATGACACGGGTAAACCTTGAAAACATTGTGCTAAGTGAAAAGCCAGTCACAAAAGAATACATGTTGTACCATTCCATTTGTATGAGATGTCGAGAATAGGCAAATCTGTAGAAACAGAAAATAGATTAGTGGCTGCTTAGGGCAGAGCAGGTGGAGGAGATGGGAGGGATAGGGAGTGACTTCTGAAGGTACAAGGTTTCTTAGGGGGATGATGAAAATGTTCTAAAATTGATTGTGGTGATGATTTCACAACTCTGTGAATATATTAAAAGCTATTGAATTGTATGGTATGTGAATTAGGTCTTGATAAAGCTCCTAGCAAAAAAGGTAAAAAAGATAATGTTAGTAATTTTTTATCATGTCAACCTATTTTACATGCAGGGTAATACTTAGCAATTAATCAGACATTTCCAAGTGTCCACTAAAAACATCTCCAAGTCCTTTGTTGAACAAACAGATGGAGTTTGCTTTCATAATAATAGGCTTGATAAAGTGACAGCATGGTTTATTAGTCTAAGAAATAACGCATCTGAGAATGTAAAAGCTGGGCAAAATATATCATCCTTGCACTATCACAAATAGTCATGGGCCTTACCTGTTTTCGGGCGTGATTAACCACGCTTCTTTAATAGTCACCTGGGACAGCTCGCAGATGCAATTCTCAGGTGAGCAGCCAGGCCTCCAGGATGTGCTTCTCATATTTGTTTCCAGGCAGAACACAATACTGACATTCCATGAGTGTGCGCTCCTGGCAGCATATATTTTCCTTGGCTGGGCGTATTGGCCGGCATGTGACTCATTTGGGGAGCATGAAAAAGCAAAAGGATGGAGACCCTGAGACAGAAGAGCAAGCAGTGGTTAAGTTCTCTAGGAGAACCATGTGGTGTTGTCAAGTACATTCTGTAACCTTAAGAGAATCCCCACCTACCTATTCACTATGTGTGGGATTTTACTCGCTGGTGGCAGTTATTTAATGATGGATAATGGACTTAGGTATAATGATTGATGTATCATTGCTTGTGGTGACTGTTCTGGGTAAATAAGATGCTTCTGAATTAATATTTTAGAGAAAAGAAAGAGATGGGTGGGGTGCACTGGTGAGATCACGTAAGCAACTGCTACCAACTTAAGTAGATGTTTCTGTAGATGTTTTGATGATTTAACTAAAGACATAGTTAATCACCTATTCATTCATCCACCAAGAAAATAATGTAGGAGAAATAAGAGAACAAAGCAAACCACCCTTCAGACTAGCAGTCAGAAAACAGAAGGAGGGACTTCCCTGGTGGCTCAGTGGTTAAGAATCCGCCTGCCAACGCAGGAGACATGGGTTCGAGCCCTGGTCCGGGAAGATCCCACATGCCGTGGAGCAACTAAGCCTGTGTGCCACAACTACTGAGCCTGAGCTCTAGAGCCCACGAGCCACAGCTACTGAGCCCCTGTGCCACAACTACTGAAGCCACTGCAATGAGAAGCCCGCTCACTGCAACAGGGTAGCCCTACCAGCCGCAACTAGAGAAAGCCCACGTGCAGCAATGAAGACCCAATGCAGACAAAAACAAATAATAAATAAATAAATTTATATTAAAAAATAGAAAACAGAAGGAGCCCATTCCACTCATAGAATTAATTATCACTGGATTCCAGGGTCCACAGGAACTTTAAAGGCCAAACAGTTCAACCATCTACATAAATTGCTGAGCTACAGAGAAGAGAAAACTTCAGTGTCCTACTGCCAACACCAAAGAGTAAAGCAGGCTGGTAGTGGTGAGGTAGGGGGAGAGATGGCAAGGGTCCTGCTTCTTCCTAACTCTAGTGGATATTCTCCGGCCCTCCCAAGGCATGTCCCTCAAGCAACACAGTGTCCAACTGCAGTACAGTTTGTTCCCAAACATGAGATTAGAAGGAAAAGACCTGCAGTTTCTCTCCCTTCTCTCTGCCATCTGCACCTGATACCAAGAACTCAAAGGTCTTTGCTCAACTGTACATAACCTCTAGTTGTAAGAGATCAAGATGTAGCTTTCCTATGCAGATGGTGAACAGGCAAGTGAAAAGATGCTCAACATCACTAATCATCGGGGAAATGCAGATCAAAACCACAAGAAGATATCACCTCACACCTGTCAGAATGCCCATGATGAAAAAGAACACAGATAACAAATGTTGGTGAGGATGTAGAGAAAAAGGAACATTTCTACACTGCTGGTGGGAACGTAAATTGGTACAACCATTATGGAGGACAGTATGGAGATCCCTTTAAAAAACTAAAAATAGATCTACCATATGACCCAGCAATTCCACTCCTGGGTATACACCAGAATAAAACAAAAACACTAATTCGAAAAGATACATGCACCACAGTGTTCATAGCAGCATTATTTGCAATAGCCAAGACATGGAAGCAACCTAAGTGCCCATCAACAGATGAATGGGTGAAGAAGATGTGGTATGTATATACAATGGATTACTACTCAGCCATAAAAAAAGAATGAAAATTTTCCATTTGTAACAACATGGATGGACTTGGAGGGCATTATGCTAAGTGAAATAAGTCAGACAGAGAAAGACAAAAATTGTATGAGATCACTTACATGTGGAATCTAAAAAATACAACAAAGTAGTGAATATAACAAAAAAGAAGCAGACTCACAGATATAGAGAACAAACTAGTGGTTACCAGTGGGGAGAGGGAAGGGGGAGGGGCACGTTGGAGGTCGGGGAGTAAGAGGAACAAACTTTTAGGTGTAAAATAAGTTACAGGGATATACTGTACAACATGGGGAATATAGCCAATATTTTATAACTATAAATGGAGTATAACCTTTAAAAATTGTGAATCACTATGTTGTACACCTGTAATTTATATAATATTGTACAGCAACTATACTTCAATAAAAAAATAAAGATATGGTATAAAGAAGAGGGGAGGGATGTGGAACCCAGCACATGTTTTATTTTTTTATTTATTTTATTTATTTTTTTGTGTGTGGTATGCGGGCCTCCCTCTGCTGCGGCCTCTCCCGTTGCGGAGCACAGGCTCCGGACGCGCAGGCCCAGCGGCCACGGCTCACGAGCCCAGCCGCTCCGCGGCATGTGGGATCCTCCCGGACCGGGGCGCGAACCCGGTTCCCCTGCATCGGCAGGCCAATAAGACAATTTAATTTAAAAAAATGTAGTTTCCTGACAACATGGATATGTATATTCCATCTGCCTTTAACAGGAGGTGCATGCTTTAATCATTGGATTACTTTGTTATTTAAGTTACTCTGTGGGACTTCCCTGGTGGTCCAGTGGTTAAGACTCTGCACTTCCAAATCAGGGGGCACGGGTTCGATCCCTGGTGGGGGAACTAAGATACCACAGACCACATGGTGCAGCCAAAAAATAAAAAAAGTTTTTAATTAAAAAATAAATTAAAAATAAAAGTTACTTTGTACTTTATGATTATGTGTTTCAATGCACACACGCGCATATGTGCACACACAGTCAAACATACTAATCTACGATGTAGAAACCAAAATGCTACAGTGGTTATCTCTGTGGTAGAAAGTTGATAGGTTAGTCTGTTTTTTGCTAATTTACGTCTTTCAGTTTTTCTACAATGAATTGTATTACTCGTGTAATTTTTTTATTTAAAAACTCTGGACTTTATAAGGAACTAATATACACATTGTTTTTGATTCCTAAAGACTGACCACTGGAAAATGTTAGTTAGGTCCAGAGTATTTCTGACCTTTTTCACTATGACTCTCCCCACAATTCTACACACTTGATAACTAGTTGGTTCTCTAGACACATAGCCCTGTTGGAATTTTTATGTTGTTTCTTTTTATGGATTTTATTCCCAAAACTGTATTTGGAATAAATCAATGCCTCATGAGTTTTCCTGTAGATTTTATTAGTATTTCTCCTTAAACTTGAGCACCATCAGTTACCTAGCTGATAGTGGCATACCAGCTTGGGATTTGGGGTTTATGATCACGTAAAGAGGAGACCTAACCAGCAAGCAAAGACTCTTTTTGAGTGTAATGAATAGTGGTTTTTATAGACCAAAGTAGACAGCTGAGCAAGGTGTATAAAATTCAGACTTCAAATCTCCCCTTTTGGTGATGGCACCTCAACCAAACTGGCCTGGACGTAGTGATTTTCATTTCTCTGCTGTGGGAGCATGGCATCTCCCTTAAGCTATCCTTAGCCCCGTGCCACTCTAGTAAACCCAGTGATGAGAGCCATCAAGAAAGCGGGACCGAATCTAGTTGACTGGTGAGCATGCGTGTCCCCAGATCACTAAGTCTTAGATGAGCTTGAATCTGGATGTCTTAGTGTTCATCTGAGTGGAATTTTTGTCTTTTTTTTTTTTTATACCAAAGTTCAAACTTTCTAAGGCAGTTTTCATGAGGCTGGAAGTTGTCTGCATTGCCACCTCTCTCAGAAACCCTAGCCGAGATCCTCAGCCTTCTCAGGCACACCTCCAGACTAAATATACCACATTTTGTTTATCCATTCATGATTTGATGGACATTTCAGTTGTTTCTACATTTTGAATTTTATGAATAATACTGCTTCGAACCTTCATGTATGAGTTTTTGTATGGATACATGTTTTCAGTTCTCTTGGGCATATACCTCAGAGTGGAATTGCTGGGTTATATGTCACTTTGTGTTTAACCTTTTGAGGAACTGCCAGTGTTGTTTGGTTGTGCTATCATAATATCACAAGTTTGCAGGATCCTTTTTTTTTCGATGGCCTTATTCATTCTACCTGAAGTTAACTGTCTATTTTTAGAAAAAGACCAACATAACTTAACCTGGAGGGCTGGAAGTCAGGAGATCTGGATTTTAGTCTCTGCTGTTAATTTCTAGTGTGAGCCTGAGGAAGGCTAAACCTCTGAAGGCTTGTTCACCTCAAAACTACCTGCTCTCCCAGGACCTTTCCAGCTATAAAGTTTTCTGAATTTATTGCATGCTGCCTTGGTTCCAAAGTGGATCAAGTTCCCTAGGAACAAGTTCAGAAATAAGCCTTTTGAAAGAGGCTGTGTTATCCAGAGCACCCCAGGTGTCTCAAATCCCAGCCTCTCTGGATCTCTCCATATAAGCCCAGGCCCAGGGATTCTCAATTCTAGATGTACATTAGAATCACCCAGAGAGCTTTTAGGAAATTCAATGCCTATGTTTCCACACCCTAAAGCCATTGAAATAAGATTCTCTGGGGATTGGTCTCTCAGATTCAGTATTTTTAAACAGTTGATTCTAAGATTCAATCATTTTAAACAGGGTGATTCTAAGGTCTAATCAGGAATCTATTGTATTACAGTGTTAGGAAGAAGAAAAGAAACTGTTTCCCCGGTTCAGTAATCTAAGTTAGTGATTGGGGTGTGAAAATGGGTACAAATCCTTTCAGGAGCAAAGAACAGGTTGCTCTTGAAAGATCTTATATTTTCTTTTTAATAATTACCCATAATGTTATGTATAACAAAAATGATAAATCCACTTATAAATAAATTTTTTTTTAAATCCCGGCCTCTCTGCCACATCCATTGGCTGCAAGAGCCTCCGGGCCTGTTCCCACCTGCACAGCAAGCGTGAGCACACCTGTTTCTAAGGCATTCCGAAATCCCGGGCCTAGTGTTAACTCTGTAAATGTGAACTCAGGTCCTAGGGAAATATAAGATACTGAGATAGTGTATTAGGTCACTTTTTAAAATGTTTTCTTGTTCAATGTTTTCCTTACCTTGTATATTTAAAACTAAATGATCACAAGATGTAAACTGTAAAGCAAAAATTGTATTAAAATGTACAGAACAAGTCAGCCCTGCCTCCTCATCCACCTTCCTCCTGTCCTCTCCTGGTCCTCCTCCGGGCTATGGTGTGTCTTTAACATGATATTGTTTTCTCACACGCTTCTTCTTTCCTTCTTCACAGGCTACATCCCCAGTTACTTAGACAAGGACGAGCTATGTGTCGTGTGTGGTGACAAAGCCACCGGCTACCACTACCGGTGCATCACGTGTGAAGGCTGCAAGGTAACTGCCCTGGGGCCAGTGAGCCCCAATCCAGCCCCTTCCAGGAGTCCTCCAGAATGCAACCTGAAGTTTAAGTTCCTATTAGAGCCAAATTCCGACATTCATGGCCTGTGTTCATCCTCTTCATTTTGGGGGGCGTATTCAAGAACTGAATTTTTTTTTTCCCCAAATCAAAAATAACTAGATGAAGTTTTGTGACAGTGTGAGGTCTGGTGTTTTAGACAGGGAGAAAATTGATCAAATGAAAAGAAATTAATAAAAGCCTCCCTTTGAGTTTAAAAATGCATAGATATTTTATAACATGCTATCATCCCAAGAAATAACCATTTCTCCTCCTGTCTTATCTCCACTGTTTAAGGAGACAGAGTTCACTCCAACCACAAGCTATTTGCCAGTGTGAATCTGAGAGAATTTGCTCACTTTTAAGGGTTCCATTAGGGAATATCTTTGAGGCTACTTAGGTTCAATTATATTCTGAAATTATCCAAACTGGCTTATGGCACAGCCTGCAGTAAGTAAATTCTGGTCGTCCATCAGCTAATTACACGCTCTCCAGACCCATCTTCAGGAGACACTTGACAAGAAGACACCAGTGATCAACAGTCAGTTTACCTCCCGAAAGTGAACCTGAATTTGCCTACTTACATTTTCATTATAAAAGTGAAGATGAGTTTCTGGCAAACACGTTTTGGTCCAACAGCCTAGCCTAGAAAATAAAGTCCACTGTAAAGGTAAACAAAGCTGAACCCAGTGCGTTCAGCTAATGTTTTATAAAGGAGGTAGTAAGTCAGAGAAAGGCTTTAATTTTTTGTTAAATGTTTTATTTACCTTCTTTTAAACTAAATTATCAGAAGATATGAACCCTAGAGCAAAAATCGTATTAATGTTTATAAAACAAGTCCATCTTTCCCCCTCCGTCACCCACCTCACTCCCTCCTCTCCTTTCCTCCCTCTTACTACCCTCTTTTCTCCTAACCTTTGACCCTAACCACCAAAATCAACACGTTAGGTCGGTTTCATACTAACCTGTCTCATTTCCCTGGTGGAAGATTTTCCATGCAAACTCCCTACTTTTTGTGCACGAAATTAGGAAACATGTAGCCTACTGATGTGTTGAGATGATCTATCCATTGAAAAGAGGTCATTTTTAAGATCTCAAGGCAAGACTTATTTTGGAATGTGATGTAATATGTTCTCATTCATCCAGGCCCCTTTGATATAGAATGTGTCACCTTTTAACAAAGACTGAGCTAAAGGTTGCTATTACATCTGTGGAAATAATGTCTTAAGGAGTTTAATGGAATTAATTACAAATAAGTTGCAGCTGTTTATTAACTGGGACACTTGCAGACTGTCTCTTGAAAGCCCAATTCTATCAGCTTGCTTTGAAAGTAATGAAACTGCATGAGTTTAGATACTTTCTCTCATTCCAAAAGCTTACTAATTCAAATGGGTCTTTTTTCTAAATTAGCCCCAGTTCATAAGGCTTTTACCTACCTGATTATGCAGCGTTGAGATTCTCTCAAATCAGTTTTTAATGTCAAATTTTGAATTCTGGGGGAGACTCTAATGACAATTCCATTTCTTACTCAACTCCGAAAGTGACTCTAAAGACCAAATGTGCCTTACAGAGGACTTAATGATCGTTAGCGATTGACTTAAACAAAGGAGAACCAAGCCTATTAACCTATTAATACGTGTCTCTGACTCACGTATGTCTTCATGATGATCAAGAAATCCACTACCCTCTTCTCCCAAGATCACAGGATATTTGGGGCCTGATTCAGCTGAGGTTTACTTAAAAGAATCAATCATGTAGCAGAAAGCTAGATTTCTCAGCCCTGGTGCCTTTGTCTCGGATCAGAATCCTGTTTCCAGGATAGCCCCAATCATAAAATCAGAAAGCCTTCCTAGGGCGGTTACACAGATCATTTAATGTAAGGACAGTGTCTTGGAGAAAGACAAAAGAGGTGGTCAAATGAAAAACAGTTTTGAAAAATGGCCAAAGATGAAAAAAGTTGCGCTTCACATCTTGTTTACTCAAGCCTGTAATTTGCAAGTATTTCTACGCCATACTCGTAGTGTGTAGAGGGAGAATCTTTTTTGCCTGTTTCTGCCCTGAAGACAGTGGAAATCTTTTGGAGATGTTTCGTCTGTCGTGATGGGCCAGTTTTCATGCATCTTTTGTAGAAAGAATGTTGATACTGCCCCGAGTAAATCACTTTTTAAAGAGAGACTCTAAGCTTTTTTAACAGTTGCCCAAATATTGAACTAGGAGGGTGACAGTTCCTTGTAGCACTGATTAGTGCATCATTTTGGACCACTAAGGAATGGATCCAGTTCTTCTCAAAATGCAGAGAAACGAGTCTGATGTCGATTTATAAAGCAAAACCTCCGCTCACCCACAAATCATCAATGAAAGATATGTTCTTATTCAGTCCCTGGGACATCTCTTTTGTCAGCTCACTGCTAAAAAGAGCTTTTTATAAGTAGATTCTGTTAAGTATTTTCTATCCAAGTTCACATCCAAAAATTAAGTTTTGTCCCTTTTTAAAATTAAGGGACCTACCATCTTTAACATTTACTCAAATAAAGTGGTCCCTTCATGTGGGAAAATATGTTTTTAGCATAGCTTAGGGAAGGCCAACATCTTAAAAGGGATTTGGTCCATGAAGTGTCTGAGAAGACAGCAAGATAAGCCACAGAAAAGATGGCACTATGAATAGCAAAGCCTGCTACCTCAACATTTTTTCCAAATAAGCCAAGTATAAGTTATTTCATTCATTCTTTGTAAAAGCTCAGAGTAGCCTTTTTGGAGAAATGAACGTTACCTCTGCGTCTGGTATATCACCTGTTCCCACCTTCCTGTTGTCTTGCTCCCCAGTAGGGCTCCCGCCACCCAGAACACAAGCCAGCGTGAGCAGATGGGGGAGAAAAGGTCTCCCAACTCCACAGTAACGATTTCCCATCTTCAGGGCAGCAGTCATGCCCACTGGAGGCCCCAAAGCGACTTAGGTCGCTTTGCATCCTCCAGAAAGAGGATTCTAGACAGTCCCCCCCTCCTCCCTGTCTGTGACATATGTCTCCTTGCTAGAATCTCTGAGTTTCTTCTGTCTTTCAAGCAAGTGTCACCCTTGAAGGGTGGATTGGAGGGAGGGGGATGGGGTAGAGGAGCGGGGGCAGCTTGTTTTTCGTTCTGTGCAGGCCCTGACATCCAAGCTTTGGCAGGACCACCCACCTTGAACACCCGGGAAACACATGTCACAGCAGCTGCCCCGTGTGTGCTTTAGGGAATCTTAGGGCAGTTCATCGATGTCATTCAAACTAATGGACTCAGTGTTTAAGGATGCAAAGCCAAACACAATATGACAGTTCTTCTGTTAGGAATGGAACAAGAGTAATATCAGGGGTTTGCAAACATGCCCCGAAACCAAGTCTATGAGTTTCAGTTACTGCTGTCATTTTTCCATTTTATTCTGCTATGCCCAGTAGAAAATCCTACCTTGGACCTTTTCATTACAAGGAAGAGCTCCTGTGTCTGAGTGAGGAATATGCAAGTGGTATAAGTACATAAAGCCAGGGCAAGTTAAACGGGATAATTACAATTTGGGTTAGCCTAGATGAACTGGCATTTCCGTCCAATTTATGCAACAAAGTTGGAGGTCCCTTTAAGGTTTAGTGGACCACATCCTTCAAAATTTGTCGTGCCTTGCTATTCTACTAAACCATAAAACGATGTGGCTATTTTGAGGGGTGGGTGAGAGGGGACTGTCTATAAAATGTTCATCTAAAACATTTAAATAATACAGTAAAATTGGACTCAATCTATATCATGTAAGCCAACTCCTGGGTTCCAGGCCGAGTTCCAGCATGTACTTGCCATGTGATTTGGGGCAAGTGATTTAACCTGTCTAAGCCTTAGTTTTTTAATCCCCACAGTGGAGATATTAAGAATACTGACCTCAGAAGGTTGTGGGAGAGACAGAGGCCATGGCACTTGTCTGCAGCACTTTGCAATGCGCCCCTCACAATACCTGCTTTCTGCCGTTATAAATTCCTACCAGACTTATCGTGTCCAGAAAGGTTCTCATATGACACAGCCTTGAGGATGTTATGTAAGTCACCAAAGCCTGGAACTGCATTGTATTCTCAGGTGGCCCTCTCCCATGCCTTGAGAGAAGAAGAAACATTGAACTTTAGGGTGCATGTCTACAGATATTGGAGAAAAAGGGTGCTAGGAAAGGAAAACTCCAGTGCCATGAGCTCTGGGAAAAATTTGGTAAAGAACTCGGAATTTTCTCCTCCCCAAGGACTGTTGTTTCAACGGCTATCTGAGCTGGTCATGGCCATCTCAAGAGTTGAAAACCAGAATTAAACCAAATCTCTAAAGGCAATTAATGTGTCCCTTTAAATACTAAATGATTAAATTAATTAATTAATAAAGCATCACAAGTATTCAGCTCTTATTTCTCCAGTATAAAGTGTAGCAAACCTCTTCAGAGCTTCATTTAGCAACACAGTTATGGCATGAAATAATATAATTTATTTATATGACTCATCGTTTAGAAAACATAAACGCGAACATGAGATCTTCCCGTTAGCCTTGAGTAAATGCCAAAAAGATAAGAAGAGACTCGGTAGCCTCTGACATCTCCCTCAGATTTAGAATTATTTAGATTCACTTCGGGCCAACTGCCCTATATTTGAATAGATAGAGCTATAGGCCCGCCCGTACAGAGGTAAGGTCTAAAACCATCCATCACAGTCAGGAAGATACAAAATGCTGGAGTCACTTATTTCTAGAAAATATGAAATGGTTGTCTTGGGTCTTTCTTTTTCATGTAGGGTTTCTTTAGAAGAACCATTCAGAAAAATCTCCATCCATCCTATTCCTGTAAATATGAAGGAAAATGTGTCATAGACAAAGTTACAAGAAATCAGTGCCAGGAATGTCGCTTTAAAAAATGCATCTACGTTGGCATGGCAACAGATTGTAAGTAACCTTCTCCCTTTGCTTCATATTCAAGGAGTGTTGACTGGGGAAAAGGTTGGCTCAAGGAAATCACCCAGGCAGGAAAGAAAGCAGGAACGCATGTGGACAGAGGGAGAGCACCCAGCATCCTCAGGGACCCTCACTCCCAGCCATAGCTGGGCGGTTTCCATCCTACCCTCCCCATCAACTCCTGACTCCAAAGGCATCCAGGTGATGGGTGAGGGACAGAGGTTAAATTGTCCCCATCATGCCTGCAGGACAGTCAGCAGTACTCTGTCTGCACAGAGGTTACAGATGAGAAGTCTTGTCCTTCCACCTCGATAAAGTGTAATTTAAGCAGAGACAGGAATTTATTTTGCGGACACTTTTGGAGTCAGGGCACTTGGTAAAAAACATCGTGTTCAGAAATTTCTGAAGAATGTGAACTTGAGTGCTATTGCATGACTCATTCTGCAGTTGGTTTTTTTGTTATATTTTTAGCCATAAAAACATTCCAAGCTGAAGTCATCCTACCCAGTTTTCAAAGTGCCACAGCATATGGTGGTGAGATTAGCCGTTGGGGTCTCTTCTCCCCACACTGCGCAAGGGATTTACACCAGTCACTTTAATTAATCTAATTATGAAATAAGAATCGTGTCATTCACAACATGTGGCCTCCCTTTTGCCAGGCATCAGGGTTTCTGGTTTCCACTGGCATAAATTTTTTTGCACATCAATGAAGGAGTCCAACTTTCAGTTTAAAGTAAAAGAAAGAAAAGGAAAGAAAAAAAAGAATGCAATGAGGATTTTTCCTTGTGAAGAGGAAATAGTCACAGCTACATTTATGCGATAAACAGGGTTCTCTCAGCTAGAACAAAAACCAAAAAATCTCTGGAACGTCCTGGTTTGCCCATTAAAGAAGACAGAAAGAGGAATCTTTTTTTAAAAAAAAAAAAAAAAAAGAGGAGGGTTGTGTCTGGGCATGAGGCTGGAAACCCTGGTTTAATCCTTCACCTCTGGCTGAGTTCTTTGTCTTGATCTTTGAAAGGCTTTTAGCGGTTGCCAACAAAATGCCTGCTAAGGTTCTATGGAAATGAGTGACCGGTTGAATGTCCATTGCACTGTTTTATTAAGAAGTTAAAGATATGAATGTTGATGAAGTTTAAAAACTCAGTGTTGATCTACACTGGGTGGAAATTTGAGTGCACCTTGCTTGCTTGTGAAGCATTACAAGAGCTCAGGTTTTATAATCAGAAAAGCTGTTGGAGTCCCAGGCCTGCCACTTACTAGCTGTGTGCCCATCGGACTTAACTTCCGGTTTCCTTGTGTGAAGTTATCGCCAGCCCCACAGGTGCTTTTCAGGAATAAATTAGATAACGCACATCCAATGCCACGATCCCTGGCACCAGGGAAGCATTTGGGGAGTGAGGTTATGAGTGTAGCCCATTCCTCGTCTCCCTTAAGGAGTGAATCATGATGACTTCACAGGGCTCACCCATCGTGCCCACATGTCTAAGTGCTCCCTTGACTCTGATGATCCAATCACATCTCCATGATTGGGGTTTCATTCTTCTGTTTGTGGATTTGCCAGGCACCTCTGGTTCTCTTCCTCTGCTACGTTTGCTTTTTTTTCTTTCCCTACCAGGTCACGGCTTCCTCAAGAAATGGTCCTAGGACAGTGATATTGTAGGACCACAGTCAGGGGTCCTGGGTCTTGCCTTGGCTCTGCCATGAACTTGCTGTGTGACTTTAAGGAAGTCATGATCTCCTTCCTCCTCTGTGAAGGAGGGAGTTGCACTAGATAAGAGCTGAGGACCCTCCAGTGGTAAAACCCTATGACTCTGTAGTACGAAACCTGAGTCTTTCCACGCCACGGAGAGCTACTGAGAGTCTGGTGAAATGGTTTCGTTTTGGAAATTAACCACAGAAATATAGGTTTCTTGTTACCTGCCCTTCTTATTTCCCTTTTGCATAAATGATAAAAGTCATGGCTCTACTTCCTGAGCATGTGTAATGCATTATCACACTGATACCCTGCAAAGTAGGTATTATTGATCCGATTTTTTTTAAGTTTTTTTTTGATGTAGATCATTTTTAAAGTCTTTATTGAATTTGTTACAATATTGCTTCTGTTTTATGTTTTGGATTTTTGGCCGCGAGGCATGTGGGATCTTAGCTCCCCAACCAGGGATGGAACCCACAACCCCTGCATTGGAAAAAGAAGTCTTAACCACTAGACCACCAGGGAAGTCCCCTGATCGGATTTTATATGGGAAGAAATGAAAGCTCAGAGAGCCTCAGTAACCTGCCGAAGGTCACACAGCTAGAATGTGGTAATATAGAGATTCAAACCTGAGTCTTTCTAGATTCCAAAGCCTGGGCTCTTTAATCACCTTTGAGGGTTGACCAGGTAGAGAGAAATGCAAAGTGAGTGCCTGTGAGGCCTGAGCTAGGCCCCGCCATACTCCAATCAGCCTTCAGGAAACGAATGAAGAGTTAGACTCCTTTTTCCTTTGAGGAAGGGATTGCCAGCCTCTGTTTACTGCTCAAGAACTTTTTGAACCTGCAGTTCTTCTTAGTAAGAGCCATTTGGGGGGTGGAGGGAAGGAACAGAAACCCTAAGAGTGAATTCAGATGATTGGCTAGACAGACACACCTGTGAACCTATAGGTAGGATGGGCTTTACCTGTCTCTGGTTCATTCTTATCTAGGGCCCCCCCCTCCGTGAGGCTGAGATGCCCAGTGTACAGCCCCCATCCCCCCCACCCCGCCCCCATCTTTGTTCTAGAAAGCTGGCTAGGCGTGGGGAGTTTGGTGCTGGGGCTACTGGTGGAAGATGGCTCGTCCATAGCAGTTTGCTGCCAAGAGAGAAATGGCCCAGGGTGACCCCCGCAATCCCCCTGAGCGGGCTATGCACCGGCCCGAGCCCCCGCGGGTCTGCCAGGTGTCTGGGGAGTGTCTGTTCTGTGTCCCTCCCCGCCCCCAGTGGTCCTGGACGACAGCAAGCGTCTGGCCAAGAGGAAGCTGATCGAGGAGAACCGAGAGAAGAGGCGGCGGGAGGAGCTGCAGAGATCCATCGGTCACAAGCCCGAGCCCACCAACCAGGAGTGGGAGCTCATCAAGACCGTCACCGAGGCCCACGTGGCCACCAACGCCCAAGGCAGCCACTGGAAGCAGAAGCGGAAGTTCCTGGTAAGGCCCCGCCCCTTCCGCTTCCTCCTCTGTGCGCTCCGTTTGGTCCTCAGAATCCGGGATGCCAGTGTCCTCCCTGCGGATGATTAACTGGAGTAGAGTGCAGAGCCGGGATATAAACCCAGGTCTGTCTGACCTTCTCCTGCCTGTGAGTCACTGAATTCTAATGCACTTATCTCTTTGCTTCTGCTGTAAGGGCAGCCCTGGATCAGTTGATTCTTTACCTGCTAGCTTTCCCTTTTTATACCTATTTCTTCCTTCAGATGCCCATTTATATACATACCTAGTCCCCTAAACTCACTCCAAAATATCCCCTTTAGAATCACTCCTAGAATGAAGTGACTCATATCTCAAACGTATTTTTATGCCAACAGAAGTCAAAATGTTGAGTTTAAAATAAATTATCTCGTGTCCAGGAGGACAGTGGGACTGGGGAGGAGGGATGGGGGAGGGGAGTGTAAAGAAAAACAGGCCTTTCCAGACCCTTGGAATATCATTGTTTGATGTTTTTATAAAAACTAACCATCGTGAAAGTCCTTCCTTCTATTTCTTCTTTGGACTTCACAACACTTTGGGGTACGTAGGCTGGAATCACTGTCCCCGTTTTATAGGTACACAAACCAAGCCTTCAGTGTCTCGCCCGAAGATCACAATGCCAGAAAGTAGCTGGGCCAGGCCCAAAGGCCAACTCAGGTCTGTTGTCCCAAGTTCCCAGATGGACTACCCATCCCACCACCAGCTGGTGTTTGGCCGTCTCAGAGACTGACCCAGCTCTTAGTTTATGACATGAAGTTTTATGAGGACCTCACTCAGTCCCAGCACCGGATATTCTGTGGGTCTGTTTGTATCTCCCGGATAGGTGAGGGCACTCCTCATCCGAACAAGGAGCTATAGTGTTATCATTGTCTTCACGCCTCAACATCACCATTATAATGGGCTAGTTTTTTGTTTTGTTTGGTTTGGTTTGTTTCATGAAGACGGTATAACAACAACCTTAAAGGAAAATTTTGGAAAGAAAAAGCTTACCCATAATCCACCTGCCCTCCAATAATTACCTTCATTGTTGTTAATGAAAAGGTTCTAACACACTTTGTTGGTGGCAGCCACTAACAGTTAAGTTAGGAGACACTTGGATGGCCCTGGCCAAGTGACAGGTACCAGTGTAAGTGCTTTCCAGGTATTAACTCCCTATGTCAACCAACCTATGTAGGTAGATGTGGTTAATATCTCCATTTTACAAACGGAGACAAAGAAGTTAAGGAGATTTACCCTCAATCTCCCAGCTAGTAAGCAGTGGTGATGGACACAGCCCAGCTCCAGGATCCATGCTCTTAACCACCACACTATGCAACATGGTTGAAACTTGTGGTATCTTTTCACCAAGGTGACTGCCAATAAGTTCTTTCCTCCCTGCCTTCACGGCCCATTCTCTCCCATGGAGAGGTGGAGTCTATTCCTCTCTTCCCTTGAGGCTGGGCTGAGCTGTGATTCCTTGAAGCAATGGACTTGGGCAGGGTGACTTCTAAGGCTGGGTTATAAGAAGGCTTGCAGTTCCACACTGGTTATCTTGGAGAGGGATGCCATCTGGTCTCTCTGAGGGAAGCCAACTGCCATGTAAAAAAAAGTCCAAGTACCTTGAGACCACCATGCTGTGAGGAAGCTCAAGCCAGCCATTTGGAGAGACTCCCAACCAGCCCAGGCACCAGAAATGTGAGTAAGAAAGCCTGCAGGTGACACCAGACTCTGCTGCCATTTCATGAGGGACCCCAAGTGAGAACCACCCAGCTGAGCCCATCAATCCACAGAACTCTGAGAGATAGTGAAAATTGGTTGTTTTCAGCCACTAAGTTTTGGGGAAGTTTGTTACACAGCAGTAGATAAGCAGAACAGAGCCCAGTAAATATCTGTGTAACAAACCATCCAGTTCCACGGACCCATCCTCAGAAACAGCACAACTAAGCCCTGTGTCTTAGCCACTTGACACATTTATGCACACCCCCTGCAGCAGGGTGACTCTGACTGAGTATTTATGCTCAGGATAAAAAGTTCACGCTTTTGAGGGGTGAATTATTCCTGCAAGGACATTAAGAATACTTCATTAGGGACTTTCCTGGTAGTCCAGTTGTTAAGACTTCACCTTCCAAAGCAGGGGATGTGGGTTCAATCCCTGGTCCGGGAGCTAAGATCCCACATGCCTCCCAATGGGGAGCTAAGATCCCACATGCCCCCTGGCCAGAACACCAACACATAAAACAGAAACAATATTGTAACAAATTCAATAAAGACTTTAAAAATGGTCCACATCAAAAAAATCTCTAAAAAAAAAAAAAAGAATCCTTCATTAAAGACAGGTTTGCTACATAGTATCCATGTCCTGAACTGGCTTCTGCAAAAAAATCTCTAAAAAAAAAAAAAGAATCCTTCATTAAAGACAGGTTTGCTACATAGTATCCATGTCCTGAACTGGCTTCTGCACATTCAGATTTGCATTTCTTGTGTGGCCAATACCACTTTTTTTGCTTACAACACTGCTACGTATATTATTTCATTTATTTTTATGTGATGATTGCCCATCTTGTTCTGGAAAAGAATTTGCGGAGGCCTATTATGTTAATAATAGTGTGGCAATGTCATAAGGGATTAAAAATTATATGTTGTCATAAAAGCTAGAAGTATTTATTTATCTGGAATGGGTAAGTAACTTACTTCCCAAAAGGAGCTTCTTCATCGTTTTTTACCCTAAGACCAGGACTCAAGTCATAAACAGAGATGGGTGGTTGGACCGGGGTTTCAAATCGATACGCCTGTGAAAATGAGTCATTGGCAAGTAAGGAACTTTTGCAAAAGCCATGCAGATTTTCACAGTAATTCTAAAGCCACTCTTTAAAACTACTTCCAAAAACATTTAAGTCATTCTCCAATCCACTCAAATCTCTGATGGTGCAGAAGAGCCGATTCCTATGTGGTGACAGTGATGATGAAAAGTAGATCATCATGGACTGAGAGGGGGCAAGAGGCCGGTGGTGGCGAACAAGGGAAAGCAGAGTCTCTCCACCAAGGCAGCTCACATCTGCACTCCCAGATGTGGAAGACATTGGATTGGAGTAAACTCCATACAGCGACAGTATTGTCTGTTGAACACTGTTGTTTTTACCCGCCAGAGTTCTTGGACTCCCTAATCAATAGAAATGGATCAGAGACCAGGTGAAGAGTTCAGGCAAGGCTTTATCGGGGTCCCTGATGCAGCAGAGGGGAGCAAGAACAAGTAGCAGGTGCCCTTGCTAGCTCCCTGGGGGGAGTGGGGGCGAGCTGGTTCCTTACATGGGGTGAGGGCAGGGGCGGGGCCAGAGGGATGTCCTAGGTGGTCTGCCCACCCCTTGGTGGTGTTGAGTGCAGGGGGCATATGCCCAGTACTGTGCTTTTGCTGCCGACTCCTCGGAAGTGGCAGGTGGGTTTATTTTTTTTGGTCTTTTTGTGTCGTCTTGTCCATAATTTGCCCCAACCGCACATGTACGCAGTTATTTTTAGTCCCTTATAGTTTCTCTGTATTTTCTTGTGGGAGGAGACGTTTGTCAGTTCTCCCTGCAGCAGAGGGTCCCAGGTCCCAGGTCCCAGCCTGTCTCATTATTACTCTGCTCCCTTAGTTCACATGCAGAGGTATGGCTTTGGGTGGATGTTCCACCAGGTATAAAATGTGACCATCAGAACCAGGGTGGGCCTGCCCTACTTTTCCCCTGGCAGAGCTACTGCCTGATGACACAAATTCTCAATGGGAATAGCCTCAGAAAAGGGGCATAAGTAGAAGGGTGATGCAGGATGGGTGATTTGACCACGTGTGGTCATAAAACAAGTGCAATCAAGCCAGGAAGGCTTCTGTCACCCAAAATGATTATAATTACATCAGAAGAAGGCAGCGTAGTCTAGTAGTTATGTGCATAGAAATTGGAACCAGACAGCCTGAGTTTGTTGCCTGCCTCTGTTGCTTTTTAATTATGTGACTTTGGGTAAGTTACTTCCCATCTCTAAGTCTCGGTTGCCTTTATGCCCTTATCAATGGTGTAAAAGTAATAGATAGTAGTGCTTGGCATGTCGTTAACAACCTCCTACGGAGTTACAATGTGCTTCATCCCTGCGCCACCACCCGTACCATCCTGTCCCTGATCATCCCAGGAAAAGGCCCAAGGCCCAGGGACCTCTCATCACCATTTGTTCCCCATCACAAAGGTGCCGGGAGACACCCTGCAATCACTCAGAGGAAGAGTCCCGTCTGGCCCCATCCCCTCTGCATGTGCCAGAGACCCCAGCCAAGAAGCCCTCAGCTCTGAGACAGCCACTTGCAAAGAGGTCAACTGGTAGCACTTCCTACTCCCCTTGAACAATTCTGATGCAACAGTCAAAGCACAAAGCCCCAGGTCTTTGTGTTGTAACAGCCACCTCTAGTGCTGAGCTAGGGTTGAAGCCCACACCACACACCCCTGAATCTCTCCTTCTGTAGGTCCCCCGCCTCCACTAGGTCATCTCGATATGTGTTGTAACAGCCACCTCTAGTGCTGAGCTAGGGTTGAAACCCACACCACACACCCCTGAATCTCTCCTTCTGTAGGTCCCCCGCCTCCACTGCCCCAGAGGATACGTGCTGGATTCCTTATTGACCTTCACCCCATCTCCAGTCCATCAGAAACCCCTGCCCTGGGCTCCCTAGATATGTCTCCAAGTCGTACTTTTCTCCATCTCTCCTGCTGCCCCCGTGGTCCAGCCCACTTCATCTCCTGCCCAAACCACTGCTGCTGTTCTCCCGCCTCTTCCTTGGCAACCACATCCCTTCTCCACATAGAACCATAAATTTCGTCATGCTGCTCCCCTGTTTAAAGCCCTTCAGCGGTGCCCCATGGCATTTAAAATTTGCCCATCTCCCCTCCATGGCCCTGAAGGCCCATCGTGATGGGACCCTTGCCGGCCTTCCATCCTTTATCTCATGCCACCTCTGGGCCTAACCACACGGGCCTCCTTTCTGACCTTGGGACTTTGCACTGGGTTTGCCCTCTGCCTAAAATGACATTCTGCAAGTAAAAGCTCACACATCACTTCTCAAAGGGGCCTGGCTGACCACCCAACCTCCTGAGCCCCCTGTATAATTAGGTCATCTCCAGTCTTATCACAAACTAAAATTCTTCCATGAGAGTATTCTTTTCATTTATTGTCTGTCTTCCTTCACTGTATGAAGGTTCCTTGAGGATACATTGTTCATTGCTGTCACCTCAGCATCTCGAACAAGGCCTGACCCCATAGTAGTTACTCAATAAACATTGGTTGAGTGCATGCATAAACACAGGTTTATTCACTCCCTCAGTCCTCCACCATTTGGCCCAGTACCATCTATACAGTAGACAAAGATACTCAAGGCATATCCCCCCACCTTGAGAAGTTCATAGCTTAGATGCGTACCTGCATAACTACAATAAAAGTAATAGTAATAAGTGCCTAGGTGCCAGATGAGTGGTTACATGGGCCACCAGGTGTATTCAAATGAGGTAGAATCATTTCCCGCTGAGGCCACCTGAGAGGGCTTCGAGGAGAAGATAGAGTTGGAAGTGGGTGGGATTTGGAATTGGCAGAGATGAGAAGGAAGTGAGGACTTTGAAGAAAGCAAAAGTCCAGAAGGAAGGCCGCCCCGAGATGGAAAAGCATGATGCAGGTTGTGGCAGAGACGGGAAGAGGTAGGCAGGGCAGGCTACGGAGGTCCATTAGGACCCCCTGCCCACCCCTTTGAGCAGCTCAAGCACTTTGATCCACAGAGGCAAAAAGCAGGCTTCCCCCCAGTCCCCAGTGGTGAGCCTGCAAGCCTCACCTAGCCTCAGTCTCCGAGTTTGATCTCATGTGCATAAACACACGTGTGTGTGAGCACACGTGTTCAGGGAGTGGACTATAGGCTACTAGCTGTAAGAAGCTATCCAGTAGATTCAATTGTGCCAAATATTTGTACTCTATTTGTAGCATCTTCCAAACATTTTAGCAAATAATGTGTTGTCCTTATGGGTAAAAAATCTTCAGGGAAGTCACAAACAAGCTCAACTTTAATTGTATTCCTGATGTGTTAACTTGGGTCAATTCATATATATGTTTTGTTGTTGGTTTTCTTCAGCCTCTAAGTTTTTATTTACATGAGTTTTCAAAAACAAGCATCCATATTAGTGTGGGGGGAGAAGGAATTCTGCTCTATTGCTAATAAAGCTCCAGGTTCATCCCATCGTGGATTTCATAGTCACCCAGAGATACGTGGTCCTTAAAAATCGTGTACCACTTCTTCAATACAATCTTGTTCCAAAGGGTGCCAGTTTGGGCTGCAATCAGCTTCCTAAGGTCCCCGATGGTGTCATCAGTATTGCATTTAAGGCGGACCTTCCTCCCCAGATGGTCGTTGCAAACAACCTCGATCATCCTGGCTGGAGCTCAAATCTCCTGGAACCAGCAGACGCCACACCAAGCTCCTGTATGTTTTTTTCTAGTATCCAAGACCTATTATGGATATAAAGCTTAATAATGTAATAGAAGGCTTTTACTTTGTATGTGGTTTTACTTCTAGCAATTGTATTTTCCATTAAATACCCAAAGGCTTAAAAGTAATTTTTTTTCCTACTCTGATATTTATCAACAGGAAAGCTTGTGAGGTTGTTACATTTGGGCGTTTAATTTTAGTTAAAATTGTCATATTTCCTTGTATAATTTCCCTCCCATTTTTCAAACCTTTAGAGGTATCACAGACGGTGATTCAAATGCCCCACAGACTCACAGATTAAATGGAAATTATTAACATCCATAGTAAGCCACCGAAGACCATTCCAGGCCAAAGCTATGTTATTAAAAGATTTTTATGTCTTAAAAAGTTCACCCTATGTGTGTGTGTGTGTACACCTCCCTACCTTTTTAATGTGTGACCATGTTCCTTTTATCAATTGATCTTCCTAAGAGAGCTGTAAAGTAGACACGCAGGTGAGACAGGCCGCATTTCGGGGTGGCAGGGATTAGCAAGACCAGCAAGGAGATCTGAAGGATGCCGGAAGTAGCAGTGACCAAACTTCACTGTGTATCAGAATCACGCCCAGACTTTCTGTGTACCTTTTCCCTTAGCTCAGTCCATGTGAGAAAGACAGACAGAGAGAGAGAGAGAGAGAGAGAGAGAGAGAGAGAGAGAGAGAAGAGCTGTAAAGTAGACACGCAGGTGAGACAGGCCGCATTTCGGGGTGGCAGGGATTAGCAAGACCAGCAAGGAGATCTGAAGGATGCCGGAAGTAGCAGTGACCAAACTTCACTGTGTATCAGAATCACGCCCAGACTTTCTGTGTACCTTTTCCCTTAGCTCAGTCTATGTGAGAAAGACAGACAGAGAGAGAGAGAGAGAGAGAGAGAGAGAGAGAGAAAGAGAGAAGTGGTACATGTGATTATTGCATCAATTCCGTCTGCACCCGGAGAACCAGTAGCCTTCCTAGGCTTTGCCATGCCAGCAGTTGCCCCAAAATATCGTCATTGATTCTGAAACAAGAGAGAAACCAGTTGTCTTTCCCATCCACTCACTGCCCCCAAAACAAACAATGAAAAAGTAAAATAAAATAAACAGAAGAACCTCCTGGATAATTCCAAAAAGGTCAATGCTGCCAGCGTTTGTTATGTAATAGATTTAAAAATCCTTCCCCAGGCTGTACCCACAACTTTGACCACACTTTGGAGGGCCTGGGCTGCTCCTGTTGACCCTGGTGCCCTGGCAACAAGATAGTGAAAGAATCATCCTTGCTTTTCTTCGTGCTAAAACTTAGATGTGAGCAGTAACAGGGGAGATGGGGGAAGAAAAATGGGAAGTGGATTCCTCAGTGCTAGCCCAGTGGTTCTCAAAGTGTGGGCTCAGACCAGAAGCATCAGTGCCCTGGAAAGTTGTTAGGAACTCAGATTCCTTAACAGAGACCTACTATATTGGAAAGTCTGGGGATCATTCTGATGCACAGGAAAGTCTGGGGACCTTGGAGGCAGGCCACGGTCTTGTCACCAGAGGTGCGCTCACCAGCCATTCAGCGGTGACGCCACAGCATGGCGGTCACTGGACAGCAGGTCGAGGAGCTAGAAGGCCCCAGTGGACATGGGGGCCTGGCGTGTGCACAGCACCTGAGGGCTTGCGTGCATGATGCTTCTGCACCAGTAGGTCTGGGGAGGGGGCTGGGATTCTGCATTTCCAACAAGTCTCCAGATGACACCCAAGCAGCTGACACCCCGCTCCGTGAGCAGCAAGGCGATGGATGGTTGCGAACAAGGGCAGAGAAGGCGTACTAGTAAATTCTCCACTCTGCCCTCCAGTTTGCCTAGCGCGCACAGCCCAGTCCCTGGAGGCAACCCAAAGCAGAGGGCTTCCCCCAGCCTGTGGAGGCCTCCTCCAGCTGGCGTGTGGAGGGCTCGAGCCAAGCAAAAGGCATCAGAAGCCAGAACGAAGCCCCCGGGTGCTGTTGACCAGGGCTCCCCATGCCTGCCCACGCCGTGCCCACCTCCCACAGAAAGGCGCCCTCCAGAGTGTGCCGTGCTCTGAAAACGGCACCCAGAGCCCCCAGGACATAGGTCACCTTTGTGCACTCAGAAGCAGAACCCAAATTCCTGTTGTTCCTCCCTCTCTCCCTCTTTCTCTCTCTCTCACTTTCTGTTTCTTTCTGCAGCAACAATCCTGTGACCATGATCACTGGGGGCCTTTGAAAGCAATGGCCAAGACAGATATCTTTGCTCAGAGAACTAAAGGACGTGAAAACTGTAGGGTCTCTTAATAAAAGATGCGGAAACTGGACAGTATGTCAGTTCAGAAGAGATTTTCTGCCACGTGAGAACCGTGATCCATGATCCCTTCAATGTCTTCATTTAAATTTTCCTTGTCTCACCTCCTCAGCCAGAAGACATTGGACAAGCACCAATAGTAAACGCCCCAGAAGGTGGAAAGGTCGACTTGGAAGCCTTCAGCCATTTTACAAAAATCATCACACCAGCAATTACCAGAGTGGTGGATTTTGCCAAAAAGTTGCCTATGTTTTGTGAGGTGAGGAGATTGCTTTTCCTTCTTCATTCTTTTTCATTATGGTTTCCTTGATCTCCAGGAGTACTGACTATGATGTGTAATTTCATACTAATTAGTCGGGGCTTAGTCATATGAAAGCCGTGGCAGTACAGAATGGCAATGCACTGTTTCGTGCGCCTCCCCGCCTTCTCTGCTGGGTCGTCATCCATTAGCTTGTACACATGAGTCGACAAAGAGCCTCTCGACCTGCCTGGCTCCAGGTGCAGGAAACCATGACAGCCCTCACTCCATCAGTCAGCACCTGTGATGTCCCGGTTGCCACGCCCAGGTTTGCCACATTAAATCCAGTCCTGCTAACAGATCAGCAGCATAGCTCTAATTAACCCCATTTCACAGATGGGGAAAATTAAGATCAAAGATGAATTTCACCCACTCAAGGTGAGGCCGTGGTTCTCTTGAGTCTCCATCTGTATTATTTCCACTACATATCCCAGCAAGATGGCTGTGTGGTGGTTTCTTCATCCTCAAGGACAGGTGAAATGACCCTCACAGAGCAAGGATCTTAAAATCTCCTTAAGTCTTCCCTCTTAGAGGCTCACCCTTTCTTGCCCCACCTTCAGGGCACACTGAAGAGCTCACCCACCAGAGCTCATAGACTTTCCTTGGGGGATCTACCTCTTAGAACTATTAGGAGGCTTCAATGGGATAATTTACGGGTAGTGCCTGGGTCATAAATGTTCCATAAATTTCAGCTGTTAATTCTGCTGTTCTTTCATCTATTATATTACCATTCTGTCTCTAACCTTCCTTTTTTTTAATCAAATGGGGTTGATTATGTTTTCCGGAGAATCTTCCCCTTCGAAAAACCCCACCAAGGGCCAATCTGTTGCTCTTCAGACCTCCAAGAGGTCCCAGAAAGATCTCGAACAGAGAGGGCCACGTCCTGCCCTGGGCCCCTTATGGAAGCTACCTGAGTGCCAGGGAACCTAGTCTCCCCCAGAAGGAGGCTTAGTGTCCTCACCTGGAATGATCCCATCCCACCATAGCCTCCAGTTCATGTGCGTGTGAGTTTGCCATCATGGGAGCCCGCTAGGATCCTCGGACCCTGATAGGGACCCTTCTCATGGCCATTTCTGAGCCTCCACAGAAGCCATACCCGGAAGGACAGAGCACTGGGCTTCGGGACGCAGGGATCTGGTCGTAGGCCTCGCTGAGACGGGGCATATGCCCCCCGCTCACCCCCGGCTGCAGGGTGCTGGGGGCCAGGTGCCACGCGGGCCGGCCAGCAGCCCCAAGGTGGGGACCACTCACACCCACCCCAGAGGAGCCGGTGAGCCCTGGGCAAGGAACTGTGACTTGTATCTGTATTTGGTGTGCTTTTCCATGCCTCTGACCATTTTTTTAAATTAACATCTATTAAAGTTTTGGAGGCTATTACAGAAATCATACGTATTCATTGGAGACCGACACAGCACAATAAAGGTAACGATTCATGGTTAACACCACCAGGAGATAAACTGCTGACATTTTGGAGCGTAGTTCCTTTTCTCAAATCTGTGTATACACACGTACATATATACACACACATACATATATGGAATATATTAATATAGTTTGTACCATAGTGAACATTCTACTTATGAAACTACCTTTTCAAACCTTTTACTAAAGAGTAAGGGGCACATACAGGTCAATGAACTGTCACAGACCTAACACACCCGCGTAACCAGCACCAAGATAAAGAAACAGATCACTGCCAGCACCCTGGTGTCTAATGCCTGAACTTTGTACCCTCAGCTGTAGAACATAACATTTAAGTATTCTCTCATGAAATAATATTGCTTAACTCTACAGTTAATTACTTAATTTTTAAATTTTTATACAATTTTTAAAGGTTACTTTCCATTTACAGTTATTACAAAATATGGCTCTATTCCCCGTGTTGTACAATACACCCTTGAGCCATCTTATACTCAATAGGTTGTATCTCCCCCTCCCCTCCCCCCTACTGGTAACCACTAGACAAAATCATATTTAATGACCACATAGTATGCTAAGGAATAGCTCTCCCATAATTTAGGTTATCTGCTGTTACAGGATCTTTAGCTCACATCCAGTTTTTCACTAATATAAATATTCTGCAGCGAGCATCCTGGTACCTATGCCCAGTTCACAAAGCTGCCTATTTCCTAAGGGCAAATCCTAGAAGTGGAATTTAAGGACCTTGGCTACACCTTTTAGGGCTCTCGATACATGTTGCCAAGTTGCCCTCTAGAAAGTGTGTACCCTCTCACGGCTGTGCCAAGGACACCGGCTTCCTCTGACTCCAGGTACCATCTTTCGTTTCTGTGCACTGGGTTGAGTTTGTTTCCCTGGACCTCTCTTGGTCCTCTTTCTCTGGGCTGTGCCCTCTTTTCTCAGTCCCTGGTGTCTGGAAAGAACTCCGTTGAGTTTGCTAGCTCTACAACTTGAGCTAGCCTATCAGTCCTCTGTTCCCCTTTGAATACCCACCAGAAAATGTTTTTCAGAAAATGTAAAGCTCATGGAAACCAGCCTCTGAGAGATATGTTCAGTTAAAGAAAGTAAAGAAGCCTTCGCTACCACCAGCCACAAACACATCGTGCACTTAATGTCCTTGGCAAGGCTGAGGGCTCAGCACGCAACTTTTCAAGCATGAGCTGTGGCGAGCTTCTCCCTTCAAGTTTCCCTTAGGAATTTACGTCTGCTTCAAAGTCATGATTTCATCTCTCTTTCAACCCTGATATTTTATAGTCTCCAAACTGAAAAAGAAAGTGGGCGGACAGCTACTTTGACAGCAGAGATGCGTACGTTTCTGGTGTTTGTGGCCTCCTGAGGGCCTTTACCCTTTGACACCCTCTTTGGAACGCCAAAGAGGGAAATGAACTGTGGAGGCCCTGAGCTACCTGTGGAGTGGGCTGGAGACCCCAGGTGGCCTCGGGGACCAGGAGTTTCGTGCCAGAGGCAATCTGACGCATCTGCTGTTCAAATCGCACTCGCAATAGTTTTCTGCTAAGATCCATGCCAGCCTGCCAACCGAGGGCTTCGAAAGATCTGACGTCACTGCAGGCAGAGCTGCCAAAAGCGCACATAAGAATCACTTGTTAGAGTGCAGGGCACTGGCATCCCTGCCCATCAACCCGAGTGACGCTCTCCCAGGAGCCAGGCAGAGTCTCTGGGAGGCCCCTGCCTCTCTGCCTGGCAGGCCCTTTCTGGAGCATTCTCACAATGGAAGTATTTTGGCAGGTGACTAAGAGATTGTTTGGCCACATGCGGAAACAGGCCTCAGCAGGACCCTGCAAACCCCTCTTAAAGGAAAAGGCATCTGGCCTAGTTTTTAAACCGTTAGTGATCCTTGACAAATCCTTATTCTGCTTTTATTGAAATTTTAACTCGTAGTAAGTTTTCAAAGGAAAACTTCTACTTCATCTATAATCAGACTTGGCTACAAAGATGGGGCCTGCCCAAGTCTGCATACTTTGTGACAGCTTTAAAAAAAAGAAAACAATGGTTTTATCTGATTAGTCATTTCTCTTTGCTACTCTATGTCCGTGGTTCTCAAGAGTGGGGTCCCTGAACCAGGTGCGTGGGCATCACCTAGGAACTCGGAGAATGCAGACACCGAGACGGCAGGGCCAGCAGTGTGTGTTTAACAAGCCCTTGGTGACACTGATGGGGCTGCAGACAGGACCGCTGCCCTCGGCAGTAAAGCCAGTGTCCACCCACTTCAGCCAACTGTCCACTTGCCTGTGGAGGATCTAGCTAAGCTCTGGTCTCCTGTTTCTGACCAGGCCCCAGGGCCAGGAATCCAAGGATGTAACTGAAGAGTACAAATTAGAGCCTAATTAAAAGCAAATCACAGTCATTTTTTTTTTTAATGAGTAGAAGGAGAGAATTCACATGAATGGATTCCAGAACCAAATACAAAATGCCTTTTATTCTGTAGAGAAAGCAAAGCAATTTGAAATTAAACAGTAAGGTGGGTAGGCTGAGTTAGTAAAAAATATGAAATATCCCATATTTTAAAGGTAATTCAGTAGTATTACTTTCAGTCTGACATAATATCCTAAATTGAACTGGTCAGGTGCTGCCAAGACTATTTCCCAAAAGAGAACTGGTACCTGCTTTAATGAAGAGATAGAAATTACGTGTCATTACATGTCCATTGTTTACGGAAACGCACACCCAAAGCCCTTCAAAGAGTGAGCTCTCCTCTTCTCTTGGCCTTGGATTCTGACAGAGCTGGCTTCCACCCCTTGCCTCACCCACAAACACTCATGGGACTCCCTAGCATGTCGCTTGATCTCTCAGTGCCTGAATTCCACACCTGTCAGTAAAATCGGAATTAGAATATTTACCTCACTGCATTGCTGCGAACATGAAACAAGGTGATGCATGTAAATCTTAGCACGATGCCCAGTTCATCAAAAACACCCATTAACTAATAGTCTTTCAAACTACTTTGATAATGGCACTTAATTAAACATTCTCCCCCTCCAGAAAATCAAACTCTCATTTTCTTTTTAAATTAATTTATTTATTTTTGTCTGTGTTGGGTCTTGGTTTCTGTGCGAGGGCTTTCTGTAGTTGCAGCGAGCGGGGGCCACTCCTCATCGCGGTGCGCGGGCCTCTCACCATCGCGGCCTCTCTCGTTGCGGAGCACAGGCTCCAAAGGCGCAGGCTCAGTGGTTGTGGCTCACAGGCCTAGTTGCTCCGCGGCATGTGGGATCCTCCCAGACCAGGGCTCGAACCCGTGTCCCCTGCATTGGCAGGCAGATTCTCAACCACTGCGCCACTAGGGAAGCCCTCATTTTTTATTATTTCTCTTAGCAAAGTTTTGGGGTATTTTAAAGTTTATTATTAATGTTGTTATCACATTATCACAAATCCTAATTACCAGGGCAACCAAATGAGCTTAAAATGAGATTACCACACTGGTGGAAAGATCCAGCGTGTGGAGTGATTCTGGTGCCCGAGGTGCTGAGGAGAACGTAACAACCTAGGAGCCAGGAGGTCTGGATTCTGGTCTCACCTCTACCTCTGGCTCACAAGGTGACTGAGGAAAGCTGGGACATCTCTCGATCTTGTGGGTGACATGCATCTGTAAGCGACCTCCTCGTTCTTGGCCTTTTAAGAGATTTGGGGAGCAAACTTGCTTCAAAAAACAGAGCAGGGCAGTTGCCAGCTAAACGGTGGAGTCAGCTGTTGACTGTTAGAGCTACCAGACCAAAATGGGGGTGCATTTAGGCAGGTCTCGGTGGTGTAATAGACACCCCCATGACTAGCACAGTTTCACATGTGACTGGAATATAATGCAAATGACCAAGATTAAAGTTGGTAAAGATTACGAGCAGTCTGGAGTATGAAAAATGGTTGTGGACGTCTGCAGCCCAGCAGGAAGGGAAGGCCACGGGCTCACAGAGGGCAGGACGGGTGCTGCTTGCGGGGGACTGCCCCCGTGGCCCTGAAGGTCCCGCGCGCGCTTCCTAACTGGCATTTGTCCACCTGCTCCTTGCTGACGTGCCCTGGTTCTTTTCAGCTGCCATGCGAAGACCAGATAATCCTCCTCAAAGGCTGCTGCATGGAGATCATGTCCCTTCGCGCTGCTGTGCGCTACGATCCAGAAAGTGAGACTTTAACCTTGAACGGGGAGATGGCGGTGACTCGGGGCCAGCTGAAAAACGGGGGTCTCGGGGTGGTGTCAGACGCCATCTTCGACCTGGGCATGTCGCTGTCTTCTTTCAACCTGGATGACACTGAAGTCGCTCTCCTTCAGGCCGTCCTGCTGATGTCTTCAGGTGAGTGTGCCCAGACTGGGCATCCAGAGAGCTTGCGCTTGTCTGGTGTGCATTCAGATCACTTGATGAGTTTCCGGCCCCCCGGTAGCTTCAGAATCACGTCTCGCTCCCCTCCAGCAAGCGAGCGAGCCGGGGTTTGCCGATGGTCTGGGACCTGAAGGGAGGTGTCAGGCTCCTGATGCTTTCTGCAGTCTCCCCATGTAGTGGGGAGGGAAAAGAGGAGCCATGCTAAAGACTCGATGAAATGGTCCACCTTCAATAGATACTGCCCGGCCTGCCTGGGGCAGTTGGCCATCCTTGCCCCCTTCTGGTTTTGTGTGTATTGGACTTCGCACAGGATGCTGGTGTCACTCATACCCTTATCCTGTGTGGTGGCCAGGCTCTAGCATGGCCTTCCCTTTTCCTCCTCTTCTGATGTTCACCCCCTCCTGTTGAGTAGGTGAGAGCCCATGACTTGCTCCACTTGGAATCTGGGGAATTCAGTGTCACCCATGTGACTGCGTTACATTATATTATATGCGAGTCCCTCTTGGGAGCAGATGTGCTCTGACAACTCTCCTTGCTCAGGTGACAGGGAGCTGCTTGTGGCCCCTGGAAGCCGAGGGCAGTCTCCAGTCGACAGCCAGTGAGAAGCCAGGGCCCTCGGCCCATCAGTAGAATTATCCTTAAAGAAATAAAATGTGTAACTCATCTAAGGCCTGCCTGTGTGACCTCGAGTGAAGCTGCTAGGGTCTCTGACCTTCAGGGTCCTTTAAAATAAAGAAATTGAACAAAGTAAGTGCAGAGCAACATCATGTTGATTTTCTGTTTGGATCAAAAGTTACAGGATCCTGTGGAGAATTTATCTGGCACATGCAAAGAGAGAAAGGAGATGGGGAACAGAGGGAGATCCAGCAGAGCCTCAGAGCAGCAGCATTAAATATGAAGGAAAACACGAAATTAAAATGCACAAATTGCAATTTGAGCTTGATAGCAGATTCCAAAAGCCAGCATATTTTGTTTAAACTCAGAAGGGTGCATTGAGACAATAGCCCTGATTCTTCCTTTCAGATTAAGCAGAACCCTACTTAGAGTTTCACTAATACAGATATTTCAATAACTAGACACATGAAGCATGAATGTATTTGATCAGAGCCACAACCTGAGGAGAACCAGGCAGGGGGATGGTAGGGCTCCCTGGAGCTGTATGAGGAATTCATTCAGGTTTATACATTTCTTTTTTTTTTTTTAATTTTTATTAAGGTATAATTGACATATAACATTGCATTAGTTTCAGGTGTACAACACAATGATTGGGTATTTGTATATATTTCAAAAAGATCACCACAATAAGTCTAGCTAACATCCATCCCCATATATAGTTGCACATTTTTTTCTTGTGATGAGGACTTTTACGCTCTTAGCGACTTTCAAATATGCAATTACAGTATTATTAGCTATAGTCACCTGTACATTACATCCCCAGGACTTATTTATTTTATAAATAAATAAGTTTGTACCTTTTGACCCCCCTCACCCATCTCACCCACCCACCCCCATCTTCTGGCAACCACCAATCTGCTGTGTCTGTGAGCTTGCTGGGGTTTTGTTTGTTTTTTAGATTCCACAAATAAGTGTGATCATACGGTATTTGTCTCTCGCTGACTTATTTCACTTAGCATAATACCCTCAAGATCTATCCATATTGTTGCAAATAGCAAGATTCCATTCTTTATGACTAAATAGTATTCCAGGGTGGGGGGTGTGTGTGTGTGTGTGTGTGTGTGAATCACGTCTTCTTTATCCAATCATCCATCAATGGACACTTAGGTTGTTTCCACACTTTAGCTATTGTAATAATGCTTCAGGGAACATGGGGGGGTGCAGATATGTCTTTGACTTAGTGATTTTGTTTTCTTCAGATAAATACCCAGAAGTGGGATAGTTGGATCATATGGTAGCTCTATTTTAATTTTTTGAGGAACCTCCATACTGTTTTCCACAGTGGCTGGACCAACTTACATTCCCCAAAATAGTGCATAAGCGTTCCCTTGTTATTTCTTTTCTTTTTGATAATAGCCATTCTGACAGCTATGAGGTGATATCTAATTGTGGTTTTGATTTGCATTTCCTTGATGATTAGTGATGCTGGGCATTTTTTCATGTCCCTGTAGGCCATTGGTATGTCTTCTTTGGAAAAATGTCTATTCAGATCCTCTGCCCATGTTTCAAGTGGATTGGTTGGCTTTTTGCTATTGAGTTGTATGAGTTCTTTATCTATTTTGGATATTAACCCCTTATCAGATATATGATTTGCAAATATCTTCTCCCATTCAGTAAGTTGCCTTTTCATTTTGTTGACGGTTTCCTCTGCTGTGCAGAAGATTTTTAGTTTTACATAGTTCCCCTTGCTTATTTTTGCTTTTGGAGTCAAATCCAAAAAATCGTTACCAAGACCTAGGCCCGGTAGCTTACCACCTATGTTTTTCTAGGAGTTTTATGGTTTCAGGTCTTATATTCAAGTCTTTAATCCATTTGGAGCTAATTTTTGTATATGATATGAGACAGGGGTCCAGTCTCATACTTTTGCATGTGGCTATCCAGTTTTCCCAACACCATTTATTGAAGAGACTGTCCTTTCCCTGTTGTATATTCTTGGCTCCTTTGTCATGAACTAATTGACCACATATGCATGGGTTTATGTCTAGGCCTTCTATTGTGTTCCACTGATCTATGTGTCTGTTTTTCTGCTAATACCATACTGTTTTGATTACTACAGCTTTGTAATATTATTGTAAATCAGAGAGTGTGACGCCTCCAGCTCTGTTTTCCTTTCTCAAGATTGCTTTGGCTCCGTACAAATTTTAGCGTTGTTTAATCTATTTCTGTGAAAAATGCCATTGAATTTTGATAGGGATTGCATTGAATCTGCAGATTGCTTTGAGTAGCATAGACGTTTTAACAATATTAATTCTTCAAATCCATGAGCATGGGATATTATTCCACTTTTTGTGTCTTCTTCAATTTCTTTCATCAGTGTCTTATAGTTTTCAGTGCATAGGTCTTTCACCTCCTTGGTTGAATTTATTCCTAGGTATTTTATTCTTTTTGATGCAGTTGGGAATGTTATCTGCAAATAGTGACAGTTTTACTTTTTCCTTTCCGATATGGATGCCTTTTATTTCTTTTTCTTGCCTAATTGCTCTGGATAGGACTTGTAATGCTCTGCTGAATAAAAGTGGCAAGAGTGGGCATCCTTGTCTTGTCCGCTATCTTAGAAGAAAAGTTTTCAGCTTTTCATCATTTAGTATGATGTTAGCTGTGGGCTTGTCATATATGGCCTTTATTATGTTGAGGTACAGTCCCTCGGTACCCACTTTTACAACCCAATTGTTTGCAGCCTAGATATTCCCCCGTCATCCAGCCTTCTTTTGACATCCTTTTATCATTTTTTTGAAACTGCCTTGATTCCTCTCCTACATATTGTGGGAAGACCAGTGGTCCTCCCAAGACTTGGGAAGGTTTCCTGGGCTGTATATGGTCATGGTCTCCTCTAGCTCCAGCTTCCCACTGTGACTCTTCTCTGCACAGGGTGACCCTAGTGTGGCTCACGTCCCCTTTTCTTTTCATTTTAATTTCCCAAGACACCACCAACCCAGGGCTGCTACGGTAGCAACCAAAGGTATAAGGGACGGGAAGGTAAACAACTAAAATTTGATATTGTGCTGCTTTGTCTTCACCAGCGTTTCTTCCCATCGGACATTCCTCCTCTGGCATCCAGGCCTCCTGAGATCTTCGCAATCTCTTTTCACACTTCTCTCTTCTCTGCATGTCCATGCTTGTCAAAACCCTTCCTCAGTATACAGAGTATTTCAGCTCTCTAGGCAAGGCTTCTCTTTCTGTAGCCTAGGATGGAGGCATCGCCTTTCACACCCAAGGAGGTGATTTGTCTAAACTAGAGACATTTATCTGAACAAAGCATTGACTCACTTCATGTAAGTTACGCCACTCCCTGGTATCTTGGTCCCTGATGCCCCAGAGTTCCTGTAGCCTCCATGCCCATTCCTAGGAGTTCAAAGTCCCCAGATCGGCCCACTTCACACTAAAGGGCTTGAACTGGACCAGGCAAGCCTTCTCATTTCTGCCTCCAAATTAACCTCCGTCTTCTTTCTTCCCCTCAGACCGCCCAGGGCTTGCCTGTGTTGAGAGAATAGAAAAATACCAAGATAGTTTCCTGCTGGCCTTTGAACACTATATCAATTACCGAAAACACCACGTGACTCATTTTTGGCCAAAACTCCTGATGAAGGTGACAGATCTGCGGATGATTGGAGCCTGCCATGCCAGCCGCTTCCTGCACATGAAGGTGGAATGCCCCACGGAACTCTTTCCCCCATTGTTCTTGGAAGTGTTTGAGGATTAGACTGACTCATTCTCATAATTCCAACAGCACTGCTGGGTGTCATTTCATTCCATTGCCTAGCTCTTTTTTGTTTGTTCCTTTATTTCTTTGTGTTGGGAGGGATTGTTTGGGGGAAAGGGGAGGTAGTCCTTGGCCTAGACATGGATGAAATTGCCCCTTGAATGCGGGTACTTGTAACTACTGCATTTTGTTCTCCAGTCCTTTGATGTGAATGCTTTGGAGGTTTTACAGTTGTGGAGGTGGCAGGGGACAATCATTAATTCACCAGCACCAAGCCATCACCAGCTCCCATCTGTCCCAGTCAGAGACTGGAGCAAGCAGAATGGTGCGGCAGAAGACTAAAGAAGACTTAAAACCAAGACAATATCGTCATCTTGAACCGATCCTGATTTTTGCAGCACTCAGATTAGCACATTGCAGACCACCTTTGGTTAGATGTGGCTTTCAGCTTCCTAGGGAAAGGTCTGCACAAATTTTTATCTATTCAAGAGCATGCTGTTTTCAGCACTCTTTATTCTCTCTTAGCAGCCTAACCTGGAATGTATAGGAATATTTGTTTCCCAACAATTAGCTGTCCTTTCACTATAATTATTACAATCCTATGATTTAATTCGAGTTATACAAGGGCATGACTCAAAGGTGTGCAGGTGTTTGACTGATTGAGGCCAACTAGGAAAATAATTTCCTTCAGTAAGCCCAAAGAAATTCACTGGCAGGCCCTTTCTGGAGCATTCTCACAATGGAAGTATTTTGGCAGGTGACTAAGAGATTGTTTGGCCACATGCGGAAACAGGCCTCAGCAGGACCCTGCAAACCCCTCTTAAAGGAAAAGGCATCTGGCCTAGTTTTTAAACCGTTAGTGATCCTTGACAAATCCTTATTCTGCTTTTATTGAAATTTTAACTCGTAGTAAGTTTTCAAAGGAAAACTTCTACTTCATCTATAATCAGACTTGGCTACAAAGATGGGGCCTGCCCAAGTCTGCATACTTTGTGACAGCTTTAAAAAAAAGAAAACAATGGTTTTATCTGATTAGTCATTTCTCTTTGCTACTCTATGTCCGTGGTTCTCAAGAGTGGGGTCCCTGAACCAGGTGCGTGGGCATCACCTAGGAACTCGGAGAATGCAGACACCGAGACGGCAGGGCCAGCAGTGTGTGTTTAACAAGCCCTTGGTGACACTGATGGGGCTGCAGACAGGACCGCTGCCCTCGGCAGTAAAGCCAGTGTCCACCCACTTCAGCCAACTGTCCACTTGCCTGTGGAGGATCTAGCTAAGCTCTGGTCTCCTGTTTCTGACCAGGCCCCAGGGCCAGGAATCCAAGGATGTAACTGAAGAGTACAAATTAGAGCCTAATTAAAAGCAAATCACAGTCATTTTTTTTTTTAATGAGTAGAAGGAGAGAATTCACATGAATGGATTCCAGAACCAAATACAAAATGCCTTTTATTCTGTAGAGAAAGCAAAGCAATTTGAAATTAAACAGTAAGGTGGGTAGGCTGAGTTAGTAAAAAATATGAAATATCCCATATTTTAAAGGTAATTCAGTAGTATTACTTTCAGTCTGACATAATATCCTAAATTGAACTGGTCAGGTGTTGCCAAGACTATTTCCCAAAAGAGAACTGGTACCTGCTTTAATGAAGAGATAGAAATTACGTGTCATTACATGTCCATTGTTTACGGAAACGCACACCCAAAGCCCTTCAAAGAGTGAGCTCTCCTCTTCTCTTGGCCTTGGATTCTGACAGAGCTGGCTTCCACCCCTTGCCTCACCCACAAACACTCATGGGACTCCCTAGCATGTCGCTTGATCTCTCAGTGCCTGAATTCCACACCTGTCAGTAAAATCGGAATTAGAATATTTACCTCACTGCATTGCTGCGAACATGAAACAAGGTGATGCATGTAAATCTTAGCACGATGCCCAGTTCATCAAAAACACCCATTAACTAATAGTCTTTCAAACTACTTTGATAATGGCACTTAATTAAACATTCTCCCCCTCCAGAAAATCAAACTCTCATTTTCTTTTTAAATTAATTTATTTATTTTTGTCTGTGTTGGGTCTTGGTTTCTGTGCGAGGGCTTTCTGTAGTTGCAGCGAGCGGGGGCCACTCCTCATCGCGGTGCGCGGGCCTCTCACCATCGCGGCCTCTCTCGTTGCGGAGCACAGGCTCCAAAGGCGCAGGCTCAGTGGTTGTGGCTCACAGGCCTAGTTGCTCCGCGGCATGTGGGATCCTCCCAGACCAGGGCTCGAACCCGTGTCCCCTGCATTGGCAGGCAGATTCTCAACCACTGCGCCACTAGGGAAGCCCTCATTTTTTATTATTTCTCTTAGCAAAGTTTTGGGGTATTTTAAAGTTTATTATTAATGTTGTTATCACATTATCACAAATCCTAATTACCAGGGCAACCAAATGAGCTTAAAATGAGATTACCACACTGGTGGAAAGATCCAGCGTGTGGAGTGATTCTGGTGCCCGAGGTGCTGAGGAGAACGTAACAACCTAGGAGCCAGGAGGTCTGGATTCTGGTCTCACCTCTACCTCTGGCTCACAAGGTGACTGAGGAAAGCTGGGACATCTCTCGATCTTGTGGGTGACATGCATCTGTAAGCGACCTCCTCGTTCTTGGCCTTTTAAGAGATTTGGGGAGCAAACTTGCTTCAAAAAACAGAGCAGGGCAGTTGCCAGCTAAACGGTGGAGTCAGCTGTTGACTGTTAGAGCTACCAGACCAAAATGGGGGTGCATTTAGGCAGGTCTCGGTGGTGTAATAGACACCCCCATGACTAGCACAGTTTCACATGTGACTGGAATATAATGCAAATGACCAAGATTAAAGTTGGTAAAGATTACGAGCAGTCTGGAGTATGAAAAATGGTTGTGGACGTCTGCAGCCCAGCAGGAAGGGAAGGCCACGGGCTCACAGAGGGCAGGACGGGTGCTGCTTGCGGGGGACTGCCCCCGTGGCCCTGAAGGTCCCGCGCGCGCTTCCTAACTGGCATTTGTCCACCTGCTCCTTGCTGACGTGCCCTGGTTCTTTTCAGCTGCCATGCGAAGACCAGATAATCCTCCTCAAAGGCTGCTGCATGGAGATCATGTCCCTTCGCGCTGCTGTGCGCTACGATCCAGAAAGTGAGACTTTAACCTTGAACGGGGAGATGGCGGTGACTCGGGGCCAGCTGAAAAACGGGGGTCTCGGGGTGGTGTCAGACGCCATCTTCGACCTGGGCATGTCGCTGTCTTCTTTCAACCTGGATGACACTGAAGTCGCTCTCCTTCAGGCCGTCCTGCTGATGTCTTCAGGTGAGTGTGCCCAGACTGGGCATCCAGAGAGCTTGCGCTTGTCTGGTGTGCATTCAGATCACTTGATGAGTTTCCGGCCCCCCGGTAGCTTCAGAATCACGTCTCGCTCCCCTCCAGCAAGCGAGCGAGCCGGGGTTTGCCGATGGTCTGGGACCTGAAGGGAGGTGTCAGGCTCCTGATGCTTTCTGCAGTCTCCCCATGTAGTGGGGAGGGAAAAGAGGAGCCATGCTAAAGACTCGATGAAATGGTCCACCTTCAATAGATACTGCCCGGCCTGCCTGGGGCAGTTGGCCATCCTTGCCCCCTTCTGGTTTTGTGTGTATTGGACTTCGCACAGGATGCTGGTGTCACTCATACCCTTATCCTGTGTGGTGGCCAGGCTCTAGCATGGCCTTCCCTTTTCCTCCTCTTCTGATGTTCACCCCCTCCTGTTGAGTAGGTGAGAGCCCATGACTTGCTCCACTTGGAATCTGGGGAATTCAGTGTCACCCATGTGACTGCGTTACATTATATTATATGCGAGTCCCTCTTGGGAGCAGATGTGCTCTGACAACTCTCCTTGCTCAGGTGACAGGGAGCTGCTTGTGGCCCCTGGAAGCCGAGGGCAGTCTCCAGTCGACAGCCAGTGAGAAGCCAGGGCCCTCGGCCCATCAGTAGAATTATCCTTAAAGAAATAAAATGTGTAACTCATCTAAGGCCTGCCTGTGTGACCTCGAGTGAAGCTGCTAGGGTCTCTGACCTTCAGGGTCCTTTAAAATAAAGAAATTGAACAAAGTAAGTGCAGAGCAACATCATGTTGATTTTCTGTTTGGATCAAAAGTTACAGGATCCTGTGGAGAATTTATCTGGCACATGCAAAGAGAGAAAGGAGATGGGGAACAGAGGGAGATCCAGCAGAGCCTCAGAGCAGCAGCATTAAATATGAAGGAAAACACGAAATTAAAATGCACAAATTGCAATTTGAGCTTGATAGCAGATTCCAAAAGCCAGCATATTTTGTTTAAACTCAGAAGGGTGCATTGAGACAATAGCCCTGATTCTTCCTTTCAGATTAAGCAGAACCCTACTTAGAGTTTCACTAATACAGATATTTCAATAACTAGACACATGAAGCATGAATGTATTTGATCAGAGCCACAACCTGAGGAGAACCAGGCAGGGGGATGGTAGGGCTCCCTGGAGCTGTATGAGGAATTCATTCAGGTTTATACATTTCTTTTTTTTTTTTTAATTTTTATTAAGGTATAATTGACATATAACATTGCATTAGTTTCAGGTGTACAACACAATGATTGGGTATTTGTATATATTTCAAAAAGATCACCACAATAAGTCTAGCTAACATCCATCCCCATATATAGTTGCACATTTTTTTCTTGTGATGAGGACTTTTACGCTCTTAGCGACTTTCAAATATGCAATTACAGTATTATTAGCTATAGTCACCTGTACATTACATCCCCAGGACTTATTTATTTTATAAATAAATAAGTTTGTACCTTTTGACCCCCCTCACCCATCTCACCCACCCACCCCCATCTTCTGGCAACCACCAATCTGCTGTGTCTGTGAGCTTGCTGGGGTTTTGTTTGTTTTTTAGATTCCACAAATAAGTGTGATCATACGGTATTTGTCTCTCGCTGACTTATTTCACTTAGCATAATACCCTCAAGATCTATCCATATTGTTGCAAATAGCAAGATTCCATTCTTTATGACTAAATAGTATTCCAGGGTGGGGGGTGTGTGTGTGTGTGTGTGTGTGTGAATCACGTCTTCTTTATCCAATCATCCATCAATGGACACTTAGGTTGTTTCCACACTTTAGCTATTGTAATAATGCTTCAGGGAACATGGGGGGGTGCAGATATGTCTTTGACTTAGTGATTTTGTTTTCTTCAGATAAATACCCAGAAGTGGGATAGTTGGATCATATGGTAGCTCTATTTTAATTTTTTGAGGAACCTCCATACTGTTTTCCACAGTGGCTGGACCAACTTACATTCCCCAAAATAGTGCATAAGCGTTCCCTTGTTATTTCTTTTCTTTTTGATAATAGCCATTCTGACAGCTATGAGGTGATATCTAATTGTGGTTTTGATTTGCATTTCCTTGATGATTAGTGATGCTGGGCATTTTTTCATGTCCCTGTAGGCCATTGGTATGTCTTCTTTGGAAAAATGTCTATTCAGATCCTCTGCCCATGTTTCAAGTGGATTGGTTGGCTTTTTGCTATTGAGTTGTATGAGTTCTTTATCTATTTTGGATATTAACCCCTTATCAGATATATGATTTGCAAATATCTTCTCCCATTCAGTAAGTTGCCTTTTCATTTTGTTGACGGTTTCCTCTGCTGTGCAGAAGATTTTTAGTTTTACATAGTTCCCCTTGCTTATTTTTGCTTTTGGAGTCAAATCCAAAAAATCGTTACCAAGACCTAGGCCCGGTAGCTTACCACCTATGTTTTTCTAGGAGTTTTATGGTTTCAGGTCTTATATTCAAGTCTTTAATCCATTTGGAGCTAATTTTTGTATATGATATGAGACAGGGGTCCAGTCTCATACTTTTGCATGTGGCTATCCAGTTTTCCCAACACCATTTATTGAAGAGACTGTCCTTTCCCTGTTGTATATTCTTGGCTCCTTTGTCATGAACTAATTGACCACATATGCATGGGTTTATGTCTAGGCCTTCTATTGTGTTCCACTGATCTATGTGTCTGTTTTTCTGCTAATACCATACTGTTTTGATTACTACAGCTTTGTAATATTATTGTAAATCAGAGAGTGTGACGCCTCCAGCTCTGTTTTCCTTTCTCAAGATTGCTTTGGCTCCGTACAAATTTTAGCGTTGTTTAATCTATTTCTGTGAAAAATGCCATTGAATTTTGATAGGGATTGCATTGAATCTGCAGATTGCTTTGAGTAGCATAGACGTTTTAACAATATTAATTCTTCAAATCCATGAGCATGGGATATTATTCCACTTTTTGTGTCTTCTTCAATTTCTTTCATCAGTGTCTTATAGTTTTCAGTGCATAGGTCTTTCACCTCCTTGGTTGAATTTATTCCTAGGTATTTTATTCTTTTTGATGCAGTTGGGAATGTTATCTGCAAATAGTGACAGTTTTACTTTTTCCTTTCCGATATGGATGCCTTTTATTTCTTTTTCTTGCCTAATTGCTCTGGATAGGACTTGTAATGCTCTGCTGAATAAAAGTGGCAAGAGTGGGCATCCTTGTCTTGTCCGCTATCTTAGAAGAAAAGTTTTCAGCTTTTCATCATTTAGTATGATGTTAGCTGTGGGCTTGTCATATATGGCCTTTATTATGTTGAGGTACAGTCCCTCGGTACCCACTTTTACAACCCAATTGTTTGCAGCCTAGATATTCCCCCGTCATCCAGCCTTCTTTTGACATCCTTTTATCATTTTTTTGAAACTGCCTTGATTCCTCTCCTACATATTGTGGGAAGACCAGTGGTCCTCCCAAGACTTGGGAAGGTTTCCTGGGCTGTATATGGTCATGGTCTCCTCTAGCTCCAGCTTCCCACTGTGACTCTTCTCTGCACAGGGTGACCCTAGTGTGGCTCACGTCCCCTTTTCTTTTCATTTTAATTTCCCAAGACACCACCAACCCAGGGCTGCTACGGTAGCAACCAAAGGTATAAGGGACGGGAAGGTAAACAACTAAAATTTGATATTGTGCTGCTTTGTCTTCACCAGCGTTTCTTCCCATCGGACATTCCTCCTCTGGCATCCAGGCCTCCTGAGATCTTCGCAATCTCTTTTCACACTTCTCTCTTCTCTGCATGTCCATGCTTGTCAAAACCCTTCCTCAGTATACAGAGTATTTCAGCTCTCTAGGCAAGGCTTCTCTTTCTGTAGCCTAGGATGGAGGCATCGCCTTTCACACCCAAGGAGGTGATTTGTCTAAACTAGAGACATTTATCTGAACAAAGCATTGACTCACTTCATGTAAGTTACGCCACTCCCTGGTATCTTGGTCCCTGATGCCCCAGAGTTCCTGTAGCCTCCATGCCCATTCCTAGGAGTTCAAAGTCCCCAGATCGGCCCACTTCACACTAAAGGGCTTGAACTGGACCAGGCAAGCCTTCTCATTTCTGCCTCCAAATTAACCTCCGTCTTCTTTCTTCCCCTCAGACCGCCCAGGGCTTGCCTGTGTTGAGAGAATAGAAAAATACCAAGATAGTTTCCTGCTGGCCTTTGAACACTATATCAATTACCGAAAACACCACGTGACTCATTTTTGGCCAAAACTCCTGATGAAGGTGACAGATCTGCGGATGATTGGAGCCTGCCATGCCAGCCGCTTCCTGCACATGAAGGTGGAATGCCCCACGGAACTCTTTCCCCCATTGTTCTTGGAAGTGTTTGAGGATTAGACTGACTCATTCTCATAATTCCAACAGCACTGCTGGGTGTCATTTCATTCCATTGCCTAGCTCTTTTTTGTTTGTTCCTTTATTTCTTTGTGTTGGGAGGGATTGTTTGGGGGAAAGGGGAGGTAGTCCTTGGCCTAGACATGGATGAAATTGCCCCTTGAATGCGGGTACTTGTAACTACTGCATTTTGTTCTCCAGTCCTTTGATGTGAATGCTTTGGAGGTTTTACAGTTGTGGAGGTGGCAGGGGACAATCATTAATTCACCAGCACCAAGCCATCACCAGCTCCCATCTGTCCCAGTCAGAGACTGGAGCAAGCAGAATGGTGCGGCAGAAGACTAAAGAAGACTTAAAACCAAGACAATATCGTCATCTTGAACCGATCCTGATTTTTGCAGCACTCAGATTAGCACATTGCAGACCACCTTTGGTTAGATGTGGCTTTCAGCTTCCTAGGGAAAGGTCTGCACAAATTTTTATCTATTCAAGAGCATGCTGTTTTCAGCACTCTTTATTCTCTCTTAGCAGCCTAACCTGGAATGTATAGGAATATTTGTTTCCCAACAATTAGCTGTCCTTTCACTATAATTATTACAATCCTATGATTTAATTCGAGTTATACAAGGGCATGACTCAAAGGTGTGCAGGTGTTTGACTGATTGAGGCCAACTAGGAAAATAATTTCCTTCAGTAAGCCCAAAGAAATTCA
>NC_041214.2:46826258-46847798 GCF_002837175.3 Physeter macrocephalus | reverse complement strand
TCATCGCGGTGCGCGGGCCTCTCACCATCGCGGCCTCTCTCGTTGCGGAGCACAGGCTCCAAAGGCGCAGGCTCAGTGGTTGTGGCTCACAGGCCTAGTTGCTCCGCGGCATGTGGGATCCTCCCAGACCAGGGCTCGAACCCGTGTCCCCTGCATTGGCAGGCAGATTCTCAACCACTGCGCCACCAGGGAAGCCCTCATTTTTTATTATTTCTCTTAGCAAAGTTTTGGGGTATTTTAAAGTTTATTATTAATGTTGTTATCACATTATCACAAATCCTAATTACCAGGGCAACCAAATGAGCTTAAAATGAGATTACCACACTGGTGGAAAGATCCAGCGTGTGGAGTGATTCTGGTGCCCGAGGTGCTGAGGAGAACGTAACAACCTAGGAGCCAGGAGGTCTGGATTCTGGTCTCACCTCTACCTCTGGCTCACAAGGTGACTGAGGAAAGCTGGGACATCTCTCGATCTTGTGGGTGACATGCATCTGTAAGCGACCTCCTCGTTCTTGGCCTTTTAAGAGATTTGGGGAGCAAACTTGCTTCAAAAAACAGAGCAGGGCAGTTGCCAGCTAAACGGTGGAGTCAGCTGTTGACTGTTAGAGCTACCAGACCAAAATGGGGGTGCATTTAGGCAGGTCTCGGTGGTGTAATAGACACCCCCATGACTAGCACAGTTTCACATGTGACTGGAATATAATGCAAATGACCAAGATTAAAGTTGGTAAAGATTACGAGCAGTCTGGAGTATGAAAAATGGTTGTGGACGTCTGCAGCCCAGCAGGAAGGGAAGGCCACGGGCTCACAGAGGGCAGGACGGGTGCTGCTTGCGGGGGACTGCCCCCGTGGCCCTGAAGGTCCCGCGCGCGCTTCCTAACTGGCATTTGTCCACCTGCTCCTTGCTGACGTGCCCTGGTTCTTTTCAGCTGCCATGCGAAGACCAGATAATCCTCCTCAAAGGCTGCTGCATGGAGATCATGTCCCTTCGCGCTGCTGTGCGCTACGATCCAGAAAGTGAGACTTTAACCTTGAACGGGGAGATGGCGGTGACTCGGGGCCAGCTGAAAAACGGGGGTCTCGGGGTGGTGTCAGACGCCATCTTCGACCTGGGCATGTCGCTGTCTTCTTTCAACCTGGATGACACTGAAGTCGCTCTCCTTCAGGCCGTCCTGCTGATGTCTTCAGGTGAGTGTGCCCAGACTGGGCATCCAGAGAGCTTGCGCTTGTCTGGTGTGCATTCAGATCACTTGATGAGTTTCCGGCCCCCCGGTAGCTTCAGAATCACGTCTCGCTCCCCTCCAGCAAGCGAGCGAGCCGGGGTTTGCCGATGGTCTGGGACCTGAAGGGAGGTGTCAGGCTCCTGATGCTTTCTGCAGTCTCCCCATGTAGTGGGGAGGGAAAAGAGGAGCCATGCTAAAGACTCGATGAAATGGTCCACCTTCAATAGATACTGCCCGGCCTGCCTGGGGCAGTTGGCCATCCTTGCCCCCTTCTGGTTTTGTGTGTATTGGACTTCGCACAGGATGCTGGTGTCACTCATACCCTTATCCTGTGTGGTGGCCAGGCTCTAGCATGGCCTTCCCTTTTCCTCCTCTTCTGATGTTCACCCCCTCCTGTTGAGTAGGTGAGAGCCCATGACTTGCTCCACTTGGAATCTGGGGAATTCAGTGTCACCCATGTGACTGCGTTACATTATATTATATGCGAGTCCCTCTTGGGAGCAGATGTGCTCTGACAACTCTCCTTGCTCAGGTGACAGGGAGCTGCTTGTGGCCCCTGGAAGCCGAGGGCAGTCTCCAGTCGACAGCCAGTGAGAAGCCAGGGCCCTCGGCCCATCAGTAGAATTATCCTTAAAGAAATAAAATGTGTAACTCATCTAAGGCCTGCCTGTGTGACCTCGAGTGAAGCTGCTAGGGTCTCTGACCTTCAGGGTCCTTTAAAATAAAGAAATTGAACAAAGTAAGTGCAGAGCAACATCATGTTGATTTTCTGTTTGGATCAAAAGTTACAGGATCCTGTGGAGAATTTATCTGGCACATGCAAAGAGAGAAAGGAGATGGGGAACAGAGGGAGATCCAGCAGAGCCTCAGAGCAGCAGCATTAAATATGAAGGAAAACACGAAATTAAAATGCACAAATTGCAATTTGAGCTTGATAGCAGATTCCAAAAGCCAGCATATTTTGTTTAAACTCAGAAGGGTGCATTGAGACAATAGCCCTGATTCTTCCTTTCAGATTAAGCAGAACCCTACTTAGAGTTTCACTAATACAGATATTTCAATAACTAGACACATGAAGCATGAATGTATTTGATCAGAGCCACAACCTGAGGAGAACCAGGCAGGGGGATGGTAGGGCTCCCTGGAGCTGTATGAGGAATTCATTCAGGTTTATACATTTCTTTTTTTTTTTTTAATTTTTATTAAGGTATAATTGACATATAACATTGCATTAGTTTCAGGTGTACAACACAATGATTGGGTATTTGTATATATTTCAAAAAGATCACCACAATAAGTCTAGCTAACATCCATCCCCATATATAGTTGCACATTTTTTTCTTGTGATGAGGACTTTTACGCTCTTAGCGACTTTCAAATATGCAATTACAGTATTATTAGCTATAGTCACCTGTACATTACATCCCCAGGACTTATTTATTTTATAAATAAATAAGTTTGTACCTTTTGACCCCCCTCACCCATCTCACCCACCCACCCCCATCTTCTGGCAACCACCAATCTGCTGTGTCTGTGAGCTTGCTGGGGTTTTGTTTGTTTTTTAGATTCCACAAATAAGTGTGATCATACGGTATTTGTCTCTCGCTGACTTATTTCACTTAGCATAATACCCTCAAGATCTATCCATATTGTTGCAAATAGTAAGATTCCATTCTTTATGACTAAATAGTATTCCAGGGTGGGGGGTGTGTGTGTGTGTGTGTGTGTGTGAATCACGTCTTCTTTATCCAATCATCCATCAATGGACACTTAGGTTGTTTCCACACTTTAGCTATTGTAATAATGCTTCAGGGAACATGGGGGGGTGCAGATATGTCTTTGACTTAGTGATTTTGTTTTCTTCAGATAAATACCCAGAAGTGGGATAGTTGGATCATATGGTAGCTCTATTTTAATTTTTTGAGGAACCTCCATACTGTTTTCCACAGTGGCTGGACCAACTTACATTCCCCAAAATAGTGCATAAGCGTTCCCTTGTTATTTCTTTTCTTTTTGATAATAGCCATTCTGACAGCTATGAGGTGATATCTAATTGTGGTTTTGATTTGCATTTCCTTGATGATTAGTGATGCTGGGCATTTTTTCATGTCCCTGTAGGCCATTGGTATGTCTTCTTTGGAAAAATGTCTATTCAGATCCTCTGCTCATGTTTCAAGTGGATTGGTTGGCTTTTTGCTATTGAGTTGTATGAGTTCTTTATCTATTTTGGATATTAACCCCTTATCAGATATATGATTTGCAAATATCTTCTCCCATTCAGTAAGTTGCCTTTTCATTTTGTTGACGGTTTCCTCTGCTGTGCAGAAGATTTTTAGTTTTACATAGTTCCCCTTGCTTATTTTTGCTTTTGGAGTCAAATCCAAAAAATCGTTACCAAGACCTAGGCCCGGTAGCTTACCACCTATGTTTTTCTAGGAGTTTTATGGTTTCAGGTCTTATATTCAAGTCTTTAATCCATTTGGAGCTAATTTTTGTATATGATATGAGACAGGGGTCCAGTCTCATACTTTTGCATGTGGCTATCCAGTTTTCCCAACACCATTTATTGAAGAGACTGTCCTTTCCCTGTTGTATATTCTTGGCTCCTTTGTCATGAACTAATTGACCACATATGCATGGGTTTATGTCTAGGCCTTCTATTGTGTTCCACTGATCTATGTGTCTGTTTTTCTGCTAATACCATACTGTTTTGATTACTACAGCTTTGTAATATTATTGTAAATCAGAGAGTGTGACGCCTCCAGCTCTGTTTTCCTTTCTCAAGATTGCTTTGGCTCCGTACAAATTTTAGCGTTGTTTAATCTATTTCTGTGAAAAATGCCATTGAATTTTGATAGGGATTGCATTGAATCTGCAGATTGCTTTGAGTAGCATAGACGTTTTAACAATATTAATTCTTCAAATCCATGAGCATGGGATATTATTCCACTTTTTGTGTCTTCTTCAATTTCTTTCATCAGTGTCTTATAGTTTTCAGTGCATAGGTCTTTCACCTCCTTGGTTGAATTTATTCCTAGGTATTTTATTCTTTTTGATGCAGTTGGGAATGTTATCTGCAAATAGTGACAGTTTTACTTTTTCCTTTCCGATATGGATGCCTTTTATTTCTTTTTCTTGCCTAATTGCTCTGGATAGGACTTGTAATGCTCTGCTGAATAAAAGTGGCAAGAGTGGGCATCCTTGTCTTGTCCGCTATCTTAGAAGAAAAGTTTTCAGCTTTTCATCATTTAGTATGATGTTAGCTGTGGGCTTGTCATATATGGCCTTTATTATGTTGAGGTACAGTCCCTCGGTACCCACTTTTACAACCCAATTGTTTGCAGCCTAGATATTCCCCCGTCATCCAGCCTTCTTTTGACATCCTTTTATCATTTTTTTGAAACTGCCTTGATTCCTCTCCTACATATTGTGGGAAGACCAGTGGTCCTCCCAAGACTTGGGAAGGTTTCCTGGGCTGTATATGGTCATGGTCTCCTCTAGCTCCAGCTTCCCACTGTGACTCTTCTCTGCACAGGGTGACCCTAGTGTGGCTCACGTCCCCTTTTCTTTTCATTTTAATTTCCCAAGACACCACCAACCCAGGGCTGCTACGGTAGCAACCAAAGGTATAAGGGACGGGAAGGTAAACAACTAAAATTTGATATTGTGCTGCTTTGTCTTCACCAGCGTTTCTTCCCATCGGACATTCCTCCTCTGGCATCCAGGCCTCCTGAGATCTTCGCAATCTCTTTTCACACTTCTCTCTTCTCTGCATGTCCATGCTTGTCAAAACCCTTCCTCAGTATACAGAGTATTTCAGCTCTCTAGGCAAGGCTTCTCTTTCTGTAGCCTAGGATGGAGGCATCGCCTTTCACACCCAAGGAGGTGATTTGTCTAAACTAGAGACATTTATCTGAACAAAGCATTGACTCACTTCATGTAAGTTACGCCACTCCCTGGTATCTTGGTCCCTGATGCCCCAGAGTTCCTGTAGCCTCCATGCCCATTCCTAGGAGTTCAAAGTCCCCAGATCGGCCCACTTCACACTAAAGGGCTTGAACTGGACCAGGCAAGCCTTCTCATTTCTGCCTCCAAATTAACCTCCGTCTTCTTTCTTCCCCTCAGACCGCCCAGGGCTTGCCTGTGTTGAGAGAATAGAAAAATACCAAGATAGTTTCCTGCTGGCCTTTGAACACTATATCAATTACCGAAAACACCACGTGACTCATTTTTGGCCAAAACTCCTGATGAAGGTGACAGATCTGCGGATGATTGGAGCCTGCCATGCCAGCCGCTTCCTGCACATGAAGGTGGAATGCCCCACGGAACTCTTTCCCCCATTGTTCTTGGAAGTGTTTGAGGATTAGACTGACTCATTCTCATAATTCCAACAGCACTGCTGGGTGTCATTTCATTCCATTGCCTAGCTCTTTTTTGTTTGTTCCTTTATTTCTTTGTGTTGGGAGGGATTGTTTGGGGGAAAGGGGAGGTAGTCCTTGGCCTAGACATGGATGAAATTGCCCCTTGAATGCGGGTACTTGTAACTACTGCATTTTGTTCTCCAGTCCTTTGATGTGAATGCTTTGGAGGTTTTACAGTTGTGGAGGTGGCAGGGGACAATCATTAATTCACCAGCACCAAGCCATCACCAGCTCCCATCTGTCCCAGTCAGAGACTGGAGCAAGCAGAATGGTGCGGCAGAAGACTAAAGAAGACTTAAAACCAAGACAATATCGTCATCTTGAACCGATCCTGATTTTTGCAGCACTCAGATTAGCACATTGCAGACCACCTTTGGTTAGATGTGGCTTTCAGCTTCCTAGGGAAAGGTCTGCACAAATTTTTATCTATTCAAGAGCATGCTGTTTTCAGCACTCTTTATTCTCTCTTAGCAGCCTAACCTGGAATGTATAGGAATATTTGTTTCCCAACAATTAGCTGTCCTTTCACTATAATTATTACAATCCTATGATTTAATTCGAGTTATACAAGGGCATGACTCAAAGGTGTGCAGGTGTTTGACTGATTGAGGCCAACTAGGAAAATAATTTCCTTCAGTAAGCCCAAAGAAATTCAAAGTCTTCACGAATGTCAGTGACTCAACAGTTTCCAAAAATTCACCTAGTGTTACCTCATAGTAAGAAGGCTTCTTACAGTTTAGGCTCAGAGAAAATTCCCACAAAAATCAAACCTATTTTACAGTGTTGTCGCTGTTCGGTGACATCTGACCCCTCACCTCCCAAACTCCTGAAGTTATTCAGCCTGATTGCATCTCTGCTGAGCCGACAACTCATCTCCCTATGGATCAACCCTTCTAACCAAGGAGCGATAACAAGCTGAAATCTAAGTCTTGTTCTGGAGGGATGCCGGGGAGAGATTAGTGCGGTTATGTTCTAAGTTGAAGGAAATGCAGAGCTCTTAGAGCCTCCTCTCATCCCGATGCTCTGAGGTTGCTTCCTTCTGGTCTTAGATCCTCAAGCTCTTTGCTTTACTCACAAGTGTGTCCTAGGCCCCTTTTCCCTCCGACTCTGAGGCTTGGCTCTCACCAAACAAAGCCTGGTGCGGCCACTGACCCTCTCTGTCCCTCTGATAGCCTTGCCCTGAAAGACACTCAGAAGAAAACACCTGTAGACCATGCACACGAACCCTCACTCACCACCCCCCCCTGCCCAACCAGCCTCCCCAGGGACAAACACTGGAGTAGGGTGTGCCCAGACAGCAAATGGTGCCCCTGGTCGCTTCAACGTCAGAAGATGGGCAAAGGATATACCCATGCAATCGAATGTATCTCATTCTTCACTGGCATGGTAGACATAAACTATTCCTCTGCCTGCCTTGTACTGCCTTATCCTGGAAGTATTTGGGAAAATAAGCCATATCAGTGAAACTTGCCTAAAAACTATGTGGATTAATTCTTTTTTAACTGGCCCAGAAGTCAGGGTGCCTGAGTTCTAGTGTGTGCTGTCACGTGGTAGATTTGTGACCTTGAGTCTTGGTTTTCTCACCTGATGAATAGGTCATGAACTCTAAAATCCTTCCCATCCTTAATACTGTACTAGTTTGGGGGACGGGAGAAGGGGGGATCAGGTTCTTTTGATGGTTTCTTTCACATTCAAATTTCTAACTTTATTAGACAGAAATTGTGGCCCTCTTAACAGTTAAGGAAAGTATATTTGGTGTTGATTCAAAATAGGAATTTGACATACTTCTCATCAGTTATTTAGAGAAAGGCATGATGGCTTTGGGAAAGGAAGAAGAACAGCATTAAAAATCCCAAGTGTGACCAGAAATAATCTGGGAGGAAAATGATTTGTTTAACGTGCTAAAGCAATTATACTGGCTTCTGGGGAGGAAAGAAAACAAGAACAGCACTATGGAACTTGCTAACCAGAGAAGGGAAATAGGCGGAGAGGTTGAAATTATGAACATGAAGTTCACGGGCAGATTGCTGGCTTTGACTTATCTACAGTGTTTTGGTTCTGTTTTCTTAGGCAGCCTCTAGCCAGTCTCCTCAAGCCCTCATGTTAACATCTCAGCTCCCTCCGTTGACTCTCCTTGGAGAACTACTCTTTGAAACAAACATAAGCGCTTCATCACCTTCTCTGCTCGGGGGCAACTCTGAGAAGCCTTTCAGGGTGGGGCAAGTTTTCCCTCCGAACGAAGGAGAGAAAAGCAAACGGGGATCCTGGAGGTTCTCCTCGGTCAGCAAAGCTCCCCAGGAAAGTCCCCTCAGTTTGTTTGACAGAGATTCCCCAGTGCATCAGACACCCCCCAGATTCAGTGTAGCTACAGAGCCTGATCTAAAGCTGCACTGGAATACTTTAGGGATTAACATGATTGGCCACTGGCCCAGCAGTTTGGTAGATCTACAGCGACCCAACCAGCCCCAAGTAAGTATGTTTGACCCTTGGCTCCCTACATGATTGCCTTAAACAGGCAAACTCCTGATCTAAAAATCTTGTCGAAGGCTGACTACTTTATGCTGAGTAGGACAAGCCTTCAGGTACTTCAGGTTGAAAGGAAAGGCCATAAGGACTGAAAGCACAACCCCAGTGGTCAAGGTGACTCATTCCTTCTGTAACTGGTTGAGGTACTTAGTGCACCTCAAGACTCCATCCTATAAAACTCGATTAGGAGGGATCTGCTCTGGATTCTTTTAAACATTTTTTTCTTATGTTGTCCAGACTTTCAAATCAAATGTGGACTGACTGAAACTCTTCCCAGTGGGGAGACATCCCAGTAGAGGAGAACACACCGTACAACTGGGATTCCTATTTATAAATCACTTAAATTTGGGGTGTCCGGTATGTGTGTGTGTGTGTGTGTGTGTGTGTGTGTGTGTGTGTGTGTGTGTGTGTGTGTAACCCTCAAGTGTACTTTGCTCTTCAATTAGACGTGAAGCGTTTCTAGAAATAGTGACAAAAGTTAAGATCTTTTCTTCTTTACGATTCTGCTCAAAACACCACGTGCCGCCTCCGAGCTTCTTCTAGTCATATGAGCCTCGGTCCTCAATGGCACACTTGCCGTGTTGCTGCCTCGGCCCTGTGATGCCTCTCACCTGTGCCCCGAGAGACGCCTCTTCCACCTGCAGCGCGGTCATCGGACCGCCCAGCCCGGCTCCACCCCCGCGTCGCCTCTGAGTGAACAGGGGTGCAGGCTTGGTTCCTCCTCAGCCCTAACCCCCCTCAGACCCAGCCTCCACGAACTGCGGATGCCCTCAGAGCATGTCACTGTCCATGATACATTTTTATTCTATGGACCTCTAACCCATTCGTGTCATGTTGACCTTTTGCTGCATGAGTCATAAAATATGAAACTGGTCTTATGGTTTTTGAAACGTAGCCAGCATTTGTAAGGCTAAACCTTTTTCGTAAACTGAATTGAAGTGAATAACCAGGCCACAGTTCCTCTTCAAAAGGAGAACGCTTACAGACATTTGAATCTCGTTGTCCTTTCCAATGGCTACGGCATCAAGGTTCTAAAATAAGCTCGTAATTTTTCCTGTTATTTTAATAATATGGAAATATTAGCATAGTGTTTCTTTTGATAGGGACAGACTATAATCCATATTTAAATTTTATAGAGAAGAAATTTTATTGTACTGTGATGTAGATATTTATTATCCAGGTAAGGATTTGCCCGGTGTGTATTTTTTACAATTGAAACATTTTACTTTAATCTTTAAAAGAAAAATAAAAACTTTAAACACGCACACACACACACACACACACACAAACAGACTAAGGGAAAAAAAGGTTTGGCCTTATCACAGAAGTTTTACTGTGCTGTACAAATGTTTGCAAATGCAAAAAGTGTGCATTTCTAGTGTGTTTCTACATTCATTAATGCCGCCTTCAAGAGCAATATCGTGCAGATAAAATGCTGTTTGTGGCTTTCTGTTGCACAGTTAAAGCTGACCCACCTTATGCACAAGACAATCAGATTTAACTCTGTCCTCCTCAGGATGCAGATAATACCCATGTACGTTACAGAGCACAATGCAAGACAAAGGAAGACACTTTGATTACATGTGTATTGCTGACATAGAAGATATCAGGGCATGCATGAGTTGACATTATGCCACTCTTTTCTTTTGGTTCTTCCTAATTGGCATTTTTCATTTGATAATAGAGCCAAATTAGTTATGAAGCCTTTCTTCCGAGAAAACACCTTTTTCCCCCATCATGTTTTCATGTCCTGAGAATCAGAAAAATTCAACAGAATAGGAAAAGATTTACAGTCATCGGATGATTTGTTTTGCAAACGGTGTTAAGTGATATTGCTAGATCGGTAATATTTTTTTCAGCCTAAAACTCTATTGAAATCTGTGATCAAAACGTTTTAAACTATCCAAAACGAAAATTTGTATATTTGGGAAAAATGGATTTTTACATAGCTTTTGTATGCAGATATTAAATTGTAATTATGACTATAGCGGGCGTAGATAAACTCATAAGCTACAATTCTAAAAAAGAAAAAAAAGAAAAAGCTTATAACGGATATAATTTCCTGTCTCTTTCTTTAAATATTATTATTTTCTACATAAGCACGGGGTTGCCTACTCTTATCTCGCTGCTTCCAAAGGAAGGAAAACAGGGATGTGAGGGCATTTGTTTCATAAACATCCACTAGAATTAGCAAATTTTCTTGGGAGGAGGGCATGGGGGGATGGAGGGAAGTAAAAGGCTAATGGGAGATATCCTCTTTGGAAGGGGCCACAGAAATGGGGTGAGGAGGGAAGAGTGAAGTTTTTGCAGCTGAAGGACTACATTCATCTTTTTATCTCAAAATGTTCTAGAATATTATCAATGGAATTATACTACCATCAGCTATCAGTATATGTCTCAATCCCCAGTTCTCTGAACACATATGAGTTAGGACTCTTGCTGTGATTGAGTGGCAAAAAAAAAAGCACCTAATGGGAATATATTGTCCATAGTATCTGGGAAGTCCAGGAGTGGGATGGCTTCAGGTGTGGCTGGATCTGGGCACTTAGTACGTCAGGATGTGCCTCTTTTCATCCCTCTGTGCAGATTTCCCTTTGTACAAATTTCCTTCAGGTGGACTTCATGCTCACATAGCCTTTCCTCCTATGGTGGCCCCTGGTAGCTCCAAGATTATAGCCTTCTAGCTCCAAACCAGTGGAAAGAGAGTTTCTCTTCCCCAACAGTTCCAGTGAAAATCCTGAGCCTACTCCTCATTGGCCCAAATTGAGTCGTGTGCCCATTCCTGAGCCAGTCACGGTGCCAGGGAGGACAGATATGCAATTAGCTTAATCCTCTGAAATCCTGGAACTGGGTGGAGGAAAGAGGGATAACAAGCCCCATCTAAACTGGACCAAGGGTTCAGTCAGGAATGGTTCCTCAAAGAATATTCTAAGTCTTACTACTATAAGAAGTGGGAGGAACAGCAAGCAAGCAAAAGAACAAATGCCCACAGCAATGGTTCAGTCTGAAAGCACATCCATTTCTGATTCAGCAACAAGTCTCCTGAACAGAGAGGAAGCTCAGCATGATTTGGCCAGGTCGTGCAAGACCATCTTCTAAGGGGCCAGATGAACCACTGCATCTCCGGATGGTTCCTGTGGGACTGGGGAAATAATTCATCTACCAGCTGTCTCCTCCCACTATCAAAATGGGACGGACACCCCTCTGCCAGATTGTACATGCCTGGCCACAGAGCAGCTCTGGGGGTGTCTCTTGCTTGGGAGAAAAAGCAATTCCCCCAAGTGGAGAAAGTTCTCTCCACTCCCACAGCTGGGCACAGTCCATCTAGACTGGGTGACAGACCAGGTGACGAGTGGGGTGAAACAAATGGCCCAGGCCCTGGGCAGACAGCCGGGGTTAGAGGATCTGCAATGATCTGATACAGGGCTCCTCCAGCCACCAAGTTCTATGGCTGTCTGGAGAAGGGGCACCAATTCCAAAGAGAATCGTGAAGCTCCACAAACAGCCAAACCTATATTTCACTGTACCATGAATTTGGATGCATACAGGCTTTTAATTTAATATCAACTGATCATGTAAATTGTCCACTTGACTACATTTCCTAAGAGTAGCTGAAAGACCTCAATAAACCATTGATTTAATTAAATGATACTAGTTGTTCTTACAAGGCCAAATTTTTTTTTCCATATAAATATCTAGCTGAAAATTTTGTAGAAGCCAAGAGAATTTTTTTATTTTTTCCGTACAAAACCTCACTTTGGTGCACACATGTTTGGAATCAATACATATGAAAAGTGAAGTCAGATGATGTGGCATGAAAACTCTTCTTTTTTACGATAGACTGAAACCATCATCTTTATTTTCTTTTGACTTGTTTGCACTAATTGCAATGAGGGAGGGCAGATGCATATAGAGTAAACCATCTTCAAGTTAGCAAGTTTGAAAATTCTTGTGCCCACAAATCCCAACAGATATAGAGACGTGAAAAACACCCCTCAGTTTTACCCCGAATCCCACAAAGATGCTGCAGTTTTTTGTGTTGTAGATATGCAGGTTTATTTGAATTCTAAGGACTTTATAATTTTCTGTATGGGCATCTTTAGCCTCGAAGAGAGCTTTGAGGATTTCTTTCCATTACCTGGAAGCCAAATAGGGTCTTTGTAACAATAAATTATTTCAAAAGATGAAGAACCCAAAACCAAGGATCATTCATCGGTACGTGAGCTGCTTTGTGAGAATCCAATAACACGTTTCAGGAAGTTCACCTTCATTTTCTCCAGTACTTTGGTACAAATAGCACTCATCATTCACTCTCCACTCCAGAATCCCAGCAGCCTTCCCAGAGGATGGGCTGGGTGTTGGTGCTGCCTTCCGGAATTCTCCACTGCCACAATGGCATATATAGTAACAGCCCACCACGTAATGAACACCTACTCAAAGTCAGGAATCATACTAGACCCTCTGTATTATACCTTTAATCCTCCAAGTAAAAGCACAAAGTAGGTGTTAGTATCCTTATCTGACAATGAGGAAATGGAGTCTCAGTGTGAATAAGCAACTCATCCAACATCACACAGTGGACAAGCGTCAGAGCACATGGGGTCCCAAGATCCGTATCCTTTTTACAACCTGCACTATTAAGACCAGCATAGACTTAGCTCCTGAAGAAAGAGCAAAGGCAACTCTGCTCTGGAAATGTTTACCACTCCCCTTCCAAAGAAGCTCCCCTACCCTAATGCAAAAAACACACGCGTCCTGAAGAACAGCCACCTGGCCTCTCATTAGGTGTTGTCTATTGCAAAATCACTCATGGGCGTTGCAACACTGAAGAGTAATTTCTCTTGGCAGGACCTCTTTATAACCCAGCTGACTTCTAGAGGTGTCAGTCTAACAGGAGGACATTTTGTTTGGCTAAGCATTTGGGGGTCCGAGTGACCAGTTAAGTTTGGGGAGAGCCAAAGTGCTCTGCATAATGAAAGGAGAATTTACAGCAATGGAGGTTGAGGGGCTACAGAGAGGACACGGAGAAACACTTAAGATTCAAGATGGGACATCATGAGACAACTCCCTCAGCTTTAGATAATCAACTTAAAATTGTCAAATGCATGGTGCGGGTGAATTTCTTTTAGAAACAAATGAAAAGGGACATTCAGTTACCATCTTGATATGAAACAAGAGAACCCCAGATCAAAGGGGATCTTGATAATACATTATCCCAGAATTCATGGGGGTTCCTTTTTTTTTTTTCAGGCCCAAGGAGCACTATTTATTTATTTATTTATTTTCTAACATCTTAATTGGAGTATAATTGCTTTACAATGGTGTGTTAGTTTCTGCTTTATAACAAAGTGAATCATACACATATGATACATACATATGTTCCCATATCTCTTCCCTCTTGCATCTCCCTCCTTCCCACCCTCCCTATCCCACCCCTCTAGGTGGTCACAAACCAACGAGCTGATCTCCCTGTGCTATGCGGCTGCTTCCCACTAGCTATCCACCCTACGTTTGGTAGTGTATATATGTCCATGCCACTCTCTCACTTTATCTAGTTTCAAAAAAATTGAAAGAACAGTTTTTCAATGCAATTTCACCTAGCTCCAAAGACAGGACTCTAGCTGACATCTGGAAGATACATTTATTTAAGGCTGCACATAGACATGAGGGTAAGTCACTAAATTGAAGGTCCTTGTGGAACTTTCCACAGGAAAGCAATAAAAGCCTCTTTTATCCAACTTTCACTCTTATCTGCAATTAAAGACAGCAAAAGTCTTAAACCAAATATTTGCAACCTAACCCAGATACGTTAGGGAGAAAATTTTTACAATACTGGTACCATCTGGGGCTTCCCTGGTGGCGCAGTGGTTAAGAATCTGCCTGCCAATGCAGGGGACACGGGTTCGAGCCCTGGTCTAGGAAGATCCCACATGCTGCGGAGCAACTAAGCCCATGCGCCACAACAACTGAGCCTGCGCCTAGAGCCCGTGCTCCGCAACAAAGATGAGCCACCACGATGAGAAGCCCGCGCACTGCAATGAAGAGTGGCCCCCGCTCACCGCAACTTGAGAAAACCCGCGTGCAGCAACGAAGACCATGCAGCCAAAAATTAATTAATTATTTTAACAAATATATATATTGGCAACGTCTGAAATGTCATGGGATTAGTATCAGAAATATACAGGTAGGTTTTCCAAATCAGTAAGAAAAAGACATGAAATGCAATGGAAAAATAGAATAGTCACAGAAGGAGAAGCCCAACTGTATACAAAGCCCAACAGGTATACAAAGAGATCCCCTACCTCACTAGTAATCGGAATAGGAAAACCGACACCACTTTACCCACAGAAAATACCAAGTGTTAATAAGAATATGAGGAGATGAGGACCTCATCTCCTGCTGAAAGTGTCCATTGTTCCTGTGGCCAGTGACTCTACACATAATTCCACTCCTGGCAACACACCTCAGACTCTCACACGGATCTACAGGCATTGTCATCCGAGCATCCCAGACTTTGCAGTACCAGGGAGTCCAGGCTAGGGAAGAGGAGAAGAATACTAGGTGGAGGGCTTCCTATCATGGAAATCACCATAGCATCAGCAACACTGAACCAGACCTGCATACAGAAACCCGTATGAAACAAGACAGCACCATACCACTGATGTAAACTACAAACACCTGCAAAGGAACTCCATATTTTTACGGGGAATCATATGTAACCAAGGACATATATCAAGCACATTAGACTGGGTGCCTACGTGGAAGACATGAGGAGAGAAAAAGAAATAAAGCAGGAGAAGGGTCGCAACAGGCTGGTGATTCTAACCATCACGAAATGAGAAGGATGCTAATCTCAAGTCCTGCACCTAAGGTCCCCCTCCCTGAAACTGCCAGCCTTTATTTACCTCTTCCCTGAGTCACTCCTCTTCCAGTATTTCCTAGGTGCTGCTGGGCATTAAGTGATGAATCCTGGTAAGGCACACAACCCACGGCTTCAGAACCCAGGAGATGAAAGCAGAGCTAGCCTGGAGATGACTAGGGGAAGAAAAGAGAGAAAGGGGTAAAAGTCCTGCTTAATAAATGGTCTTCCAGCTGCCAAGCCTATTTTCCAGCGAACTCTAATGTGAAACTCCAAAACGTGAGAAAGAGACAAGGCTCTGGTTAAACAGCTCTGTCCATTCAGCCATCCCAAATCCCCAAAGCAAATCTGTCTCTAAGGACTCCCTAAATCTGCATCAAATTTCCGGAAACCTCTGATCTAGAAACCCTTACATTCATAAGCTAAGTCTGGAGTGATGAATGGCAAGGTCAACTTTATTTAAAGGGCCAGGGTAGAGCCACTAATTCTCCTTAACATGAAGCCACAGTCTACAGAGAGACAGGCCTGGACCTAAGGAAAAGCCTCCTGGGACAGGAATGGGAAACCTGAGAGATGGTCTGTATCCTTTTAAACCAAAACTAACACACCTCTTTAATTTTTGTGAGTCTGGAACTGATATTCTATTTGTTTGTGCCACGTAAGCAGGTTAACCAAATTTAAACTAAGCTATTTCTGTTTCTTTTGAGTTCCTCTAATTCGGAGGGCTTATGAACAGGGAACCAAACCATTTCAAATGGGGAAATGATCCAAACAGAGAACAGTTAGCCTGCAGAAGACTTCAGACAGCATTCTAGCTCGCATGCAAGACACCTGCCAGGTAGAACAGGAAATCAACTTGTTCTGCGTTGCTTCCAAAGAGTGCAGCCAGAATGAGTGAATGGAAATTACTCAGAAGTTAATATTGGCCCAGAAGAAGAAAGAATGATGTCACAGTTGAACTGTCTAAAGTAGAAATGGAGAGGACCCCATCACTCAAGGGGTTCAAGCCAAAACTACACTCTCATCTGATAATGAGGCAGCACGAAGACTAGAAGGGTCAAAGCCAGTGACCTCTCAGACCTCTGCTCCAGCCCCAGGCGACATCATGACCGCGTCCTAGAGGGCCTGCTCTTCACACCTGCTCAGTTTTTAAGCTGTCCTTAAAACTATATTTTAGGTTCTCCGCAAGGAAACACGTGGGATGAACCTCAGTTAGACGTGACTTCTGGTGCCACTTACTTTGAATGTATAATCATCCCCTGCAAAAGCAGACGAGCCAGGAAAATAAAGTCTACCATCTGTCTCTCCATGTCTTTTTTCAACAATCATCCTACTAGCTCCAGAGAAAACCTTCTGCGTGCAGCCACGAATCAGTCAGGCTGATTTGAAACGATCACCAGAGAGAATAATGTGCCAGCATCAAAGAGCAACTCTAAAGTGAGAAAAAATACAGCAAATAAATTCTAGGATCACCTGACACACTGGGAACATTATGTTGCCAGGGGTTCATCATAATTATGTTGAATACAACAGTCATTATTAAGCATCTCCGTCAAAACATAAATCTTGATTTAACTGCATCTGGTTGAGACTCTGCACATTGGTTGTTTGCCCAGGCACGAATTTATCTTGACCAAAATTAGTCTTAATCTGCTTGGCTTGAGTAATAATGTGGCCATAAACCATAGCCAGTAGACAGCTTGAGAGGCTTCTCCAGCAATTCATAGATTAGAGAAGAGGAGAACTTTGAAAAATTACTTTGCAAGGAGTTGACACCTCTCCTGCATCTCAGAACACCATGACTCAGTCCAAGCAGTGTTAGCAAAAGCCATGGTTGCCCCCTACGGAAAGGTTTCCAGGGAGTGAAAAGTGCACGATAGACAGAGTCAGGGCAGGAGGTCTGGACTACGTTGAAGGTCTGCTGTTGGCACTGTTTCTTCTGCGTGCTGCCTTGTGAGATTCAGAGCTAAGAAGATGGCTTATTTTGAATGTCTGTCAAAAGCGGTCATGATTAGATTCTGACCACTCCAAATCACGGTGGATTACAAGCAAGACTAAAAATGTGCTGGTGCAACTTTTTCCTTCAAAAAAGCAATTATGAGTCGCATGTTTACAAGGATGGGTGACATCTAGTTTGTCACAAAAACATTTCAGTTGCAATCAGCCTCATCTTTCCCAGGAATCCCTTCATTTCATATCCAAGGGCTGGCTTCTCTGGCTCCAGAAATGAGACCACACTTTCCCTGAAAACATGCACAGATATATCTCACACAGACGGGGAAACTGGGGCGGGAGGAGCGAACAAGCAGCAGCACAATTCCAAAAGTATGGTGTCTGTGGCATATAAATATAAAACTGCTGACCCAAGACATTCAAAGAATTTCTATTCTGGACTTCCCTGGCGGTCCAGTGGTCAAGACTCCGGGCTTCCACTGCAAGGGGCACGGTTCGATCCCTGGTCGGGGAAGATCCCACATGCCACAGGGTACAGCCAAAAAAAAAAAAAAAAAAAGAAGAAAAGAAAGTCTATTCTTAACTTGAACCCAAGTATCCCTGGGGTTGCTGAGGACATAGTTTCAGAAGTAAACAAATTTTTATTTTAAAAAGTATTCATTTCTGGTTTCATTCCAAAAGTAATTTAAAAACTTCTCATAGGGGCTTCCCTGGTGGCGCAGTGATTAAGAACCCGCCTGCCAATGCAGGGGACACAAGTTCGAGTCCTGGTCCAGGAAGATCCCACATGCCACGGAGCAACTAAGCCCGTGTGCCACAACTACTGAGCCTGCGCTCTAGAGCCCACGAGCCACAACTACTGGCCTACACTCTAGAGCCCATGAGCCACAACTACCGAGCCCAGGAGCCACAGCTACTGAGCCTGTGATCTAGAGCCCACGAGCCACAACTACTGAGCCCGTGCACCACAACTACTGAGCCCACGTGCCTAGAGCCCGTGCTCCACAACAAGAGAAGCCACCACAATGAAAAGCCCCGCACCGCAACGAACAGTAGCCCCCGCTCGCTGCAACTAGAGAAAGCTTGCGCAAAGCAACGAAGACCCAATGCAGCCAAAAATAAATAAATAAATAAATTTTAAAAAAGAAAACTTCTCATAAAGCATAGTTTTGATCATCCAGATCAGCTCAAAACCAAATAAGAAGTTTCAATTATTCATTTGCATTCATGTTTATAATACCTTTGATGTCAGATAATAATACTTTAATTGTTGCAAGATAATTAGGACCAAAAGAAAGCAGACTTACTACGTAAATGATGCAGTCACAACAAAACCCATAGCATCATGGCTTACTGGCCTGTGAAGGGTTTGGCAGTGGTCAAGGAAAAAAAGTAGTGGGCAATGTCAGTTACTGCGATTGAGGATAGAGTCCAGGCTTCATAGATCTGGGGCAGGTGAGAAGGATCAGAGAGGTATTTGGCACATATACAGGTAAATTTCTTAAAAGAAAATGCATCGCAGTCTTAATTGTATTTTTCCATTAATTATTAAAAGCAAAGCAGTTGCTTTGTCAGTGAAGGGAGTGAAGATATTTGCAATCATTTCCCCGAGGTGTCTTTATTCCACCTTGATGATGGACAGCTTGTGCCATAGGTGAGGTAATCTAAAACAAGGCAGATTTTCTTGCCTGAGGCTAAAAAACATTTCCTTGATTGCTGAAGGGAGACCAGAAATGAAATGCGTTCAGACTCTGATGGATCCTGAGAAGAAACCCTGCACCTGTCCCATCTAGGAGCCCAAAGTAGGAACAGAAACTGCAGTTAAGTTTGGGGCAATCAGAGCAGAGAGGACTTGGCCTCCCATTCTTGAACGAAGGCGATGAAGTCAGCAAGACCCCACAGGAGAAATGGATGTGTGTGGACGAGCTCCCCAAGCCTAAAAGTAACAAAGAAGTGGCTGGACAATTTTGTAAGGTTGAGAGAGGCCCCAAAGTAGCCTGAGTTTAAATAATGCCACCACAAAATTTCCCGTAGCCCGATGTGACATAGGAGCAGTGGAATCATCACTGGCACAGTGTACCTAAGAATAGCACAGAAACCAGCTGAGAGTGAGAGAGAGATTGACTGGAAACAGCTTGGAATGAGGGCCCCTGCTGGGCCTGCGTGGACCAGCAATGGAGCACTGGAGGCCTCAGCTGACTGTGGAGTGAGGGCAACACAGACCAGCCGCCCCACCCAGGACTTGACACCATAATGGAGTTATTCTCCGGTGTTATCGGGCGTCGGGATTACCCAGAGAGCTTGCTAATGCACACATATTTAGGGGCCCCGCCCCCAGAGTTCCTGATTCAGCAGGTCTGGGATGGGGACTGAGAATCTGCATTTCTAACACGTTCTCAGGTCACGCTGATGTGGCCTCGGGACCACACTTGGAAAATCACTGCTAGGATGCACCCGAACCCCCTAACTTATGTGAAACCCAGATATAAGTGGGAACTCCCAGAGCTCATACAATGTGTATACGTATGGGAAGATACTGACATTTCTCATACACCTGCACGTGGGAACTAAGATTTGTATCCATCACAGAGATACAGGCAAATAGTTTCCTAAATCTCTACTTGGTTATTTTCTCCTCTGGAAAGCATCACTTCCTATTCTATTGCAGCACTGAATAGAATTCTTAAATATACCCAGTAATAGGTTAGTGATTTATTTCTTCAACACTTAATGAAATCAAGGTCATTGGTGTTGGAACCCACTGTCTAAAGTATTCTAAATAAATTATAGACAGGATAGCAATGATTATTTTTTTAATAGATCTTTATTGGAGTATAATTTCTTCACAATACTGTGTTAGTTTCTGTTGTACAACAAAGTGAATCAGCCATATGCATACATATATCCCCATATCCCCTCCCTCTTGTGTCTCCCTCCCACCCTCCCTATCCCACCCCTCTAGGTGCTCACAAAGCACCAAGCTGATCTCCCTGTGCTATGCGGCTGCTTCCCACTAGCTAACTATTTTACATTTGGTAGTGTATATATGTCGATGCTGCTCTCACTTCACCCCAGCTTCCCCCTCCACCCCCCGGGTCCTCCAGTCCATTCTCTATGTCTATGTCTTTATTCCTGCCCTGCCACTAGGTTCATCAGTACCATTTGTTTTTTAGATTCCATATATATGTGTTAGCATATGGTATTTGTTTTTCTCCTTCTGACTTACTTCACTCTGTGTGACAGACTCTAGGTCCATCCACCTCACTACAAATAACTCAATTTCATTCCTTTTTATGGCTGAGTAATATTCTATTGTATGTATGTGATATGTGCCACATCTTCTTTATCCATTCATCTGTCCATGGACATTTAGGTTGCTTCCATGTCCTGGCTATTGTAAATAGTGCTGCAATGAACACTGTGGTATATGTCTCTTTTTGAATTACGGTTTTCTGAGGGTATATGCGCAGTAGTGGGATTGCTGGGTCATATGGTAGTTCTATTTTTAGTTTTTTAAGGAACCGCCATACTATTCTCCATAGCGGTTGTATCAGTTTACATTCCCCCAACAGTGCAGGAGGGTTCCCTTTTCACCACTCCCTTTCCAGCATTTATTGGTTCTAGATTTTTGATGACGGCCATTCTGACCGGTGTGAGGTGATAGCTCATTGTAGTTTTGATTTGCATTCTCTAATAATTAGTGATGTTGAGCATCTTTTCATGTACCTCTTGGCCATCTATATGTCTTCTTTGGTGAAATGTCTATTTAGATCTTCCATCCATTTTTTAACTGGATTGTTTGGTTTTTTTGATATTGAGTTCCATGAGCTGTTTGTGTATTTTGGAGATTAATCCTTTGTCCGTTGTTTCATTTGCAAATATTTTCTCCCATTCGGAGGGTTGCCTTTTTGTCTTGTTTATGGTTTCCTTTGTTGTGCAAAAGCTTTTAAGTTTCATTAGGTCTAGTTTGCTTATTTTTGTTTTTATTTCCATTTACTCTAGAAGTCAAAAACGACTTGCTGTGGTTTATGTCAAAGAGTGTTTTTCCTATGTTTTCCTCTAAGAGTTTTATAGTGTGTGGTCTTACATTTAGGTCTTTAATCCATGTGGAGTTTATTTTTGTGTATGGTGTTAGGGAGTGTTATAATTTCATTCTTTTACAGGTAGCTGTCCAGTTTTCCCAGCACCACTTATTGAAGAGGCTGTCTTTTCTCCATTGTATGTTCTAGCCTCCTTTGTCGTATATTAGGTGGCCATATGTGGGTGGATTTATCTCTGGGCTTTCTATCCTGTACCATTGATCTATATTTCTGTTTTTGTGGCAGTACCATACTGTCTTGATTACTGTAGCTTTGTAGTATAGCCTGAAGTCTGGGAGCCTGATTCCTCCAGCTCCATTTTTCTTTCTCAAGATTGCTTTGGCCATTCAGGGTCTTTTGTGTTTCCATACGAATTGTAAAATTCTTTGTTCTAATTCTGTGAAGAATGCCATTGGTAGTTTGATAGGGATTGCACTGAATCTGTAGATTACTTTGGGTAGTATAGTCATTTTCACAAT
>NC_041214.2:46821928-46826214 GCF_002837175.3 Physeter macrocephalus | reverse complement strand
TGTGGCTAGGACTTCCAAAACTATGTTGAATAAGAGTGGCAAGAGTGGACATCCTTGTCTTGTTCCTGATCTTAGTGGAAATGCTTTCAGTTTTTCACCATTGAGTATGATGTTTGCTGTGGGTCTGTCATATATGGCCTTTTTTATGTTGAGGTAGGCTCCCTCTATGCCCATTTTCTGGAGAGTTTTTATCAGAAATGGGTGTTGAATTTGTCAAAAGCTTTTTCTGCATCTATTGAGATGATCACATGGTTTTTATTCCTTAATTTGTTAATATGGTGTATCACATTGATTGTGTATATTGAAGAATCCTTGCATCCCTGGGATAAATCCCACTTGATCACGGTGTACGATCCTTTCAATAGGTTGTTGGATTCTGTTTGCTAGTATATTGTTCAGGATTTCTGCATCTATGTTCATCAGTGATATTGGTCTGTAATTTTCCTTTTTGTGGTATCTTTTTCTGGTTTTGGTATCAGGGTGGTGGTGTCTTTGTAGAATGAATTTGAGAGTGTTCCTCCCTCTGTAATTTTTTGGAAGAGTTTGAGAAGGATCAGTGTTAGCTCGTCTCTAAACATTTGATAGAATTCACCCGTGAAGCCATCTGGTCCTGGACTTTTGTTTGTTGGAAGCTTTTTAATTACAGTTTCAATTTCATTACTGCTGATAGGTCTGTTTATATTTTCTAATTCTTCCTGGTTCAGTCTTGGAAAATTGGATCTTTCCAAGAATTTGTCCATTTCTTCATGGTTGTCCATTTTACTGGCATATGGTTGTTTGTAGTAATCTCTTATAATCCTTTATATTTCTGCAGTGTCAGTTGTTATTTTTCCTTTTTCATTTCTAATTTTATTGATTTCTGTCCTCTCCCTTTTTTTTCTTGATGAGTCTGCCTAAGGGTTTATCAATATTTTTTATCTTCTCAAAGAACCAGTTTTTAGTTTTCCTGATCTTTGCTATTGTTTTCTTTGTTTCTATTTCATTTATTTCTGCTCTGATCTTTATGATTTCTTTCCTTCTACTGACTTTGGGTTTTCTTTGTTCTTCTTTCTCTAGTTGCTTTAGGTGTAGGATTAGATTGTTTATTTGAGGTTTTTCTTGTTTCTTAAGGTGAGATTGAATTGCTATAAATTTCCCTCTTAGAACTGATTTTGCTGCATCCTATAGGTTTTGGGTCATTGTGTTTTCATTGTTATTTGTTTCTATGTATTTTTTTATTTCTTCTTTGACTTCTTCAGTGATCTCTTGGTTATTTAGTAGCACACTGTTTAGACTCCATGTATTTGTGGTTTTTACAGTTTTTTTCCTGTACCTGATTTCCAATCTCATAGCATTGTGGTCAGAAAAGATGCTTGATACAATTTCAATTTTCTTAAATTTTCCAAGGCTTGATTTGTGACCCAAGATATGATCTATCCTGGAGAATGTTCTGTGTGCACTTGAGAAGAAAGTGTATTCTGCCACTTTGGGGTGGAATAGTCTATAAATATCAATTAAATCTATCTGGTCTAACAATGTTCATTGCAGCACTATTTACAATAGCCAGGACATGGAAGCAACGTAAGTGTCCAGTGACAGATGAATGGATAAAGAAGATGTGACACATATATACAATGGAATATTACTCAGCCATAAAAAGAAATGGAGTTATTTGCAGTGAGGTGGATGGACCTAGAGACTCTCCTACAGAGTGAAGTCAGAAAGAGAAAAACAAATACCATATGCTAACACATATATATGGAATCTAAAAAAAAAAAAAAAGGTTCTTCAGAACCTAGCAGCAGGACAGGAATAAAGATGCAGACGTAGAGAATGGACTTCAGGACATGCGGAGGGGGAAGGGGAAGCTGGGACAAAGTGAGAGAGTGGCATGGACATATATACACTACCAAATGTCAAATAGATAGCTAGTGGGAAGCAGCCGCATGGCACAGGGAGATCAGCTTGGTGCTTTGTGTCCACCTAGAGGGGTGGGATATGGAGGGTGGGAGGGAGACACAAGAAGGAGGAGATATGGGAATCTATGTATATGTATAGCTGATTCACTTTGTTATACAGCAGAAACTAACACACCATTGTAAAGCAATTATACTCCAATAAAGATGTTTAAAAAAAAATCTATCTGGTCTATTGTGTTTCCTTATCTATTTTCTGTCTGGATGATCTGTCCATTGATGTAAGTGGGGTGTTAAAGTCCCCTACTATTATTGTGTTACTGTTGATTTCCCCTTCCATGGTTGTTAGCACTTGCCTTATGTATTGAGGTGCTCCTATGTTGGGTGCATAAACATTTATAATTGTTATATCTTCTTCTTGGATTGATCCCTTGATCATTATGTAGTGTCCTTCCTTATCTCTTGTAACAGTCTTTATTTTAAAGGCTATTTTATCTGATACGAGTATTGCTACTCCAGCTGTCTGTTGATTTCCATTTGCATGGAGTATCTTTTTCCATCCCCTCACTTTCAGTCTGTATGTGTCCCTAGGTCTGAAGTGGATCTCTTGTAGACAGCATATATATGGGTCTTGTTTTTATATCCATTCAGCCAGTCTGTGTCTTTTGGTTGGGGCATTTAGTCCATTTACATTCAAGGTTATTATTGATATGTATGTTCCTATTACCATTTCCTTAATTGTTTTGGATTTGTTTTTGTGGGTCTTTTTCTTCTCTCGTGTTTCCCGCCTAGAGAAGTTTCTTTAGTATTTGTTGTAAAGCTGGTTTGGTGGTGCTGAATTCTCTTAGCTTTTGCTTGTCTGAAAAGCTTCTGCTTTCTCTGTCAAATCTGAATGAGATCCTTGCTGGGTAGAGTAATCTTGGTTGTAGGTTTTTCTCTTTCATCACTTTAAGTATATCCTGCCACTCCCTTCTGGCCTACAGAGTTTCCACTGAAAAATCAGCTGATAACTTTATGGGATTCCTTTGTATGTTATTTTTTGTTTTTCCCTTGCTGCTTTTAATATTATTTGTTGTAAAGCTGGTTTGGTGGTGTTGAATTCTCTTAGCTTTTGCGTGTCTGAAAAGCTTTTGACTCCTCCATCGAATCTGAATGAGATCCTTGCTGGGTAGAGTAATCTTGGTTGTAGGTTTTTCTCTTTCATCACTTTAAGTATATCCTGCCACTCCCTTCTGGCCTACAGAGTTTCCACTGAAAAATCAGCTGATAACTTTATGGGATTCCTTTGTATGTTATTTTTTGTTTTTCCCTTGCTGCTTTTAATTGTTATTCTGTTTCTGATTCCTTCTAGTGTATTTTTAATTTCAGTTATTGTGTTGTTCAACTCTGTTTGTTCTTTAGTTCTTCTAGATCTTTGTTAAACATTTCTTGTATTTTCTCAATCTGTGCCTCCATTCTATTTCTGAGATTCTGGATCATCTTTATTATCATTACTCTGAATTCTTTTTCAGGTAGATTACCTATTTCCTCTTCATTTATTTGGTCTTGTAGGTTTTTACCTTGCTCCTTCAACTGTGACATTTTTTTGCTGTCTAATTTTTTTTTCCTTTTTTTTATGAGTGGGATTGTGTTCTTGTCTTACTGGTTGTTTGTCCTGAGGCTTCTGACACTGGAGTTTGTAGGCCTCTGAGGGTGTAGGACCCGGCATGAGAGCCAGGCAGAATTCCCCAGCCAATTGGGCAGGGGAAATGCTGGGCACACTCCCCCCTGACCCAAGCCCCCAGGGTCCCTCCAGGCGTGGGAAACTCTCCCCGCTCTCAGCCACCCCTCAGGGGTGGCAGTCCTGTCCGGCCTCCATTTCTGCTTCCCCCTCAGTCCCCCAACGTCCTACCGGTTCACTTGGGGTCTCTTCCCATCTCCTTGGGTGCCAGGGTCCCCCACCAGCGTCCAGCAGGCGCCCTAGTTGTGGGGAGACACGAACTCCACATCTTCCCACTCAGCAATGATTCTTTTAAAATACATCGTATCAAGTCACCTCCCTGGTCAAAATTCCCCAGTGGCTCCTGTGTCACTCAAGTTCAGGCCACCCCACGGTGGCCTGCAAGGCTCTCCGTGGCTCAGGGCCCCCCCGCCCCCCCATCCTCTCTGTACCCCAGCTCACTCACGCTGCCCAGATGCACTGACCCATCTCCTGTTCCTGGCAAAGCTGGAGGCCGTCCACACCGCAGGACCTGTGTGCATGTCCCCACCCACTCCTCCTCCAGGTCTCTACTCAAATATTATCACCTTCTCAGGGACGCCTTCTTCTTTTTTTTTTTTTTTTTTTTTTTTTGTAGTACGCGGGCCTCTCACTGTTGTGGCCTCTCCCGTTGCGGAGCACAGGCTCCGGAC
>NC_041214.2:46797588-46821743 GCF_002837175.3 Physeter macrocephalus | reverse complement strand
ATGTGGGATCTTCCCGGACCAGGGCACGAACCTGTGTCCCCTGCATCGGCAGGCGGACTCTCAACCACTGCGCCACCAGGGAAGCCTGACGCCTTCTTCTTAACCGATAAAAAGGAGCTCCCTTCCCCTTCATTTCCCTTCACTCTTTCTACTTTAGTCCTTTTTTTTTTTTTTTTTGGCTGCACTGTGTGCAGCACGTGGGATCTCAGCTCCCCGACAAGGGATTGAAGCACACCCCCCTGCAATGGAAGCAGACAGTCTTAACCACTAGGCCTCCAGGAAAGTCCCTATTCCAATGTCTTTTTCTTCACTTATCATGACCCGACATATATATTTTAGTGGGGTTTTTTTCTTCTTCTTTGAATTGTCTACTAGAATGTAAACACCACGAAAGAAGGAAATCTGCTTTGTTGACTGCTAAATCCCCGGGGCCTAGGAAGCGCCTGGCAAGTAACATCACTCAGTCAATGACTGTCAAATGAATGAACAGAAAGGCCCAGCAGACCAACGGGACCAAGAACCCTTCTGCCACAAATGCCCAAAGAGGCAGGAGGGAAATTGTCCACCCCAGGATACCCCCCACCCCACCAGTTCCCTCGAAGCACCCAACTTCCCCTCCTCTCACCCCCACGCCCTACCCACCAGCACTAAGAAGAGGTACGTAGTTGCTATTTGCAGGAGCAAAGGAGGCAACAAGGCAAGGGCGAGGCACAGGGAAAGCCAGGGGCAAGGAGAGAAGCCCTCCTTCTCCACACCAGGTAACCCCCTCGGGTAAAGATACAAGAATGGCCCGTGATCCTGTGGCCCAGGGACAAGCACGGCCCACATCTGGTGCATAAACGTCCTTCCAGACGTTCGTATGTGCAGAGATACACAGCATATTAATCACTTTTCAACTTTCAGGGTAGACTTGACTCCAGACAAAGATCTCTAGGGGTTAATCCCAAAGGACTGTAAAATCCAAAGATCAGATCAACAGAAGAGACAGGCAGAGGGCAGGTGGAGAGGCTTACACTTGAACAATAGTTTCCCTAAGCTTTCCGGACTCTGAGAGTTTCTCTGCTCCAAGGTCAACAAACATAATTGTTTTGGTTAAGTGTTGTGTTTAGGTAAGTGATGTCAAAAGGGTCAAACATGTTTTCATTCTCAACGTTTATCAGAAACATGAAGTGCCACAATGTAGCACTCAATTGTCACCGTCTTCCTGGAGACCTCTGACAACTTAATGAGTTCGTCCTTTTACACTAGGAGAGAGTTCAAACTGAAAGAATCTTTCCAATGAATCATATTAAAATTTACTCTAGACGGCCAGTGCTCTGAGCTAGAAGAGTAAAGACAAGTCTTCCACATGCACTTCATTTGTTTACATGGCCTACGATTCCCTAAGAAGAAGCCCACAATTTATACCCTAGCCAAAGAGAAGGATGAGCGGGCCAGCTCTGCCTCTGGGAAGAAGAGGAGGAAGAAGAAGGAGGCATACTTTAGTTGAATGGGGAAAATCCTAAAGCAAACCCACCTGGACTTCAGTGGGTGCTTCTGGATCTTGGATGCACTGGGAGCTCTGGAGGATTTGCCAGTGCTCTGGAGGATTTGGTGGCTGGAACGGGTTAGCCTAGAGGCGGTTAGACTGGCCCTCTACATCCACAGAAGAGCCGTCACCAGCAGAGAGATCCTTGAGGCAGTTAAGCAGAGATGCTCTCTGAAGAGCTTGGGAATAAATGAAGTGAATCTGAATGGCCCTGTTGTTGAAAAGATTACACTTGTCAAACAAAATTGGATCCGCTGGAGGACTGAGCTGGAAAATTGAAGTATCTGAGAAGTACCCGCTACAATGGTGGTCTTGGTGTGACACACCTGGTCTCTGGGTCTTGCATTTTTAGTCTCGGACTTAATTTGTGAAAAAAATAAAAATAAAGGAAAGGCACTTTCAAAAAATAAAGTTTACTCCAAATGTCTTTTAACTTTTGTACTTTAAATAAAAGATGAAGGTTTTTTCTGAATCAAAATGTATCTTCTTGCTTAATGCAATGATAAATTTCCACAGAAGCTGCCCAGATTATACTTCAATGAAACCAAAGATCCAGAGAGGTCACAAGGAAGAGATTGAAGTGACTTTCAATTTAAAGCGATTTAGAGGTTCAGGAAAAGCAACCCTTCTGGATGTCAAAGTTGTCCAGACTCTCAAATCTTGACTTTGTTGATTTAGAACACCATTGTGCTAAGCGGCATGGAGGCATCCCCCTACCAGCATGTTTTTTTCTAAACTTTTTCTCCCCCTTTCTCTTCATGCTCTGCACCTATTCCTACCACAGAGCAGATACAGAGAAGGTTTGTACTAAAAGTTATAAATGAACGGATGAATAAATATCTCTACATGTCCATCAGAAATGCCACTACCTCCTGGTAAATGTTTTAATATCAAGTTTGCATTTGTTATCTATTGATTCATAGTAAAAACCAATGTGTGTAATTATTTTGCCAGCAGCCTTCCCAGTAGACAGCAGCATATGGTGGGAAGATCATGGGTTTCTGAATATATATATAAATTTGAGGCTTTACTACCTCTTGTGCCCTTGGACAAGTTGTTTGACTTTCTTTTGCCCCAAATGTCTCATTTGTGAGATGGGAATACTAGCATGTATTTTGTGTTGGGAGAGTCAATTCTCCATAACTAAAGAAGAAACAATTCTTCCCCATTCTTGGCCAGTGAAGTTCTCACACTGCCATCTCTCTGGTTCTCTGCAGCCAGAAATGTTCTCTGCTTTTAAGGACTCGTGTGATCCCCTTGGCTCCACTGGGATAACCCAGGGCCATCTCCCCACCTCAAGGTCCTCAATCACATCTGCCACATACAGGAACGTACTCACGTGTCACAGGGGGTGGGGATTAGGATCTAGACTAATTAAGACTTTGGGGAAGGACATTATTCTTCTGACCACACTCTACTTCTAGAAGCCTCCTAAGATTTGCTAATTCTCAAAATCTTTCAACTTGACCATTTCCCAGAAAGGTTACAATTTTTCTAAAGGTGAAAGTCTCTGCCACAGTGAGGAGAATGAACAAGGCCGAGTGACAGGGTGTCTTTCAATTTCTTCCAATTTTTACACATTATCAGAAAAAAAAATGATCAAAGGATCCTCCTGGAATTTAAGGGAAGCTGCCGGGTGCCAGTAACCGTGGTGATGGAAATTCCAAGAAGAATGTGTATGTGAGAGCAGATGAAACCAAAGCCTTGGCCACACAGAGAACCTCCGGGAAGCAATGTGTTCTAGAAGAGTGGAGTTTGAAGCATCCAAATTGCCTTTTCTTGAAACAACAGGAACGTCTGAGATGACTCCTGTCCATGAGACTCTGTTAACAGTGTGAGATTCGGGGGCAACTAAAGTGATATGGCAATCATATCATGTGAGGTCCCTTATCTGAGAGATGGGAGCATTGGCGGGAGTAAGAAGAAAGATAGTGTGTGTGCACCGTGTAAAGGGGACCAAACTCACACCCCCAGCAAAGGTCATTCATTCAAATATATTTCTGAGCAGCTCTGTATGCAAACAAAACCAAAAAGCACCGTGCTAGGTGCTCCAGCCTTGAGGATGAATTAGTCAAGAAGCCTATCCTTAAGGAATTTGCACTCTACCATTGAAGGTGAGAAACAAATTATTCTGAGAGCACCGGGGGTGAATAGGAGTTCCATAGAGCAGTGCTTCTCAAACTTTAACATGCCTGCATGTCTCCAGTTAAAATGTACATTCAACAGCACAAAATGGGGAGTAAGGCGGGTGCGAGGGCTGAGCACAGAGAGAAGAGCCCCTGCGCAGAGAGGACGGATCCAAGCCTGACAGACCAGGGCCAATGCAATAGCCCATGCCCCGCACCTCAGCTTCTAAACATAACAGACACAGGTGAAGAGACCACAAAAGAAAACCAGAATATTCCTGGGGCGGAAAAACGTGACCAAAATCACTGCCAGCCATGAGCCTGCCACCGCTGCTGGTGCACCCGGTCTGCATGTGATGGGTGTGCACGGATGAAGGCTCGCTCTCCCCGCATCCCTCCCTCCCGCCCTCTCCCTCTCTCTCTCTCTCTCCTTCTCCTCCTTTCTCCCCTCCTCTCATTCTCCCCTCTCTCATTCTCCCCTCCTTTCTCCCCTCCTCTCATCTCATTCTAGCCGTGTACACACGGCTAAATTTAAAATAAATAACCAACAAGGACCTACTGTAGAGCACAGGGAACTCTGCTCAGTATTCTGTAACAACTTAATTGGGAAAAGAATTTGAAAAAGAATAGATACATGTATATGTACAACTGAATCGCTTTGTTGTACACCTGAAACTAACACAACATTGTTAATCAGCTATGCTCCAAAATAAAGTAAAAAGTTTTAAAAAAAAAGAACGTATGGGTTTTCAATGCATTAACAGTGTGACTTTGTCACAATAGAAATCACAGATATTTTCATATCTTAGGATATCGTGTAAGCTCATCATAACCTTGAAATTATGGTAGTTATTAGACTTGCTGCTAGATCTTGTTATATATAATGTATATAATACATAATTTACACATTATAATGTGTAAATAAAGAATCACATATGTTTTGCTATCACAAAATGTTTTGGAAGAATATATGGGTTTTCAAATTGAAAGGGCACACAAAGTATCAAGAAGGATAAATTTTTAAAATATTTTAAGAAGACTAACACCTAGAACATTGTGGTGATACTTCAGAAAACCAAAGGTAAAAAGAAAATCCTAAAACTTCCAAAGAAAATAAATAAGTAGACAAAAAATCCATGGCAATCGGATGGTATTGCATTTCTCACTGTCATACTGGGGGCAGGAAGACAATGAAACAGTACCTTGAAACTATTTTCAACTTGTAATTATTACCTAGTCCTTTAAGAATGAGGAGAAAATAAATGTTTTCTAATATTCAAGAATTTAAAGTTTGTAACCTGTGAACTCTCTCTGAAAGAAATGCCTAGACAACATGCTTAGAGGAAAACAAAAGCAAGAACAAAAAATTAAGCTAAATGATGATACAGGCTAATAGCAGTTTGGAATTATATCACAATATGAGACTGTGAGGAAAGGAAAGAAGGAAAAGAAGAAGGCACGAGAAGTTTCTCCTGTTTTTGAGAGAAGGAAGAAGATACTGGACAGGAAAAAATGTAGGTTTTAATATGTCTATTGATGGTTTTTAATGTTATTTTTTAAACAGTAGAAAGGAAGGTGTATATAACTTTAATAATCTCTCTTAAGCAATACACTAACAAAAGAAGCTAAAAAAACAGACTGGCAAATTTGTCTACATAAAAACGTAAAACTCGCGTGGGCCAAAGACACTATGAACGGTGTTAAAATAGCAAGGAACAGACAAGCTTCATACTGGAGAAAATATTTGCAAATCATATGTCTAACAAAGGATTTGCGTCCAGAATATATCAAGAACTCTCAGAAATTAAGAAACCAAAAAACCTAGGTTTTTGGTAAGAAAATTACAGAATAGTCACTTGACCAAAGAGGATATGCAGAAGGCAAATAGACACATGTACAGATACTCTACATCACTGGGCATTAGGAAAATGCACATTAAACACAACAAGACACCATGTCACATGCATTAGAGTGGATAAAATAAAAAATACAACACCAAATGCTGAGCATATGCAATGCAGTTGGAACTCTCATGCACTGATGATGGAAATGCAAATGGTAAAGCCACTTTGGAAAACAGATTGATGATTCCTTACACTGTTAGACATACACTTAACACATGACCCAGCAAGTTCACACCTAGATATTTCCCCTTAAGAAATGAACACTTAGTTTGCTCTACAACCTGTACATGATTGTTTACAGCAGCACTAGTCAGCCATAAACTGGACACAACACAAACGTCCATCAATAAGAGAATGGATGAGCAAATGGTGATATACAGGGGAATACCAGACCATAAAGAGCAGGAAAGATCTGTGCCCACACTCAGTGACATGGAAGAATCTGTCAACACCACATTGAGAAAAAGAAGCCAGACATGATAGGGCACATCTCTTGTATGCTGTCATTTATACAAAGTACAAAAGGAGCAACGCTCGAAGGGAATGCAGACCAGGAGAGTACACAAGTCAGATGCTGGTAATATTTTGTTTCTTAATCTGGGTGATTGGTTATAGGGGTATGTTCAGTTGTTGAAAATTTACCAAGTTGTGTACTTATGATCTATGCCCTTTCCTACAATAAATTACACTTGAACATTTTTTAAAGAAGAAAATACATAATGTAGGCCCCCAAATACCCAATAAACATGTAAAAGGATTAATCTACTACTATTTAGGGGAATATAAACTAAAGCACTGGTGACATACCAGTTTTATCCATCAGAGTGGCAAAATCATAAAGATAAAAATATAAATATTTTAGGAGGGCGTGAAAAATGGGTACTTCCATGTATGTATTGATGATTGCACCAATGGGCTCAGCCTTTTGCAGAGTAATCTGGAAGTTTATCTATTCATGTGTTTCAGTGTGCACACCATGTGACCAAGCATTTCCACTCATATAGACATCTGTTCTTCCTGCATAAAGAGGAATGCACAAGGCTGTCTACTGCATCATCATTTGTAAAACCAGAAAATTGGAAACAATGCAAGTTCCTATCCAAGGAAAATGAATTTTGGAACATCTCTAAAAATGAGCTGAATGGCGATACATGAGCCCAGGATGCCAGCTGGATACCTGTGGCTGTGTGACCACCAGTCTATTTCTTTCGCCACTGAAAGTAATTTAAAAGCTGCCTGATTGACTTGGCTGTCTTGGTTATTTAGTCATAAGGATAGAGTGGAGCAGGTCAAGGGACAAGAGACCTAGCACATGCTATGTAGTCAATAAACATTTCAATAGAGGCGTCATTGTTGGAGGTGTTACTGAAAGCCATCCACTTTCTCTGGTCTGTTTTTCCTGTAACAGTAGTGATCTCAGAGGAGCTTCCATGGCTATGCGTTTATGACTCATATAAACATACAGATGTTTAATGGAAATGTAAATAAAGAATCAAAAAGTTAAAAAATAAATAAATAAAAATAAAAATAATGAGCTGTATACCAACACAAGACGTAGTCTTAAGTACTTTTAAAAGGATATCATGGAACGGTATAAAATACATAATTTACTTTTAAAAGATATTTATATATGTGGGAAGAATGATGTATAGCAATTTTTTTTAAGTGTATAGAAAAGAGGAGCAGACAGGTACTCCAGACTACTACGGGGATTTTCCCTTGGGAAGGGAGTGAGACTGGGGGAGGGAAAAATTGAAAGGGATTCTTACGTTTCATGCTCTACGCCTCTGTATAGTTTCTGTACAAAATCTTTTACAGTGACAGTATATTCGTGTATTATCCGTGCCATTTAAAAAATGTCAAAGAATATGTCAAAGAGGTTTTTTTACACTGAAGAAAACACATAGAGCAGAAATAAAACTAGACTCTAACAACAGTTCAGATAAACTTAGTGGCAGATACTATGACTACTACGAATGGGTTCAATATCACGGTGAGTATAAGCAAGAATATTCCCACACAGAATGTGGGCTTTAGGAAAACATAAATCCTATAACTGGCTGCCTGAAACAGATACAACTAAAAGAATTATATTAACTGACAGACAAAACTTAGGCGAGATTCCAGGCAGGTGCTGAGACGGGCAGGTTGTGACAAATGCATGTTGTTTTCAAAGGTGATGAAAACAGTCAGGTAGTAGCTGAGCCCTGATTGCCGTAGTCTTGGTCTGCTTCTCACGATTATGCTGTCTGTGTGGCCTTCGTAGGCATTTAACTTGGAGGCCACTCAACCCCATGAGAACACTGTAAGAGCAGAGTTACAAAAGCATAATGGTAACGATCATAAAAACAATCATCACAGCCATTAAAAGTACTTGTTAACACCAGTATCGTGGTAAAAGCATTGAGAGATGAGCCAGTCATTCAATGAAAGTTGGAAACTACAGGTTAAAGAATGAAAGTCCAACAAAACTGAATTTTTATGTCCCAAACAACAGCTGAACATAACACATACAATAAAAATAACTGAAATTCAGAAAAAACAAGAGATAAATTGACATTAGATAGAAATCTAATTGTTCCACTATAAAAGTAGCCAAAGCTACCATTTATTGAGATTTTTCTAAGTGCCTGAAACTGTGCTGGGCACCTTACATACATTATCTCAATCCTCACAGCCCCATAAGGCAGCTGCTATAACTGTTCTCCTTGTTTTACCAATGAGGAGACTGGGATGCAAAGAGGTTAAGAATCTTTGCCATGAAGACTCAGCTAATCAGAGGTGAGCCGGTGATTCAGACTTGAGTCTGTCGAGCTCCAGGGCCCATGCTCTTAACCACTACATTATGTTGCCTCTCAATATGAAATAACCAGAAAGTGAGTAATCGATAAATAACAAATTAATAAAAGAAATTGCAGAGCTGATCAACAGCATCAATTGGACAGACAAGGGAGAGACGCAGAAGATAGAAGAAAAGAATACACTTTGTTTTTAAGAATATAAGGATCTCATAAAAATTCATATTATATGTGAAAGGAGATAAAACGAAGCCAGAACATCTAATATTCCACAATATTAAAAACAATAAAAGTAGAAATTAAAAGTGCAGGCAAAATTCCTATCACCTTCATTCATAATAGCCAAAAACTGAAAACAGCCCAAATGTTCACTAATTGGTGAGTAGACAAGCAAACTGTGGTACATCTACATAACAGATACTGCTCAGCAATGAAAATGAACATTCTGTTGATGCGTGCAACACATGCATGAATCTAAAAAATATTTTTCAGAGCAAAAGAAGCCAGACACAAATTACTAACACTGTACGATGGCATCTACAAGACATTTTCTAAGAGGCAAAACTACCGGAAAAGGGAACAGATCAGTGGCTGCCAGGAACCGGGGGTAGGATATGGAAGTTGGTTATAAAGGAGCATTGAAAACTTTTTACAGTGATAGAAATGTTCTATATCATGATTGTGCTGGTTGTCCCACACCTGTATACATTTGTCAAAGCTCATTAAATTCTCTGGTTAAAAGGGATAAATTTCATTGTATATAAATCACATCTCAATGAACCAGAGTTTTTTAATGCATGCAGAATTTAAAAGCTTGGCACCGTATAAAAATTTTAAGTGCTTCAGTACTTCCTACATCAAGAAGAAAATCCCTTATATAACAGAATATTTTGAAAGAATATTTCCATATTAAAAGTGTGGAGTTCTCCCAAAGCAGTGCTTAGAAGAGCACTTATTTTTCCTCTTAATAAGATTAATAAGGAAGAAAAAATAAATAAAAGCAAATCCCAATTCTTCCCCCAAATTGCTAATCCCTAATTAGCAAATGTATTAAAAATTTTAAAATGTGGGGTGAAAAAAACATTGGCAATGAATAGAAATGACTATTTTAAAGTAGGGATGATATTCTAAGCTACGCATTCATAAGTATGATTACTAATACTCTGTAGGTAGCTGCTAAATATGAAATAATAAATTAGATATCACAAAAGAAAGAATGTAAATAGGTCAACAGACTAATTACAGAAGTAGAAACAGTTATGAAAAGTTAATGTCCCCAAAAAACAAATGGCACTACTGGAGTCACTAGATTATTGTCTTAAATTTCAGAAAACAATTTACTACTTTCTTGCTACCAAAACTATTCCAAAATATAGAGAACAGCATATAACTCATTTTGTTTTTATAAAGTAAATGTGGTTTTGATCATAAAACCTAAAGGTACCATGAAGAAAATTAAATGATAGCTCAATCTTCTGAACTTAAACACAAAAATCCAAAATAAAATCTAGGACACCAGGTGTGAGTTTAGGGAACCAACTCTACCACGGGGATTGGCTCCAGTCGGGGGCTAGGGCACACCCCAGAGGGCACAGCCAACAACACATTATGGCAAAGACACCACAGGCCTCCCCCAAACCCAGAGGCTTGGTGTAGACACCAGGCACTGTGCCAGGCTGAGGATACAGGACCACATAGTCCCACACAGTCTCACTGCAGTGGCTTCTCTTGTTGCGGAGCACGGGCTCTAGGCATGCAGGCTTCAGTAGTTGTGGCACGCAGGCTCAGTAGTTGTGGCTCGCGGGCTCTAGAGCGCAGGCTCAGTAGTTGTGGCGCACTGGCTTAGTTGCTCTGCGGCATGTGGGATCTTCCCGGACCAGGGCTTGAACCCGTGTCCCCCGCATTGGCAGCCGGATTCTTAACCACTGTGCCACCAGGGAAGCACCAGGGACTCACCTGCTGCTGGACTCAAGTCCTTTCAGGGGCTTTCTCTGTCTTTCTATTGATAGCTCTATGTTTTTAAGGCAACGTCACTCTGTTTTATCTACAAATATATTGAATATCTGTCAAGAATACTATTTTGTTATTACCCTTTGTGAATTTTCTTGTCTATGTTGCCTGCTTGTTCTTTCAGATAAAATTATAAGTAAAATAGCAATTATGGTGATAAAACGGTTTTTTGAAAACACATTTTTCCTATATTGTCTTTTCACCAGTAACATGGCATATTTTAAATTTTATTTAATTTTTATTTAGTACCACTATGTAAACTCTTTGCCTTCCTGCCAGTTGCATTTATTTTTAACTTTATTGCATTGGTCAGAACTCCTAAATAATGATATGTAAATGGGCTTTCTTGTTCTCAGGGTTTTTGTGGCTCTTGTTGCTGTTTTGGGGGCCACACTGGATGGCATGTGGGATCTTAGTTCCCTAACCAGGGATCAAACCCATGCCCCCTGCAGTGGAAGTGCAGTTTTAACCACTGGACTGCCAGGGAAGTCCCAGTCTTGTTCTTGGTTTTAATGATAAATGCTTTACCATTAAAAGTAATAAGTATATTGTTTTAAACAATAAAAATGAGGAGATAGACATCTGCTAAGCCAAATATTGGCAATAAGGCATAAAGATGACTGCACGTCTTTTCAAAGTCATACCGAAGCTTTATCTAACAGCCGCTGCCCGCCCCCCAGGGGTTATTTCATTCTCTAGCAGAATGTACTTTTATTTACTATTTACCATGGATACAAGCCAAGCCCCTGTGAAGCTATATGTTAACTTGTACGCTTAGACTTTTGTCCAGTGAAGAAGCAAATGATTTTTGTCTAGTACTAAAGATAACCCAAAAGCTTATAGTTTTATTGCCCTGTACAGCACTAACTGTTTTGCCTGTAAGTTAGCCAACTAGCTTCAGCACGCCTTTCCCAACTGACAAATGCTCTGAGAATCAGCCCTGTCATGCTCCTAGTCTCCTGGGTTAGGTAAATCGTTGACATATACTCACTCTACATTTAGATGAAAGTCATGTTTTCAACTTTTGAAAAATTATACTGCTTATACGTTAAACAAATAATGACACAAATCACCAGCCAATTACAATTGTGGTAAGGGCTCTGAAGGAAATGGGGGTGACCTGTCATGGATCGAGGGGTTCTGGAGGAAATGGTGCTTAAACGGAGGCCTGGAGGCTGGCTGCACTTACAGGACACACGTGGGCAGGGAAGAGCCATCCACAAGTTGGTCCTTCCTAGGGTAATCTACTGACTACATCTAAAGATTCCCAAAGTCACAGAGGAAGGTAACCGAAAATTACTCTCTACAACTGCTGAAGCAGAGTTGTCTTGTATTTCTACACCAATGCGATTTTCAAAATAAAAATAATAAATAACAATGGTAATTATATCTGCTGTTGACTCAGTTTATTACAGTGCTCCAGGTCTCCTACTAAACACTTGAAATGTACTACCTTCAATCCTTACGACAGTCCTAAAAGGTAGTTACCGTTATTATCTCCACTTTACAGATGAGAAAACTGAGGCTCAGATAGGTTAAGTTACATGCCCAAGAGTACACACTAAGCCTGCCTGATATCAGAGCTGAACTCCTTTGCTGTCCTGCCTCTTCCAAAGATATTTGTTCAAGTTTGTGCTCCTTTATAATGGGGAAGGAGTATGTTTTCATTTTTTTTTAACATAGCCCTTTTTAACATCATGGCAAGAAAGGAACAGGGAGGTGAGACATGTGAAGGGCACTGTGGTTCAGTGTCTACTTTTGCTGGCCCTGCTCATTTTCTAAAGCTTCCTGCTACGGTGATTTGGAAGTAAAAAGCAGGGTTTGCTTAGAGTGACTTTTCAAAAAGAAGAGCGTCTTGTTGAAAACCTGTTTACTCCATGCGTCTGCTTTTAACTGTTCCCCAACAGAGCTCCCTCTTGCTTTTCTCTCGTCTGTAAGCCCTGAGCACTTGTCCAAAAGCTTTCAGGCCAACTGAGTAGCAAAAAGGCTTCTCCACCACTTACCTTGCGACTGGCTATAAGGTTCTCGTTAAGTGTTTATCTGACTATTCAGTCAAGGGCTGAGAGTCCATTGTGAGCAGAGTCCATTTGCCTTGATTGTGTGTAAGCTTTCCAGAGTTCACTGCTTGGTTTTTGTTCCTTTTCTTTTTCCATTGGTACTTCCTGCTTTTTTTTTTTTTTTTTTTTTTGCGGGACGCGGGCCTCTCACTGTTGTGGCCTCTCCCGTTGCGGAGCACAGGCTCCGGACGCGTGGGCTCAGCGGCCATGCCTCACGGGCCCAGCCGCTCCGCGGCATGTGGGATCTTCCCGGACCGGGGCACGAATCCGTGTCCCCTGCATCGGCAGGCGGACTCTCAACCACTGCGCCACCAGGGAAGCCCCTTTCCATTGGTACTTCCTGCTCTTAAGCTGAGAATTATATAAAAATGTAATTATCCCGTCCCCTTCCTTAATCTTATATTGAAGGAGAACACATGTGTCTTTTGTGTTTACCGAAATATTTCCCAAGTGACCCAAAGGTATATTGACTTCTCTCCTGGGTTCCTATGGCTTGGAGTCTAATACCAGCCATGGCCCTTCGTGACTTTTTAAAAATCTTGAACAGCCTACAGCAAAATCACAGAATTCCAAAATACATGAACTAAAGGCCCCTTAGAGATTGTCTAGTCCAACTTCTACATTTTACACAGTGAAAAAGAAAGGCTGGTAAAGTTCCTGTGCTAAGACCTCACCCGAGTATATTAATAGTTACTTTGCATTATATATTTTGCCTTCCCAATTATACACTCTTTGAAAACAAAAACCCTTGACAAACATTTTTCATATGGCATCTGTGACATATATCTATGAATGGAGTAGATATTTAGAAGGGATGGGGGCCTGGGGGTTTTATAAGACCTCCTGCTCAGGGAGCTCTGCCCTAAACTGAATGAGATTAGATACAATCCATAAGAGATGCACAAGGTTTTAAATGAGACCGTCAGGAACCTAGAGAAATTTCATCCCAGCTCAGTGGGTCCTTTGGGGGAGCTTTGGGCTTTGTTCTGTTTGCTTTTATTATGTATGTAGTACGTGGATACACACTTGTGAAAGATTCAGGCAACACAGTGTCTTTCTATATAAAATATCTGATCTACCACTTAACTGCATGTGACCTTGGACAAACCCCTTTTAACTCCCCTGTCTCAGTTTCCCCACCTGTAAACTTTAAAAATAAAAAACTCAGTTCATATGGTTATTGTGGTAATTAAGTGAAATTTTCTATTTATACTCTATATGTTAAGCTATCATCACAGTGCCTGGAGCATATTATGTGTTCAATAAATGATAAGTATTACTATATAATTGCTAGGAATGATTCCTAACGCTTGAATAATCATTTTCATTTTGATCTTAATAGAGAGTAGAAGTGAGTAGTGTTCTCCCCACTTCAAAGATGAGCAAATTGAGGTTCAGAGGGGATAACTGCTTGTTCCAAGGTCACATTTCTAGCTCAGAAATGGCAGATCTGGAATTCAGACCAACCCACTCTGAATCAAGACCCTTCTCTTGCCCCATGGTAATGCCCCAAGGTAATGCATACTACCTTGCATTAATGATGAAAAATAAATGAGATTCAATCAACAGTATTTTTAAAATATTGAGCACCTCATAGATGTCAGGCGCTGTTCTAAACATTGAGGCTAAAAACAGGAGCAAAACAGACAAAAATCTCTGTTCTCATTCTTGAGGGTGAAGATAGTCAATAAGAGACTAAATGGGTGAAATACATAGTATGTCAAATGAAGGGGAGCACTATGAAGAAAGTAGCTTGGGAAAGGGAGAAGAGGTGTGTCCAGGATTAGAGGACAGAGTACAGTTTTAGAGATGATGACCTGGGTTGGCCTCACTGAGAAAAGTGACCCTTGAGTGAAGATCTGGGGAGGTGAGAGAAGAAGGCAGATGGACATCTGGGGAGAGCAATCCAGAAAAAGGAAATGGGAAGTGGAAAGGCCCTGAAGTGAGAGCATGCTGATTGGTCCAAAGAATAACAAGGAGGCCAGCGAGGTGGATGCAGAGTGAGCTAGGAGAGGGGATGATGGAATGAAGGCAGAGAAGTAATGCAGGAGAGCACTGGTGGCCAGACAGTGAAGAGTGGGCAGGACTTCCAAAGGATGAGAGCCACTGGAAGGTTTTGTGCAGAGGAATGTCATGGTTTGACTTCTATTTCAAAGGCTCGCTCTGGCTGCTGTACTAAGGTTAGACTATAGGGAGGAGAGGGTAGAAGCAGGGAAACGTGTCAGGGGACTATTGCAAGAGAAAGAGGATGGTGGCTTGGACCAGGATAACAGCAGTGCAAGGAGTGAGAAAGTGACCAAATTCTGGATAGATCCTATTTTATTATGAAAATTTTCAAACACTGTAAAAGCAGGGAGAGTGATACAGAAAACCCCCATAAATCCATCACTCAGATTCAGTAATTTTCAAGATTTTGCCACATTTGCTTAATCAGCTTTTTTTTTTTGGGCTCAAGTATTTTAAAGTAAATTGCATACATCGTTATCAGTTCACTGCTACATATTCTATGCAATACACATATCTTTAAAAATATGAGTATTTCAGGGGTGTGGCCAAGATGGCAGAGTAGAAAGACCCTGAGCTCACCTCTTCCCATGGGCACACCACAATTATAACTACTGACAGTGCAGCTATTGAAGAGAAAGCACAGAATACTAGCAGAAAAGATCTTCTAACTTAAGGATATAAAGAAGGAACCATAACAAAATGGCAGGAGGGACAGAGTCGTAGTATAGTCAAGACCCATATCCCGGGTGGGTGATTCACAAACAGGAGAATAATTGCGGAGGTTCCTCCCAAGGAGTGAGGGGTCCAGCCCCTACACTGGGCTCCCCAGCTGGGGCTCCTGCTCCAGGAAGACAAGTTCCCCAAACACTTTCCTTTGAAGGCCACTGGGGCTTACTTCTGGGAGAGCCAGAGGGCTGTGGGAAACAGAGACTCCACTCTTAAAGGGCACACACAAAATCTCACACGCTCCAAGACCCAGGGCAGAAGCAGTCATTTGAAAGGAGCCTGGGTCAGACCCACATGCTGATCCTGGAGAGTCTCTTGGAGAGGCAGGAGGTAACTGGAGCTCCCCATGGGGACACAGACACTGGTGGCAGCCATTCTGGGGAGCTGGTTCTACCACGTGGACACTGATGCTGACTTACCAGGTGAATTCTATCAAACACTGGGGGAAGCGTTAATCCCTATCCTTCTCAAACTATTCCCAAAAAATGCAGAGGAAGGAATGCTTCCTAACTCATTCTATGAGGCCAGCATCACCCAGATACCAAAACCAGACAACAATACCACATGAAAAAGAAAATTACACTCCAATATCACTGATAAACCCAGATGCAAAAATCCTCAACCAAACACTAGCAAACCGAATCCAACAATACATGAAAAGGTTCATACACCATGATCAAGTGGGATTTATCCCAGGGATTCAAGGATGCCTCTCAATATCTGCAAATCAATCAAGGTGGTAACACCCATATTAAGAAATTGAAAAATAAATATCATATGATCAACTTAATAGACACAGAAAAAGCTTTTTACAAAATCCAACATCCATTTATGATTAAAAAAAAAAACAACTCTCTGGAAAGTGGGCATAGAGGAACATACCTCAACATAATAAAGGCCATATATGAAAAGCCCACAGCTTACATCATCAACAGTGAAAAGCTGAAAGCAAGATCAGGAAAAAGACAAGGATGCCCACTCTCGCCACTTTATTCAGCAGCCCACTCTCACCACTTTTATTCAACATAGTATTGAAGTCTGAGCCACAGAAATCAGACAAGAAAAGGAAGTAAAAGGAATCCAAATTGGAAAAGAACTGTTACTGTTTGCAGATGACATGATAGTATATAGAGAAAATCCAAAATATGTCACCAAAAAAAAACTATTAGAACTCATCAATAAATTTGGTAAGGCTGCAAGATACAAAATTAATATACAGAAATCTGTTGTGTTTTTATACACTAACAATGAACTATCAGAAAGAGAGATAAAGAAAATAATCCTATTCACAGTCATATCAAAAAGAATGAAATATCTAGGAATAAATCTAACCAAGGAGTTAAACGATTTGTTCCTGGAAAACTACAAGACACTGATGAAAGAAATTGAAGATGACATGCACCCCAATGTTTACTGCAGCACTATTTACAACTGCCAGGACATGGAAGCAACCTAAATGTCCACCAACAGAGGAATGGATAAAGAAGATGTGGTACATATACAAAGAGGAATATTAGCCATAAAAAGGAACAAAACTGTGCTATTTGCAGAGACGTGGATGGACCTAGAGACTGTCATACAGAGTGAAGTAAGTCAGAAAGAGAAAAATATTGTATATAAATGCATATAAGTGGAATCTTAAAAAATGGTACAGATGAACTTATTCACAAAGCAGAAATAGAGACACAGACATGGAGAACAAACATATGGATAACAAGGGGGGAAGGGGGGAGTAGGATGGATTGGGAGATTGAGATTGACATATATACACTACTATGTATAAAATAGATAACGAATGAGAACATACTGTATAGCACAGAAAACTCTGCTCAGTGCTCTCTGGTGACCTAAATGGGAAAGATATCTAAAAAAGAGCGGATATATGTATGTATAACTGATTCACTTTGTATAACTGATTCACTTTGTACAGCAGAAAATAACACAACATCATAAAGCAGCTATACTCCAATAAAACAAAAAGAAATTGAAGATGACATAAACAGACGGCAAGATATACTGTCTTCGTGGACTGGAGGAATTAATATTGTTAAAATTACCATACTATCCAAGGCCATCTGCAGATTCAATGCAACCCCTATCAAAATACCAATGGCATTCTTCACAGAATTAGAACAAATAATTCTAAAAATCTGTGTGGAAAACTAAAAGACCCTAAATAGTCAAAACAATTTTGAGAAAGAACAAAGCTGGAGGTATCATGCTCCCTGATTTCAGGCTATATTACAAAGCTAAAGTAATCAAAACAGTACAGTACTGGCACAAAAAGAGACACATAGATCAATGAATAGACAGCCCAGAAATAAACTCATGTACTTATGGGCAATTAATCTATGACAAAGGAGGAAGAATATACAATGGGAAAAGACAGCTTATTCAATAAATGGTGTTGAGAAAACTGGACAGCTACACACAAAAGAACAAAACTGGACTACTCTCTCACACCATACACAAGAATAAATTCAAATGGATTAAAGACGTAAATGTAAGGCCTGAAACTATAAAACTCCTAGAAGAAAACAGGCAGTAAAGCTCTTTGACATCAGTCTCAGTAGTATTTTTTTGGATGTGTGTCCTCAGCCAAAGAAAACAAAAGCAAAAATAAACAAAGGGGACTACTTCAAGCTTAAAAGCTCTTGTACAGTGAAGGAAACTATCAACAAACAAAAAGGCCGCCTAATGAATGGGAGAAGATATTTGCAAACAATATATCCAGTAAGGGGTTCACATCCAAAATATATAAGAACTCATACAATTCAATATCAAAAAAACAAACAACCCAATTAAAAAATGGGCAGATAATCTGAATGGACATTTTTCCAAAGAAGACATACAAATGGCCAACAAGCACATGAAAAGATGCTCAACATCACTAATCATCAGGGAAATACAAACCAAAACCACAATGGGATATCACCTCACATTTGTCATCAAAAAGAATGGCTGTCATCAAAAAGACAACAAATAATAAGTGTTGGTGAGGATGTGGAGAAAAGGGATCCTTCATATACTATTGGTAGAAATGTAAACTGGTGCAGCCACTATGGAAAACAGTATGGAGATTCCTCAAGAAATTAAAAATAGAACTAATGTATGACCCAGCAATTCCACTTCTGGGTACTTACCCAAAGAAAACAAAAACACTAATTAGAAAAAAAAAATATGCACCCCCTAGATTCATTGCAGCATTATTTACCATAGCCATAACGTGGAAGCAACCCAAGTGCCAATCACTAGATTAATATATGAAGAAAATGTGGTATACACATATACAATGGAATATTTATCTATTTATTTATTTATTTTTGGCTGTGTTGGGTCTTCGTTGCCATGTATGGGCTTTCTCTAGTTGCGGCGAGCAGGGGCTGCTCTTCGTTGTGGTGCCCGGTCTTCTCATTGCGGTGGCTTGTCTTTGCTACGGAGCATGCGCTCAAGGCACATGGCCTTCAGTAACTGTGGCTCACAGGCTCTAGAGCACAGTCTCAGTAGTTGTTGTGCATGCGCTTAGTTGCTCCGTGGCATGTGGGATCCTCCCAGACCAGGGCTCAAACCTGTGTCCCCTGCATTGGCAGGTGGATTCTTAACCACTGTGCCACCACGGAAGTCCCTACACAATGGAATATTAGCCATGAAAAAGAATGAAATCTTGCCATTTGCAACTATATGGATGGACCTAGAGGGTATTATGCTAAGTGAAATAAGTCACACAGAAAGACAAATAATGTGTGATTGTGCTTATATGTGGAATCTAAAAAATAACTGGACAGCTACATGCAAAAGAACAAAAATGGACTAAAACAAATGAACAACCAAAACAAAACAGAAACAGAGTTATAGACACAGAGAACAAACAAGTAGTTTACAGAGGGAAGAGAGTGGATGGAAGAAAGAAATAGGTGAGCGAGATTAAGAGGTCCAAACTTTCAGTTACAAAATAAATGAGTCACAGGTATGAAACGTACAGAGCGGGGAATATAGGCAATAACTAGGTAATATCTTTGTACGGTGACATATTATAACTGCACTTATCATGGTGATCATTTTGAAATCTATAGAAATATCAGATCACTATGTTGCATGACAGTGCAACAGAACTAACATAGTGCTGTGGTTCAATTATACTTTGAAAACAAACAAACATACAACCAAACTCATAGAAAAAGATCAGATTTGTGGTTACCAAAGGCAGGGGTTGGGGGACGGGGAATTGGATGAAGGTGGTCAAAATGTACAAACGGCCAGTTATAAGATAAATAAGTACTAGGATGTAATGTATAATATGATAGATATAACTAACACTGCTACATGTTACATACAAAAGTTGTTAAGAGAGCAAATCCTGAGTTCTCAACACAAAAGGAAAATATTTTTTTTACTTCATTCATTTTGTATTTATATGGGATGATGGATATTCACTAAATGTATTGTGGTCATCATTTCATGATGTATATAAGTTCAATCATTACTCTATACACCTTAAACTTATACAGTGCTGTATGTCAAATATATCTCAATAAAAGTGGAATAAAAATGAATATTTTAAAAATAAATATAATTATCATACCTAATAAAATTATCAATAACTCAATAACTCTCAGACCAAAATCCAATTTCCCTGGTTGTCTTAAAAATTCGCTTTACATGGGACTTCCCTGGTGGCACAGTGGTTAAGAATCCACCTGCCAATTCAGGGGACCTGGTTCAAGTCCAGGTCCAGGAAAATCCCACATGTCTCAGAGCAACTAAGCCCATGCTCCATAACTACTGAGCCTGCGCTCTAGAGCCCACGAGCCACAACTACTAAGCCCACATGCTGCAACTACTGAAGCCCGCACGCCTAGAGCCCGTGCTCCACAACAAGAGAAGCCACCGCAATGAGAAGCCCGAGCACCGCAACGAAGAGTAGCCCCCCCCTTGGGCTTCCCTGGTGGCGCAGTGGTTGAGGGTCCACCAGCCGATGCAGGGGACGCAATTTCATGCCCTGGTCCAGGAGGATCCCACATGCCGCAGAGCGGCTAGGCCCGTGAGCCATGGCCGCTGAGCCTGCACGTCCGGAGCCTGTGCTCAGCAACAGGAGAGGCCACAACAGTAAGAGGCCCGCGTACCGAAAAGAAACACATGCCGCAGAGCGGCTAGGCCCGTGAGCCATGGCCGCTGAGCCTGCACGTCCGGAGCCTGTGCTCAGCAACAGGAGAGGCCACAACAGTGAGAGGCCCGCGTACCGAAAAGAAAAAAAAAAAAGAGTAGCCCCTGCTTGCCGCAACTAGAGAAAGCCCGCACACAGCAACGAAGACCCTACGCAGCCAAAAATAAATAAATTAAATAAATAAATAAAAATTCTCTTTACAGCTCATTTGTTTGAAGCAGGGTGCACACAAGTTCAATACATCTCTCTTAGTTGTCATGTCTCTTGAGTTTCTTTTAATCCAAAGGAGACACACACACACACACACACACACACACACACACACACTCATGCTCACCATTTCTCCCTTTGATTTTTCCCTCTGATTTGCAGAAACCACATAGTAGTCCTGTCAAGTGCCCCAAATCCCAAATAAGTGCATTTGTTCCCCTGCAGTGTCATGAAATTGTTCTTCTTTCAGCCATATTTTCTGTAATTGGAAGGTAGCCCTAGAAGGTAGATTCGTTAGATTCACTTTCAGCTTTTTTGTCAAGAATATTTCCAAGATGAACTGTATTTCCTAAAGCTTTATGTCTGGTGGTCCCACTTATAGTGACATTGAGAGTGACCATTCCCCATCCCCGTGGTTAGTAAGCCATTTAAAGCCATGCAGACTGATTTGAAAGCCCAGATTCTAGTCACTACACCTACAACACCACTTCCACATTTAGCTTATGAAGTGGCAGAAAGACTGGATTAAGTGTCTGTAAGCCTTGGGCTCTATACTTCACTTTTCTACATACAAATGCTTAGGGAACTCTCTGGACCAAGTTTCCTCATGTGCAAAACAGTTACAAAAACAACTCATCTCGGGACAATGAATGAACAGTCACTATAAACTGAGAAGAACTGATTCTGTAAGAGCCCACCTAAATTTAAGGCAGGCTTTAACTAGTCTATACTTTTCCATGCAAAATCAATTTTAAATCTCTTTTATTGATATTCACTACTAAATCTCTTTGAATGTAGATTTGGGGATCTTCATGGAAATTACTTTGCTTTTCTTGAGGTCAAAATGGAAGTAGGGATAAAGCTGTCACTAAAATTATTTTGCCTGTAAGGATAATACAGAGAATATTCCAAAATTTATAGGATTATCAGTGTTGTTTCAGGATCATGATCAATCAGTCCCACACCTACAGGAAACCCACCTTACAGCAATTTGGCACAAATGAAGAAGAAAAAATTTTCTCTGACGTAAAAGCAAACTCCAGATGTGCGCAGCAGGTTGAAAAATTGTGAGTAAGAAGTTCAAATGGAGAGAGACCTTCAAGATGGTGGAGTAGTAAGACATGGAGACCACATTCCTACCCACAGATACATCAGAAATACATCTACATGTGGAACAACTACAGAACACCTACTGAACGCTGGCAGAAGACCTCAGACTTCCCAAAAAGGCAAGAAACTCCCCATGTACCTGGGTAGGGCAAAAGAAAAAAGAAAAAACAGAGACAAAAGAATAGGGACGGGACCTGAACCGCAGGGAGGGAGCTGTGAAGGAGGAAAGGTTTCCACACACTAGAAGCCCCTTCACGGGCGGAGACTGCGGGTGGCAGAGGGGGGAAGCTTCGGAGCCACGGAGGAGAGCGCAGCAACAGGGGTGCGGAGGGCAAAGCGGAGAAATTCCTGCACAGAGGATCGGTGCCGACCAGCACTCACCAGCCCGAGAGGCTTGTCTGCTCACCCGCCGGAGCGGGCGGGGGCTGGGAGCTGAGCCTCGGGCTTCGGAGATCAGATCCCAGGGAGAGGACTGGGGTTGACGGCGTGAACACAGCCTGAAGGGGGCTAGTGCACCACGGCTAGCCGGAGTCCGGGAAAAGGTCTGGAGCTGCCTAAGAGGCAAGAGACCATTGTTTCAGGGTGCACGAGGAGAGGGGATTCCAAGCACTGCCTAAATGAGCTCCAGAGACGGGGGCGAGCCACGGCTATCAGTGCGGACCCCAGAGACGGGCATGAGATGCTAAGGCTGCTGCTGCCACCACCAAGAGGCCTGTGTGCAAGCACAGGTCACTATCCACACCTCCCCTCCCGGGAGCCTGTGCAGCCTGCCACCGCCAGGGTCCCATGATCCAGGGACAACTTCCCCGGGAGAACGCACGGCGCACCTCAGGCTGGTGCAACGTCATGCCGGCCTCTGCCACCACAGGCTTGCCCCGCACCCGTAACCCTCCCTCCCCGCGGCCTGAGTGAGCCAGAGCCCCTGAATCAGCCAGAGCCCCTGAATCAGTTGCTCCTTTAACCCCGTCCTGTCTGAGCGAAGAACAGACGCCCTCAGGCGACCTGCACGCAGAGGCGGGGCCAAAGCCAAAACTGAACCCCAGGAGCTGTGAGAACAAAGAAGAGAAAGAGAAATCTCTCCCAGCAGCCTCAGTAGCAGCAGATTAAATCTCCACAATCAACTTAAGGTACCGTGCAACTGTGGAATACCTGAAGAGACAACTAATCATCCCAAAATTGAGGGGGTGGACTTTGGGAGAAACAATATATATATTTTTTGCCTTTTTCCCTTTTTGTATCTGTATGATTCTGTGCGTAATTTTGTCTGTATAGCATTGCTTTTACCATTTGTCCTAGGGTTCTGTCTACCCATATTTTTTTCTTTTTCTTTTCTTTTAGTATAGTTTTTAGCACTTCTTATCAATGATGGATTTATTTTTTGGTTTAGCTGCTCTCTTCTTTCTTTCTTTGTTTCTTTTTTGTTACTTTTTAATTTTTTTATTTTTAATAATTATTTTTTATTTTAATAACTTTATTTTATTTTATTTATTTATTTTTTTTCTCCCTTTTATTCTGAGCCATGCGGACGACAGGATCTTGGTGCTCCGACCGGGTGTCAGGCCAGTGCCACTGAGGTGGGAGAGCCGAGTTCAGGACATTGGTCCACCAGAGACCTCCCAGCTCCACGTAATATCAAATGGCAAAAATCTCCCAGAGATGTCCATCTCAACGCCAAGACCCAGCTCCACTCAACAACCGGCAAGCTACAGTGCTGGACACCCTATGCCAAACAACTGGCAAGACAAGAACACAACCGCGCCCACTAGAAGAAAGGCTGCCTAAAATCATGATAAGGTCACAGACACCCCAAAACACACCACCAGACGTGGACCTGTCCACCAGAAAGACAAGATCCAGCCTCATCCGCCAGAACACAGGCACTAGTCCCCTCCACAAGGAAGCCTACACAACCCACTGAACCAACCTTACCCACTGGGGGCAGACACCAAAAACAATGGGAACTATGAACCTGCAGCCTGCAAGAAGGAGACCCCAAACACAGTAAGTTAAACAAAATGAGAAGACACAGAAATATGCAGCAGATGAAGGAGCAAGGTAAAAACCCACCAGACCAAACAAATGAAGAGGAAATAAACAGTCTACCTGAAAAAGAATTCAGAGTAATGATAGTAAAGATGATCCAAAATCTTGGAATTAGATGGAGAAAATACAAGAAATGTTTAACAAGGACCTAGAAGAACCTAAGAACAAACAGTGATGAACAACACAACAAATGAAGTTAAAAATTCTCTAGAAGTAATCAACAGCAGAATAACTGAGGGAGAAGAACGGGTAAGTGACCCGGAAGATAAAATAGTGGAAATAACTACCGCAGAGCAGAATAAAGAAAAACGAATGAAAAGAATTGAGGATAGTCTCAGAGACCTCTGGGACAACATTAAACACACCAACATTTGAATTATAGGGGTCGCAGAAGAAGAATAGAAAAAGAAAGGGAGTGAGAAAATATTTGAAGAGATTAGAGTTGAAAACTTCCCTAATACGGGAAAGAGTT
>NC_041214.2:46794663-46796675 GCF_002837175.3 Physeter macrocephalus | reverse complement strand
TCACCAATGGACAGATCATCCAACATGAAAATAAATAAGGAAACACAAACTTTAAATGATACATTAAACAAGATGGACTTAATTGATATTTAAAGGATAGTCCATCCAAAAACAACACAATACACTTTCTTCTCAAGTGCTCATGGAACATTCTCCAGGATAGATCATATCTTGGGTCAAAAATCAAGCCTTGGTAAATTTAAGAAAATTGAAATCATATCAAGTATCTTTTTGACCACAACGCTATAAGACTAGATATCAATTACAGGAAAAATGTCTGTAAAAAATACAACCACATGGAGGCAAAACAATACACTACTTAATAACCAAGAGATCACTGAAGAAATCAAAGAGGAAATCAAAACATACCTAGAAACAAATGACAATGGAGACATGACAACCCAAACCTATGGGATGCAGCAAAAGCAGTTCTAAGAGGGAAGTTTGTAGCAATACAATCCTACCTTAAGAAACAAGAAACATCTCATATAAACAACCTAACTTTACACCTAAAGCAATTAGAGAAAGAAGACCAAAACCACCCCAAAGTTAACAGAAGGAAATAAATCATAGAGATCAGATCAGAAATAAATGAAAAAGAAATGAAGGAAACAATAGCAAAGATCAATAAAACTAAAAGCTGGTTCTTTGAGAAAGAATTAGAAATGAAAAACAAGAAGTAACAACTGACACTGCAGAAATACAAAGGATGATGAGAGATTACTATAAGCAACCATATGCCAATAAAATAGACAACCTGGAAGAAATGGACAAATTCTTAGAAAAGCACAACCAACTGAGAGTGAACCAGGAAGAAATAGAAAATACAAACAGACCAATTACAAGCACTGAAATTGAAACTATGATTAAAAATCTTCCAGAAAACAAAAGCCCAGGACCAGATGGCTTCACAGGCGAATTCTATCAAACATTTAGAGAAGAGCTAACACCTATCCTTCTCAAACTCTTCCAAAAGATAGCAGAGGGAGGAACACTCCCAAACTCATTCTATGAGGCCACCATCACCCTGATACCAAAACCAGACAAAGACGTCACAAAGAAAGAAAACTACAGGCCAATATCACTGATGAACATAGATGCAAAAATCCTCAACAAAATACTAGCAAACAGAATCCAACAGCACATTAAAAGGATCATACACCATGATCAAGTGAGGTGTATTCTGGGAATGCAAGGATTCTTCAATATACACAAATCAAACAACGTGATACACCATAGCAACAAACTGAAGGAGAAAAACCATATGATCATCTCAATAGATGCAGAGAAAGCTTTTGACAAAATTCAACACCCATTTATGATAAAAACCCTGCAGAAAGTAGGCATAGAGGGAACTTTCCTCAACATAATAAAGGCCATATATGACAAACCCACAGCCAACAAAGTTCTCAATGGTGAAGAACTGAAACCATTTCCACTAAGATCAGGAACAAGACAAGGTTGCCCACTCTCACCACTCTTATTCAACATAGTTTTGGAAGTTCTAGCCACAGCAATCAGAGAAAAAAAAAAAAAACAAATAAAAGGAATCCAAATAGGAAAAGAAGAAGTAAAGCTGTCACTATTTGCAGATGACATGATATTATACATAGAGAATCCTAAGGATGCTACCAGAAAACCACTAGAGCTAATCAATGAATTTGGTAAAGTAGCAGGATACAAAATTAATGCACAGAAATCTCTGGCATTCTTATACACTAATGATGAAAAATCTGAGAGTGAAATTAAGAAAACACTCCCATTTACCACGGCAACAAAAAGAATAAAATATCTAGGAATAAACCTACCTAAGGAGACAAAAGACTTGTATGTGAAAATGACTATACTACCCAAAGCCATCTACAAATTCAATGCAATCCCTATCAAACTACCACTTGCATTTTTCACAGAAAGAGAAAAAAAAAATTTCACAATTTGTATGGAAACACAAAAGACCCCAAGTAGCCAAAGCAATCTTGAGAAAGAAAAATGGAGCTGGAGGTATCAGGCTC
>NC_041214.2:46760304-46793567 GCF_002837175.3 Physeter macrocephalus | reverse complement strand
GATGAATGGATAAAGAAGATGTGGCACATATATACAATGGAATATTACTCAGCCATAAAAAGAAACGAAATTGAGTTATTTGTAGTGAGGTGGATGGATCTAGAGTCTGTCATACAGAGTGAAGTCAGAAAGAGAGAAACAAATACCATATGCTAACACATATATATGGAATCTAAAAAAAAAAGAAAAAAAAGGTTCTTCAGAACCTAGAGTCAGGACAGGAATAAAGACGCAGATGTAGAGAATGGACTTGAGGACACGGGGAGGGGGAAGGGTAAGCTGGGACGAAGTGAGAGAGTGGCATGGACATATATACACTACCAAATGTCAAATAGATAGCTAGTGGGAAGCAGCCACATAGCACAGGGAGATCAGCTTGGTGCTTTGTGACCACCTAGAGTGGTGGTATAGGGAGGGTGGGAGGGAGGGAGATGCAAGAGGAAGGAGATATGGGGATATATATATATGTATAGCTGATTCACTTTGTTATAAAGCAGAAACTAACACACCATTTTAAAGCAGTTATACTCCAAAAAAGATGTTAAAAAAAAAAGACTTTCAAATATCTTGGAGTCAGTATCTTTAGAAAAACACTTAGATGGAAGGCCTGAACTGTGGCTTCTCGTAACAGAGTTAAGCTGAGCCAAACAGAATCCCAAGTATCTGACAGTGGATCTAAGTCTACATGTCTCCCTTTATTTCTTTCCCAATTTCTGCCTTATTCAGAAATAAATGAGCAGCTCTAAAATAAATCATAAAAGGAAAATAAAATAAAGGTTCATTTTTCATGGTCCTCAGGATGCAACACAGAAATATGTGGGCTGGTTTTGGCCTGAGTGTAATGGAGAGATGGGTTTACTTATCCCTAAGTCTTACTTTTGTCTGCCCATCTAATTGTGCTTTATTAATAGATGTTGTCCTAGCTTGCATTATCCCAGAGGCAGAATCCAAGCCGAGAATTTAGGTGCAAGTTATTTATTCAGAAAATTCTCCCAGGAGAAACCTGTAAGAGTGGGGAAAACAAGCTGCCTACAATCTCACAAAACTGGGGGATTAAAACCTGGAATTCACAGCTGTGGAGTAAACGTCCCCAGATTTAATTAGTACCACTAAAGGATTACACCCTGAAAGTAAAATGGAGCTTAAATAGACAAGGCCTTTACAAACACTGAAATCCAACCTCAAATCAACTAATGACTGAAAACAATGTATACCACTATATTAATTGCCTGACAAAAACTGGAAAAAAAACAAAAAACAAAACAGAACACCTTTTGACAAAGATAACACCACTCAAGCAGCTATTACTTTTCGTATATAATGTCTGGCAATTAATTGAAAATTTTCAGGTATGCCAACACACAGGCCCACGAGAAAAATATAGACAATACAAACAGACCAACAGATGATCCAGATATCAGAGTTACCAGACACAGACTCTCAAATAAAAATAAAAATACATCTGAGGATTACATCAGAGACATGTTTCACTCAATCCACCCTTGAATCCTACATTCCAAAGAAATACTTCACACATTTTCAACTCCTCTAATATTTACTTCCACTTTCGCAAATGACAAGTTCATGTTGCTATCTCTGAATTCATACGTTTCAGTTATTATCTATTGACTTCCTATTGCGGTTGATAAGATTTTAGCTCTCTTTCCACTTTCCTGCCTTGCAAATCTCCCTTATATACCTCATTCCTTCCCCTCCTCTCACAGAATAGTTACAATGAATATATGGTGAAATCAACATTCAGGGTTTATTTTATTAGGGTTATACGAATACTGATTTCTACTGAGCCATTTATTGTTCAGTAGTTCCTTTCATGGACAACTTATAGTTTTCCAGCAGTTAATAATTGACACATTTTTCATTTTTACATTCTCTATATACCTATCATTAATTCTCCCTTAAGCTCCCCAATAAATTTATAGAACGCAGCAACAAAGACCCAACGCAGCCAAAAATAAATAAATAAATAAATAAAACAATTTTTTTTTTTTAAGGGATCTTGCCCTAGAGGGTGGCTTTCCAGGCCAAAGGGGCCCAGAAATCCAAGGCTGGAGAATGCAGCACAGAGGCAGAAGTCAAGATGGAATCAGCAGCTCCCGATGGAGAAGCACCATTCACATCACAGGCTAACAGAGGGGCCCAGAATGGGTTTTGCAAGAGCCCACAGAGCGCCCACAAGAAAAAGAGCCAAATGTAAACATCTGTCCACCCAGGAAGCATGAAGCCATCTCACGCCAGCGCATGTTCCTTTACTTCTCCGTTCCACCCCCCTCCATTCTGGTGAAGTCAGGAACAGCAGCTGGCAAGTCCAGGAGGAGGGAAGTGAGGAAAGGAGAAGCTGATCATAACCCCGACTGAATGGCATACGGCCCACCTAGAGCCGGCCCTCCCGTGCTAATAACTAGATGTTCTCATTTCTGTATCAAACCTGTGCTTTGTAACTTAGGGCTTTCTATTACCTAAGAATGAGTAGAAGAGTTATGGACCTCCCTTACCCCATGGCAGGGGATGGATACCCCTTCAGAAGGGGTTAGAAGAAACAGTAAGTGATTAAAAAAATAAGTCTTGGGTTTATACGCTACATGTGTGGGCCATTCAACATATCAGTTAACAAAAAATGGGAAGTAAAGATGAGTGGCTGACTTCAGGAGTGAAAAAAAATATATATATATATATTATGGAAGTGAGTTTGCATCTTAGAAGAGAGACTGAGACCAATGAGCAGGGTCAGCTGCTCAGAAGTGGAAGTTGGTGCTGAGGAGTCATGGGTCTTGGAGGGAGAAGAGAGAGAGAAGAGGGTCAGGACAAAATTTTGTTTGATTATTACAGAAAATAGAAAAGGCCTGGGAAAGCCACTGGGCATGATGCACCATGACATCAAGAAGATGTTGATGGTTCAGGCAGCGGGAAGTCAGGACACTGAACAACTCTGGTTCAGTGATTCAGGGTTGAGCTGCAGAGAGGGGTCCTCAGTGCCAGCCTGGGGTTAGACGGATCGGCCTTTGTTTCTGACTTAGTGTGTAGGGGTCACTTCAGTACTCAGAGCTCGATTGTGTTAAAGGAGGGTCATGGATGGCAGGCAGGATGCAGCATGAACTGAGGATGTGCATCGTTGGGTGAAACCCTTTAACTGTCCCACGAGGAAGGTCCAGCCCAGTTGCTGCACCTTCTGCTGTTGCTTCTACGTGGAATGAGGAAGACAGCACGGGAGAGACATGGACACCGCCAGCTCAGGAGCCGAGAGCACCGGCCCACACTTCCCTCACTCTGGCTGTGGCTGGCAACTTCGGGTAAGTCAGAGGACTCTGCTCTACCCCTGCTTCTCCACCTATGCAAGTGTGTGTAGCTTTCTCTAAAATAAGTGCTGTACACCCTTGCTGCTCTGAGTGGGCTCCACAGACAGTAGCATCAGCCTCGTTGGGAGTCTGTGGGAAATGTAGACTCTCACCCCCTACCCCAGACCTCCAGCCCTGGACTCTGCATTTTAACTGGAGGCCCAGGTGACTGCTGAGCATGCTGGGGTCTCAGATGCTGCTCTATTCTCCCAAGCCTCTGTGACTGCATTAGGCATCTTGAGAAGGATACCCCAAAACACGCCTGAAAAGACCATCTCTAAATGGTCAGAACTTGGGGAGCGGATCAGGATGGGATGTGGGAGACGACCCTTAAAATATTTCATTTGTTCAGATGTAATAAGTCACTTTAAGGGAAAAAAAAGAAGAGGTTGATGGAAGACTGCTGGACCAGCAGTTTTCCCTGAGCACGGGAATAGTCATTTGTGGGACCACCAACCCATGTGGTCTCATGTATCTTTCCAGCAAAGCAGTAACGGAGGCAGCCAGGCCTAAGCACTGTGACATCAGTGAAACAGCCAACGTGGTACAGTGGTAGGAAAGGTCATGGGCTAGTAAAGCAGGAAAGAATCAAAGAATTAAAGGTGAAGGAGTCACAATGAGGATGCAAAGGAAAACCAGCAGAAGTGAGGGTGAGAGAGAAGTGAAAAATAGGCAACTTAAGTTTTAAATCCTGGGGGTAAATCCATTTCAAGTGATGATGAGATTGGCCTGGAGAGTATAGGGACACAGAATATAAAACTGAAGCTTCGTGGGTGAAAAAGAGCCACCAAAACGAATGCCAAAATCGCCAATGTTATGTCAGGAGGTGGGGCAAGGAGAAAGATCATTTGGGGTTCGTAAACTGGCCTTTTGTACACGGAGGGAAGGGGGAGACCGAAGAAAGAGGCAGACACTCCAGATGGGCAGGTGGCAGGTGTAATAAGCAAGGGAACTTACAAAGGGGCTTGTCTTGGGCACCACAAGATGAGAAGATCTCTGCACTCCCCCACCAGAAACTTAAAAGTATATATAGCCACCTATATATATATATATGTGAATGCATATTAACAACCCTGCATTTTTTTTTTTTTGGTTTTGTTTTTGTTTTTTGTTTTTTTGTGGTATGCAGGCCTCCCTCTGTTGCGGCCTCTCCCGTTGCGGAGCACAGGCTCCGGACGCGCAGGCTCATTCCATGTGGTCTCATGTATCTTTCCAGCAAAGCAGTAACGGAGGCAGCCAGGCCTAAGCACTGTGACATCAGTGAAACAGCCAACGTGGTACAGTGGTAGGAAAGGTCATGGGCTAGTAAAGCAGGAAAGAATCAAAGAATTAAAGGTGAAGGAGTCACAATGAGGATGCAAAGGAAAACCAGCAGAAGTGAGGGTGAGAGAGAAGTGAAAAATAGGCAACTTAAGTTTTAAATCCTGGGGGTAAATCCATTTCAAGTGATGATGAGATTGGCCTGGAGAGTATAGGGACACAGAATATAAAACTGAAGCTTCGTGGGTGAAAAAGAGCCACCAAAACGAATGCCAAAATCGCCAATGTTATGTCAGGAGGTGGGGCAAGGAGAAAGATCATTTGGGGTTCGTAAACTGGCCTTTTGTACACGGAGGGAAGGGGGAGACCGAAGAAAGAGGCAGACACTCCAGATGGGCAGGTGGCAGGTGTAATAAGCAAGGGAACTTACAAAGGGGCTTGTCTTGGGCACCACAAGATGAGAAGATCTCTGCACTCCCCCACCAGAAACTTAAAAGTATATATAGCCACCTATATATATATATGTGAATGCATATTAACAACCCTGCATTTTTTTTTTTGGTTTTGTTTTTGTTTTTTGTTTTTTTGTGGTATGCAGGCCTCCCTCTGTTGCGGCCTCTCCCGTTGCGGAGCACAGGCTCCGGACGCGCAGGCTCATTGGCCATGGCTCACGGGCCCAGCTGCTCCGCGGCACGTGGGATCCTCCCAGACTGGGGCGCGAACCCGGTTCCCCTGCATCGGCAGGCGGACGCGCAACCACTGCGCCACCAGGGAAGCCCAACCCTGCATTTTTACTCCCCTCCCCCATGTTTACCGTTTTGACATCATATTTCACATCTTTTTGTTTTGTGTATCCCTTAACTACTTATTGCGGCTATAGATGATTTTACTTTTATCTTTTAACCTTCTTACTAGCTTTAAACATAGCTGATTTACTACCTTTCCTGTATATTTGCCTTTACCAATGAGATTTTTCCCTTCACAATTTTCATGTTTCTAGTTGTGGCCTTTTCTTTTTCACTTAGAGAAGTCCCTTGAACATTTCTTGTAAAGCTGGTTTGGTGGTGCTGACTCTTCTAACTTTTGCTTGTCTATAAAACTTTTGATCTCTCCATCAAATCTGACTGAAAGCCTTGCTGGGTGCAGTACTCTTGGTTGCAGGTTTTTCCCTTTTATCATATTAAACATCTCATGCCACTCCCTTCTGGCTTGCAGTGTTTCTGCTGAAAAGTCAGCTGATTGCCTTATGGGAGTTCCTTTGCACGTAACTTGTTGCTTTTCCCTTGCTCCTTGTATTCTTCATCTCTGTTGGGCTCTTCTATTTCCTCTTTGTTAAAAGCCTCTAACTTTTCACTCTGCTCATCCAGTTGTCACCAGAGTTCTTTGAACATCTTTATGATCATTACCTCGCACTCTTTATTGGGTAGACTGCCTATCTCCACATCACTTAGTTCTTGTGGGGTTTTATCTTCTTCCTTCATTTGAAACATATTTTTCTGTTGCTTTGCTTTGCCTGATTTGCTGGTTTTATTTCCATGCATTTAGTAGGTGGGTTACATTGCCCAACCTTGGAGAAGTGGCGTTCTGTAGGAGACACCGCAGCAACATGCCCCTCTGGTCACAAGAGCTATAAGCTCCAGGGCTGCCCCTATGTGGACTGCATGGGTCCTTCTGTTGTGGCAGGCTGACTTCTGTGGGCAGTCCAGTAGGCGTGGCTGGTGCCCAGTCGGGTTGTTTGCCAGGCCCTGCCTTGTGCAGAGGCTGCCAGGTGCTGGTGGGCAGGGCCGGGTCATGAGGCGGCTGGTTGCAGAACCCTGGGCAGTCCCAAGGCTAATGCTGACTCACTGGGGGGCAGAGCTGGGTTCTCAGGTGGGTGGCTGTAGCATCTGGGGTGTCCCAAAGCTGGTGCTGGCCTGCTGGTGAGTGGAGCTGGATCCTGGGGTGGCTGGCGGAGTGGTCCAAGGTATCTCAGAGCTAGTGTAGGCCTGCTGGTGGACAAGGCCAGGGCTCAGTGGGTCACAGGGCTAGTACAGGCTCACTGGTGGGTGGGGCTGGGGGCTGGGGGCTGGGGTCTCTGGCTGCAGGGCCTTGGGGTTTGGCACACTGATGGGTGGGGGCAGATCCCGGGGCCGTGGCTAAGGGGCCCAAGGTGTCTTGCAGCTGGTGCTGGCCTGCTGGCAGGCAGGGCCAGGACCCACGGGGTTCTGGGGCTGGTGCCCACTGGATGGTGGGTGGGCTGGGTCCTGACACAGCAGGCTACAGGGCTGTGGTGGTCCTGGGAGGTCCTGGGACTGATGCTCGCCCACTGGTGGGTGAGCCAGGTCCTGCGGCTAGCGCTGGCCCATTGGTGGGCAGAGCCTGGTCCTGGGGTCTCTGGCTGCAGGGCCCAGCGGTCCCAGAGCTGGTGTCAGCCCACTGGTGGCCAGGGCCAAGGCTCAGGGGGTCCCAGGGCTAGTGTTGGTGCACTGCTGGACGAGGCCTGGTCCTTGGCCCTCTGGTGGACAGGGCCAGGTCCTGGGGCAGCTGTGGGGTCAGTGGATCTTAAGGCAGCAGGCCTGCTGGTGGGTGGGTCTGTGTTCCTACCCACCCACGAGGTGTCCCAGTACCAGTGCTGGCAGTTTGGTGATCAGGGCCGGGCCCCAGTGTTAATGAGCTGGAGGGAGGATTCCACAATGGCACCTGCCAGCGCCAGTGTCCACATGGTAGAACGAGCTCCCCCAAATGGCTGCCTCCAGTGTCTGTGTCCCCAGGGGGAGTCCCAGATGCCTCCTGACCCTCCAAGAGGCTCTCCAAGATCAGCATGTGGGTCTGACCCCGGATCCTTTCAGATTATTGCTTCTGCCCTGGGTCCTGGAGTGTGTGAGATTTTGTGCTCACCTTTTAAGAGTGGAGTCTCTGTTTCCCACAGTCCTCTGGCTCTCTCAGAAGTAAACCCCACTGGCCTTAAAGCCAAACGTTCTGGGGGCTCATCTTCCTGGTGCAGGACCCTCGGGCTGTGGAGCCCAATGTGGGGCTCAGGCCCCTCACTCCTTGGGGAGAACCTCCGCCATTATAATTATCCTCCCGTTTGTGGGTCACCTGCCCAAGGGTGTGCGTCTTGACTATACCATGTCTCCAGCCCTCCTACCTGTCTCATTGTGGTTCCTTCTTTGTATCTTTAGTCGGAAAGGAGCTTTTCGGCTGCTCTTCCAGTCTTTCTCTGTCAATAGTTGTGCACCCATAGGAGGAAGTGAGCTGCTGTGCTGTCTTGGCCACTCCTCTTAATCCACTTTTTAAAGATCATCTAAACGGACAGACAATCTCAGACAATGTGTGGACAAACCAAAACTCTAAGCATTTTTGGTCATGGCAAATTCAGACCATTGAAAGAATGCACAGTTTTGACCTGCTATGGGTTTCACATTTCAGACGACTCTTAGTGATTTATCACTGTTCATCTCAGAGGCTAAATTGATCATTTACTGGGTTCCTACTATGTGCCAGGCATTGTGGATATAAAGACAAATAAACCTTAAGAAGAAAGGATTGAGCTCCTTGAGTCCAGCAGGGACTTGAGTCCAGGCTGAAGTTGTCCAACTCGGCAAATAAAAATAACACGAGGCCCAGTTAAATTTGAACTCAGGTAAACAAAAGAAAAAAATTTAGTATAAGTATGTCCCAAATATTGCATGGAACATTTATACTTAAAAGTATTCACTGTCTGTCTGAAATTCAAATTTAACTGGGCCCCCTGTGGGGTTTTTTGTTTTGGGGGGTTTTTTTGGAAAGCAACCCTAATCCAGGTTTTTCTTTGGTCTACAAGAAAAGGGCATTAGCCCAGAGACCATCTTCAAAGCAAGCAGTAAAAGAAACAACCACAAACTGTTATTTTGTTATTCTGCTTATTTTGTCAACTCTTTATTTGTTTCAGTCAGAAGATGGAAACTGCTCATCCTAACTAACCCTTAATCAGGTAGCCTCACTAGCCATTTGGCCATATAGCACACTGCACTTTTTTTTTAGAGCAGTTTTAGGTTCACAGCAAAACTGAGAAGGTACAGATTTCCCATATAATACCTTCTGCCCCTTCCCACCGAATCACCTCCCTATTATCAACAACCCTCACCAAAGTGACACATTTGTTACAAGTGATGAACGTACACAAACACACCATTATCACCCAGGGTCCAAGTCTACATTACAGATCACTCTTGGTGTCGTACATTCTATGGATTTGGACAGATGTAGAATGACACATATCCATCGTTATAGCGTCATACAGAACAGTTCTGCCGCCCTAAAAATCCCCTGCGCTCCACCTGTTCATCTCTCCCCATGCCTTCAACCTCTGGCAACCAGTGTCCTTTTTACTGTCTCCATAGTTCTGCCTTTTCCAGAGTGTCATATAGTGGGAATCATGTAGCACGTAGCCTTTTCCTATTGGCTTCTCTGCCTTAGTAACATGCATTTAAGTTTCTTCCGTGTCTTTTCCTGGCCTGACAACTTGTTTCTTTTCAGCAATGAATAATACTCCATTGTCTGGATGAAACACAGTTCATGTATCCATTCACCCTTGGAAGGGTATCTTGGTTGCTTCCAAGTTTTGGCAACTATAAATAAAGCTGCTATAAACATTCATGTGCAGGTTTATGCGTGGACATAAGTTTTCAACTCCTTTGTATAAACGCCAAGGAGTGTCATAAGTTTTCAACTCCTTTGTATAAATGCCAAGGAGTGTGATTGTTGGATCATACGGTAAGAGTATGCTTGATTTTGTTAGAAACCACCAAACTGTCTCCCAAAGTGGCTGCACCATGTTGCATTCCCACCAGCAGTGATGAGGGTTCCCGTTGCTTCACATCCTCGCCAGCATTTGGTGTTGTCAGTGTTCTGCATTCCGGTCATTCTGATAGCTGTACAGGGGTATCTTATTGTTTTAGTTTGCATTTCCTTGATGACACGGGATGTGGAGCATCTTTTTTGCCATCTGTATATTTCACATCCTCGCCAGCATTTGGTGTTGTCAGTGTTCTGGACTTTGGCCATTCTAATAGGCGTGTAGGGGTATCTCATTTCACACTATACTTTTTCATACAACTACTGTGGTATTCGTTTAGGGTAAAAGCTAATCTGTCATTATAATAATAGGGGACAAAAACTGGCAAGACCATCCTCCATGGAAAACTTCCATCTCTAGGTCCAAGGTATCTGCTCAAATTGCTACTATTTACCTGCTAGTGGGAAGGAGCAGGGGAAAGATATAGGGCAACCAGTCTTCATTTTAAGGACAGGACATGGAAGTGACACCCATCACTTTTATTAGCCTGAACTGACTCACATGACCACTCCTAGCTGCGTCGGAGGCTGGGAAATTTATTGATAGTTTATAGCCACATACCCTGCTACTATTCTAGGCGACTCCACTGCTAAAAAGAGCAGAGTGGATGGGGAGGGGGCAGTTAGAAGTCTCTCTCAGAACTTATCACTTGGTCATCAGGTATTACATGTGTAATTATTAATCTAATGGCTCTGCTCCTCCACCTAGATTGTAAGCTCCATGAGGGCAAAGATGCCTAACTCGCTCGTCACTCTATTTCCAGGGGCCCAGGATGCTATCCACAAATATTTATTAAATAGTAGAAGCAAGGAAAAGATTGAGGAAGAAAAGGAGAATTACCGCCCAAGGTCTTTGCCTTCCAGCAGAGACCCACACCCTGGGGCAGGCGACCCACAAACGGGAGGATAATCATAACTGTGTGCCTCGGGCAGCAGGCGCTCGGTAGGGCCCTCCCCTGGGGTCTTCTCACTGCCCTCCTCTGACTGTCAAGCTCTGTTCTCGTCCCCTCTCAGCCCAGGCCTGCCTGTCTCTGGGACCTTCAGGACAGCCTCTGCTCTCAGCCAAGCAGGCCCCCGAGCACGCTCTGTGGTTCTATCTGTCCACGTGGCCACACGGGCACTTGGCATAGTTCACATTGGACAGGCCAATGACCAGCTGAGACCCCTGCTGCAGGGTCCTCCCCTATAATTACCACATCTGCTTCACATGTACCCACCCACCTCAGGGAAGCCACTGTAACCTCCCCTCCCCTCCCCCAGTATCACACAAGATCCTACTTTTGTCTTGGGCTACTTGAGTGATACAGGCCAGATTCCATCTCTGGATAAGGGACTGAGCAGCTCTCTACCTCAGGGCAAAGGACCACATCCTCAAATGAATGCTCCTTGCTTCAAACGGACTGACAAGATACCCAAACTGGCACTTCATGTGTTGGCATTCTAGACTGGGTGGAATTATCCAGTTGCCTAGAATAGCTGTAATGATTGAGATCTGAGACAACGTTTGAGCCTTTAAAACACTGTGCAACTCAACACAGACAGTAAACGTTTGGAGACAGACAGTTGTAGGTTCATGTACCACTCAACCTCTTACTAGCTGTGCAACCTACGGCAAATAACTTAACCTCTCTGAACCTCGATTTCCTATCTGTAAAACATGAACAATAATAGTACCTACCTCATAGGGTTTTGTGAGGATTAAGTAAGCTATATTTTGGGCTGGCTAAGAAGTTCGTTCGTGATTTTCCCAAGATTTTACAGAAAAACCCAAACGAACTTTTTGGCCAACCCAATATTTTATGTAATGTCTGGTTTTTATGTGAGTGTGAATTTTTTTAATGGCCACAAATTCCTTCCCACTCCTCCTGTGAAGAGGTGAAGGACATGTCTTCTCCCATTGAGTCTGGGCGGACTTGTGGCCACTTCGGCCAATAGAGTGCCATGGAAGTGCTCTCTGTGGCTAGGTCAGGGAAGGCCATCCAGGTTCTGCCTCCCCTCGTGGGATGCCTGCTCTGGGAGAGGTCGGCTCCCACGCAGGGAGTCTGACTAACGCAGCTCATCATGATGGAGAGTCCACACATAGATGTTCCAGGGAACGACCCGGCGAAGCTCTCAGTGCTCCCAGTGGACAGCCAGCAGTCAGCCACGTAACGGAGCCTGCGTGGACACCTAGCCCAGTAAATCCTGCAGACGACAAGCATCTGACTGCAACCTCCGCAAGAGCCACCCAGCCGAGCCCTTTCCAGATTCCTCACCCACAAAATCATGAGCGAGGTGAAAGTTTATACCAGTTTATACCAGTTTAGGAAGTGTTAGGGCAGGTTATTATATAGCAACAGCAACCAGACCGATGAGCAACAGGAAGTGGTAGCAAATATTGATACTGACGCAGCTTCTAAATCACATAAGCCCTCGAATCAAGCCTCCCACTTTCCATGGTATGAATACCCCAGGGTGTCACAGTTCAACCCTTCTGGCTACACTTAGAGTTCCCCCTCTTCAGAGCCTGGTTTCTTTCAGTTTGCTGCTAGGTTTCCTGTCTAACTTCTAGATCAAGACAGTCTGAATAAACTTTAGATAAACACTTAAAATTATTTCCTGGAATCTCACCAAAGCAAACATGTGAATCCTCCCCCGCCTGCACAACTGAAAACAAGTTATATAATTTCTGTTTCCCGGGGTGGAAAGGGCTATGCAAGACACAGAACACTGGGACTGCTGCCTGTCGTCTGGAATCGCATTTTAAATAAATAGACGAAGCAAACTGCACAGAAATGACGAATAATGAAATAGTAGGAGTAGAAATTAAAGAGCAATGGGAACTACAGGAGCTATTTCTGTCCCTCTCTGAGAATTCCTAAGGGCTTAGGCTAGGTGTTTATTTCTCAGGGAGTGGGTTATTTTTAACGGCTTTGAATATGACGCCTCCATGACACCCATTACTCCCAAACGCCTGCAACGTACTTCTCAGATCTAACCATCACTGCAGGGTCGAGGCTCACATTGAATGTGCGTGTTTTTCCTTCAGCTATTTTAAATGTTCCGTCAGCTTTCTCAATTATTTATGGAATTCCTTCTCTGATGAGGAAGTTATTTTCTGTAGAAACTGGAATTATTTTACAGTCCACCTTTTTCCTCCTTTCTGCTTTCTTCACTGCCAACACTTTCCATTCCATCCATTTAGCACGGTGTCATCTGGGATGGCATTAGAATCTTCCTGAAGATGGATAATAAATAGAGGTCAAATTTGAACCGTATGAATATCTCGTGGCATGTTTAAGAAACATTTTGCAGATGTGTAAGTATTTTTAAAACATGCAGGATTCTGAAATCGTTGTAGCAATCACTATTCTTTTAAAATGCACGCGAATATTTGGAAAATTAAAATTAGACAGTTGGTGCTGTGGTGTCCTGGTGCCCACACTTGACTGATTACCAGAACCACATAGTGATTTTGTAAAAGTGCAGACTCCTGGATTTTGCCTCAGAAAAATGGAGAAAGAGACTCTGGGAAAGGGGTTCAAGAATTCATGTGTACCCTAAAATCTTCCCAGTGATTTGATGGCCAGCCAGCTTTGAAAGCCTCACCCACCTGCATCCACGCCCTCCATAAAACATCAAGAGGAAGGAGCTGTAAGCAAGCAGACAACATGTGAGTCACAGCACTGAGGTTCACCCAGAAAGCTGCCAGGCCTGGATAGGACTAAACAGAGCCTCCTCCTTCCACGTGTGCAACTAACAAACAAACATCTTTCAAGGATCCAGAATGAATGAATTATGAGACAGCAGGGAACAGAGGAACATGACTTATTCTCTGCCATCAAGAAACTCAGAATCTACTTATTTATTCATTCATTCACCAAGTATTTACTGAGCACCTGCTCTGTGCTGGGTACTGTTCCAGACACTGGTGAAACAATACCTAACAGACATGGCTCCTGTCCTCCCGGGATATGGTATTTAGCACAGGCTACTTTCCTTCTGTAGGAAGGTAAACAAGTAACACAGGAGTTTGACTTTGACAACTGCATTAGGCAGTTCATTCGGCAGAAGCAAGACAGCACCTGTACGAGCCTGACAGCAAGTATCTTCTTAAATTCTGAAGCCCAGACACTCACTTGCCTTGCCCTGGTCCCAGTCGTGAGGTTCAGAGGTGTCCCAGGTGGGATCCCAGCATGTGCAAAGGCAAGAAGATGCTGTAGATTACTCAGAAAATGATGAAGAATCTAGCACAGCTTGAGTACAGAACGCACAGGGTAGGGGAGTGGCTGGAGAGTCTGCTGTGGCTGAGGGGAGAGTCCAACTACAGCCTACGGACAGTTGTGAAATTCTTTTCACATCGGATGTTTCTTCTCTGTCTGTATGACAATCAGATTATCCTTTTGATTTTTTAGAAAGATCACTCTGACAGCAGCTTAAAAATGAGAGAGAGGGGGAAATCCTTGGACCAAGAAACAAAGCAGCTATTACAGTAGTGCCAGAAAAAGGTAATAAACATTTCAATTGAAGCAACGGCCTAAATGGAAAGAAAGCCTTGGTGCTCAAAGCTATAGGGATGCAGACAAGAGAGGAAAACTCTAGGGCCACCCAAGTAAAGAGTCTAACTATACACTTCAGTGGAAACACACAAAGAGAATAACATAAACTTGCCTCTTTCATCCTTAGTGCTGCCTAAAATTTTTTAGATTTCTTAAAAAAATTCACTACCACAAACCAGCTCTCACATAGGTTTGTGGTCCAAATACAGACTAATTATGTGATAAACACACACACACCTCAAGTACAGAATTTAATTTAAAGTTAGCCCTGGCGGGACTTCTCTGGTGGCGCAGTGGTTAAGAATCTGCCTGCCAATGCAGGGGACACGGGTTCGAGCCCTGGTCCGGGAAGATCCCACATGCCGCGGAGCAACTAAGCCCGTGCGCCACAACTACTGAGCCCACGTGCCACAACTACTGAAGCCTGTGTGCCTAGAGCCCGTGCTCCACAACAAGAGAATCCACCGCAATGAGAAGCCTGCGCCCCACAACAAAGAGTAGCCCCCGCTTGCCACAACTAGAGAAAACCTGCCCGCAGCAATGAAGACCCAATGCAGCCAAAATAAATAAATAAAAATTAATTAATTAAAGAGTAAATAAATAAAAAAAATAAAGTCAGCCCTGGCGTAGCAATACGCCAAGGTAAATGGCAGAAGCAAACACAAACCCTCACTGGAGTAACACCAACATCCCAGGCCTCAAAAAATTCACATAGATAAAGTTCCAAGGGAAACAAACAGCTCACAGTATAAAAGTACTAAACACAGAGAAGCAACATACCACAAGTGAGAGCCAGGAAAAACAACAAACCATATAGTCAATCCCACAAAGACTTCAGATACTGGAACCCTACAATACAAAATGAAAAATAACAATGTTTTACATGTTTAAGGAAAATGACGACTTTGAAAATATGCACCAGGATGCACCTCACAGAGACAAAGAGAGAGAAATATAAAATAGAGGTCTGAAGGCATAGAGAATACAAAAGGGTCCAACTTATGTCCACTTGGAGTTTCAGGTGGAAATAATAGAGGCATTGAGTGGAAGCACTATTCAAGGAAACCATGAAGGGAATTTACAGAATTGGTGAAAGACAGCAATCGTCACATCAAGGGGTTTTTTAGAAATTCTCACTGAGACAAAGCAGTGAAGCTTCTGAACACCAAAGAAAAAGAGAAGATCATAAAAAGGGAGAAGAAAATATCATCAACTTAGGAATGGCAATTATAGTTGAACTTGGAGAAGTAAAAATGAAAGCTGAAAGACAGTGAAATAACATATTTAATGTGCATAAAGAAAATAAATGTCAACCTAGATTTTTATACCCAAAGAAACTTCTTTCAAGAACAAGGAAGAATTAAAGTCAGTTTCTTGAAAGAATTTAAGTCAAAAACTGAAGGAATTTACCACCAATAGTCCTTTGGTAAAGAAAATTCTAAAGGATGTACTTCAGGCCTAAGGAAACATATACCTGATCAAAGATCTGAGACTCAAGAAAGATAGTGGTCAAAGACGTTAGTAAACATGTGAGGAAATCTAAACAAATATGAACTGTTTAAAACAATAATAATAATGGATAATGAGAGAGAAGGCAGGACAGAACTAGAATGCTGAAAAAGAATAACATATAAACTCAAAGAGGATGATGAGAATTATAATATTCTATGCTCAATGTATTGTCAGAAAGAAGGCAAAAATATATACAAACTTTAGACTTTGTTAAATAGGCATGTTAAAATAGAAACGGTTATCACCAAAATAATATACATAAAACATAAAACTTCTAAACAGAGGGGAAAAATGGAATGAGATAAAAGGGAACATATATCTTATACATATGTATATATAATATAAAGGTAATGATATATGATTTTTCCACTTTGTTCTATATCCATATAGATCTATCTATATAAATTGGGAGACTGGGATTGACATATACACACTACTATATATAAAATAGATAACTAATAAGGACCTACTGTATAGCACAGGGAACTCTACTCAATACTCTGTAATGACCTATATGGGAAAAGAATCTAAAAAAGAGGGGATATATGTATAACTGATTCACTTTGCTGTACACTTGAAACTAACACAACATTGTAAATCAACTATGCTGTATAAAATAATAATAAAATAAAATAAGGATATATAAAGAGACAGAATCAACAAAGCTAAAAATCAGTCCTTTGGAAAGATACTAAAATAGACAAATGTCTGTCAACCCTAGCCAAGAAAAAAGTAGGCACAGATAAAAAAGCACCACAGATAAACCATGTCAAGAATGAAACAGAGCAGGTGTTGGCCTTGTTCTCCGCCTTTCTGTTTTTCTGTTTGCAGACGCCGGCCTGCTCTCATCAGTCTCCAGCCCACAGTCTCCTTGAGACCTAACACCATGCCTTCAATTACGTTGCAGAGTTCTAATGGAGAGATATTCTCAAGTTGATGCTGAAATTGCCAAACAGTCTGTGACTATCAAGACCATGTTGGAAGATTTGGGAATGGATGATGAAGGAGATGATGACCCAGTCCCTTTGCCAAATGTTAATGCAGCAATATTTAAAAGGTCATTCAGTGGTGCACCCACCACAAGGATGATCCTCCTCCTCCTGTGGATGGTGAGGACAAAGAAAAGTGAACAGATGATATCCCTGCTTCGGATCAAGAATTCCTGAAAGTTGACCAAGGAACACTTTTTGAGCTGATCCTGGCTGCAAACTACTTAGACATCAAAGGTTTGTTGATGTTATCTGCAATACGGTTGCCATTATGATCAAGAGGAAAACTCCTGAGGAGATTTGAAAGACATTCAATATCAAAAATGATTTTACGGAAGAAGAGGAAGCCCAGGTACCCAAAGAGAACCAGTGGTGTGAGGAGAAGTGAAATTTTGTGCCTGACGCTGTAACACTGTAAGAATTGTTCCAAATACTAGTTGCAATGCTCTGTTTATAAATGTTAATATTAGAAAAACAATCGACAAATGCAGCAGCAAATCAATTTTATTAGTGGAATATTGTCCTCATTGCATGTGTAGTTTCAGTACAGATTCCAAACCTATGGCTGAGTTTCTTCTAGTATGATCAAATTTCTTTTTTCTTTGCTCTGAATAAAACTGAACTGTTGATTCTCTATAGAAAGGGGCATTTGGGGCTTTCCCTCTTTTTGTAAAGCAATTTCTGCCTAATTTATTGTCCAGTTTAGTGACTTTTGAAAGTTGACATTGTAAATAAGACAACTTGCAAAAAAAATTAAAAACAAACGTTATGCCAGTCTCTAAAAATGAGTTGTGGAGAATTCCCTCTTTTTCTTCTTTCTGGAAGACTTTGTGTAAAATTTCCAAGGATCTATTCCTTGAAACGTAAAAGAATTTGTCAAAAAAGTTTTAGGGCCTGATATTTCTTCACAAGAAGTTCTTTTAAAAAAAAAAAGGTTTATAGGGGTTTTAGGTCTTGTTGGATTAGTTTTGGTAAGTTTTATTTTAGTAATGTAATCATTTCAAATTTCAAATTTATTGGCATACAATTATTTATAATACATATGAAGATCCTGAGCACACCTCCTCCCGTGGACATACCAAAACCACAGCTACATGCAGAACAAGTCTCCCAGGGAACGATCTGAAGACTAGCAGGACAGCCCTTATAGGGATATTAAGAATAAACCATATTGAGACAGGAAGCAGGGGCAGAGACATAATCTAGTCAGGACCCACACCCCCAGAGCAGCAACCCACAAACAGGAGGGGATATCACAAACTCAGAGGTCCCCCCTAAGGATAAGGGGTTTGGGCTCCACAACTGGGCACCTCAGGCCCAGGGTCCAGCACAGGGAAGACGAACCCCCATAACTGGCTTTGAAAACCAGCAGGGTTTACATCCAGGAGAGCCTGAGGGCTGTAGGAAACCAAGACTCCACTCTTAAAGGGTCACACACAAGCTCATCGGCACAAAGCAGCAGATTAAAAAGAGCCTGGAGCTTTAGCCATCCTGCCAAGACTGCCTCAGAAGCCCCCAACCCATGCCCAGATCAAGCTCCAGCCCTCCTGACAAGGCAGCAGCCCTCCGCCTGCCTTGGGAAAAACCCCAGCACACACCCAGCTCCAGATCCAGCCCTCCCACCAAAGCTGCAGGTGCACACAGTCTGCATAGGGACATGCCTACTCGAGGCCACGCCTTCAAGACGAGGAGAGGTAACTCTTTCACCCACCTTATAGAAACAAACACAGAAAACCAGGCAAAATGAGATGACAAAGTAATTTGTTCCAGAAGTAGAGTCACAGATGTAGAAAACAAACATGGTTACCAAGGGATGGGGGGGTGGGAGGGATAAACTGCAAGACTGGGATTGACATATACACACTACTATATATAAAATAGATAACTAATACGGACCTACTGTATAGCACAGGGAACTCTACTCAACACTCTGTAATGGCCTATATGGGAAAAGAATCTAAAAAAAGTGGACATATGTATAACTGATTCACTTTGCTGTACACCTGAAACTAACACAACGTTGTAAATCAACTATACTCCAATAAAAATTTTTTTTAAAAAAGTAATTTGTACCAAATGAAAGAACAAAATAAAACCCCAGGAGAAAATCCTAATGAAATGGTTGTAAATAATTTACCTGATAAAGAGTTCAAAGCAACAGTAATAAAAATGCTCACCAAACCCAGCAGAAGAATACAGCAACACAGTGAAAACTTCAACAAAGTGTTAGAAAATATTAAAAAGAACCAATCAGAGCTGAAAAATACAAAAACTGAAATGAAAAATACACTCTGAATAGCCAAGGCAATCTTGAGAAAGGAGAGAGCTGGAGGTATCATGTCCCCTGACTTCAGACTATACTACAAAGCTACAGTAATCAAAACAGTACGGTACTGGCACAAACACAGACACATAGATCAATAGAAAGGAACAGAGAGCCCAGAAGTAAACCCACGTTTATTTGGTAAATGAATCTACGACAAAGGAGGCAAGAATATACAATGGGGGAAAGACAGCCTCTTCAATAAATGGTGTTGGGAAAACTGGACAGCTACACGTAAAAGAATGAAACTGGACTACCTGCCGACACCACATACAAAAATAAACTCAAAAGCAATTAAAGACTTAAATGTAAGACCTGAAGCAATAAAACTTTTAGATGAAAACAGGCAGCATGCTCTTTGATTCAGCTTAAGCAATATTTTTTTGGATCTGTCTCCTCAGGCAAGGGAAACGAAAACAAAAATAAACAAATGGGACTACACCAAACTAAAAAGCTTTTGTATAGCAAAGGAAACTATCAACAAAATGAAAAGGCAACCTACTGAATGGGTGAAAATATTTGCAAAATATATATTCAATAAGGGGTTAATATCCAAAATATACAAGAACCCAGACAACTCAACAACAAAACAACAACAACTCGGGGCTTCCCTGGTGGCGCAGTGGTTAAGAATCCACCTGTCAAGGCAGGGGACATGGGTTAGAGCCCTGGTCCAGGAAGATCCCACATTAGAGCAACTAAGCCCGTGCGCCGCAACTACTGAGCCTGCGCTCTAGAGCCCGTGAGCCACAACTACTGTGCCCACGTGCCAAGAGCCTGTGCTCCACAACAAAAGAAGCCACCGCAATGAGAAGCCCATGCACCAAGACGAAGAGTAGGCCCTGCTCTCTGCAACTAGAGAAATCCCACGCACAGCAACGAAGACCCAACGCAGCCAAAAATAAATAAATTTTTTAAAAGGGGGGCTTCCCTGGTGGCGCAGTGGTTAAGAATCCGCCTGCCAATGCAGGGGACACGGGTTCGAGCCCTGGTGCAGGAAGATCCCCCATGCCACGGAGCAACTAAGCCCGTGCACCACAACTATTGAGCCTGAGCTCTACAGCCCACAAGTCACAACTACTGAGCCCATGTGCCACAACTACTGAAGCCCACGTGCCTAGAGCCCGCTCTCCACAATGAAGAGTAGCCCCCACTCCCCACTACTAGAGAAAGCCCACACACAGCAACAAGACCCAATGCAGCCAAAAATAAATTAAATAAATAAATTTTTTTTAAAAACTCGACTAAAAAAATGGGCAGAGGATCTGAATAGCCATTTTTCCAAAGAAGACATATGAATAGCCAACAGGCACATGAAAGATGCTCAACATCACTAATCATCAGAGAGATGCAAATCAAAACCATAATGAGATTATCACCTCACACCTGTTAGAATGGCCATTATCAAAAAGACTGCAAATATAGCACAGGGAGATTAGCTCAGTGCTTTGTGACCACCTAGAGGGGTGGGATACGGAGAATGGGAGGGAGACGCTAGAGGGAGGAGATATGGGGATATATGTATATGTACAGCTGATTCACTTTGTTATAAAGCAGAAACTAACACACCATTGTAAAGCAATTATACGCCAATAAAGATGTTAAAAAAAAATAAAACAATAAAACACACACACACACACACACACACACACACAGACTGCAAATAACAAGTGCTGGTGAGGATATGGAGAAAAGGGAGCCCTCGTACACTGCTGGTGGGAATGTAAATTGAATGCAGCCACTATGGAAAACAGTATGGAGATTCCTCAAAAAATTAAAAATAGAACCACCATACAATCCAGCATTTCCACTTTTGGGTATTTATGAAGAAAATGAAAACACTAACTTGAAAAGATATATGCACCTTAATGTTCATTGCAACATTATTTACAATAGTCAAGATATGGAAGTAACCTAAGCATCCATCAATAGACAAATGGATAAAGAAGATATGTTATATACATGTATATGAAATCTTGCCATTTGTGACAACATGGATGAACCTAGAGGGTATTACGCTAAGTGAAATAAGTCAGAAAGAAAAAGACAAATACTGTATGTTTTCACTTATATGTAGAACCTAAAAAACAAAATAAATATAACAAAACAGAGACATATTCATAGATACAGTGAACTAGTAGTTGCTGGGGGAAGGGGTTGGGGTGATGGGTGAAATAGTTGAGGGGATTAAGAGGTACAAACTGCCAGTTATAAAATAAATAAGTCACGAGGATATAATGTACAGCACAGAGAAAATACTCAATCATGTTGTAATAACTTTGTATGGGGCATAATACATAAAAATATCAAATCACACTGCTGAAACTAATATAATACTGAAAGTCAACTATACTTCAACTAAAAAGAAAAAAGAAATCTACCCACTTTGTGAAACACATTTTCTGTTCAGAGGCAAAAGTGCCTTCAAGATACCTTCCACGGCCTCTCCCAGCAGCCTCCTCAGGCCCTGCTCGGAGGGACAGTGTCAGAGCCACAGAGAGGAGTGCCCAGGGTGAGCCACTCTCCTGAAAGACAACCTCACCCTGTCCACGCTGCCCGCCTCCTCTCCCCTAGACACTTGCAGGCAGATCTTTACTCATAAACGTGGCTGCACACACAACACTCCCGCTCCCAGCAGTGACACCACTTGTCCATAAGGGTCGTTCATAGACTCGTAGAAACTGACACTAAAATGAACCTATCTACAAAACAGAAATAGAGTCACAGACATAGAAAACAAACTTATGGTTACCAGGGGCTAAGCGGGGGAGGGATAAATTGGGAGATTGGAATTGACACATACACACTACTATATATAAAATAGATAACTAATAAGGACCTACTGGGTAACACAGGGAACTCTACTCAGTACCCTGTAATGACCTATATGGGAAACGAATCTGAAAAAGAGTGGATATATGTATATATATAACTGACTCACTTTGCTGTACACCTGAAACTAACACAACATTGTAAATCAACTATACTTCAATAAAAATTTTTTAAAAAGAAATTGGTATTAGATGGGATGTTAGCGATCACCTGAAAATGGAAGGAGCTCATCCAATTAATTCAACAATTATTCATTCTGTGCCAGCTGTGCACCTAGAGTCTGGTCCTTACAGTGTTTGTGCCTTTAGAGACACTACATTTAGGGCTTCCCTGGTGGCGCAGTGGTTGAGAGTCCATCTGCCAATGCAGGGGACATGGGTTTGTGCCCCGGTCCGGGAGGATCCCCAACTTCTACCATATATTTAGCACTGACTCTGTGCCTGGCATCATAAGAAAATCTTGATTTTCACTAATTCTAATCTTTAAAACAAGGCTTCAAGGTTGCCATTATTATCCCTTTATTGCAAATGAGTAAACCAAGGCTCAAAGAGGTTAAGTAAACCTCTAAGATCACACAGCTAGTAGGTGGCAGAACTAGCATCTGAACCCAAATGTGTTAATTCCAAAGTCCACACATGTGCCGCTATACTTTGGAGCTCAAAGTATGGCACGAAAAATGTCATTGCAGGCTGGAAATTCTTTGAGTGGGTGTGCTCAGGGCTGCCCAGATTCCAAAGAGCCAAGAGGTACAGCCTCATCTCTAAATGCTGCCTGGCTTGTTCGAAGTTCATTAAGCTCAATATACCTAATGTAAAAGCTACTGGAGATTCTAGCATGTTGGATTCTGAGGGCAATATTAAGATAACAGGTCCAAACTAAAATATTACACAAAGGAACATTAATGCTAATCCCTCCACCAATAAAAGGCTTTGCTCTAAGGACAAAACACTTTGCAAATATTTTTCCACCAATCCCCACAGGTATCTTATTCAGTTGTAAAATTGTGCTTCAGACAAAGTTTAAAACAACAAAAACCAGCTTCTTAAGTATCAACTGTCCAAACAATACCCAGTTCACAATTTCTTGATTCATAATACATCATTCAATCCACCCTTCAACTTCTAGGAAATAAAACTCAAGAAAATAATTACTATAAAAACAACATTAAATATTTTAAGCAAACTTACTCAAGGTTCAAAATATGTTTTTTCTATCCCTTGTCTAAGTCAAATTGAAATCAGTTTCCTCTCCTCTCCTTTGTCTCCTTTTATTAATTTGTCATAATCTCCCCTAAACCAGCAATTAATTCTCTTCCAAGTATATTTCATCAACCTTTTAGAATATCATTCTGGCTTGAAGTAAGAAGTCAGAAATACAATGCATTCCATGGCAGCTTAACCCAGTTGGATGAAATGGCACAATAATTAAACCCAGATCAGGTGTTTCATCTCATATTAAGCACAGGGCCTAGGACAAAGCAGGCACCAACCAATGACAGCAAAATTAACTTGCAAACCCATTACTATGGGCAGGCGTCTTACTAATTTGGTTTGTGGCAGATGTGCACTTGAGTCTGGGAAGGCGGGGCAGGAGTGGAGGCTGGGGATGGGGAAAGGAGAGGAAAGTATCACCCCACTCCTGGAAACAGGAACTCCCTAGCTAGTGTATATCAGTGGGGGTGGGGAAGGAGGTTGGGAAAAATGGAGAAAGAGAAGGATCATTTTCCCCATTTTCTGACATTTGAAGCAGATTATTGCTTTGAATAAGATGGAGAACCTAAGGTATTTATGATTTTTATGATACTAGATAACAGCACAGTACCTGCCACGGTGAGCAAGTGGAAACCGAGTGCTTTCCATTTATCATCTCATTGAACCACCCTGCAAAGTGAGTATTAACAGGCCCATGTCATATCCCCAGAAAGAGGTGTTTCTCACCAGGTGGGGATGCTGCCTGCTAGATAGCAGGTGACATTTTTGGGTGCCATGGCCCCTTTTGGCAGTCTTGTGAAGTCTACCAACACCGTCTTAGAATTATGTTTTTAAACATATAAAACAAAGGAAACCACTGTACTGCATCACAGTTCTAACCACGGACTCCATGGAACACGTAGAGAATTTCTGGGAGAGACCGGACTTGTTCCACACAAAGCATGTGTGAGAACTAGGAAGGCCACGTACTACAGAGCCACCCTGCCCGGCAGGCTTGCGCTGGGGGAGATGGCTGGATGTGTGAGACAGAACTCCATGAGCTGAGTAGCTGGGCGAGGTCAGGCCTGTGGCGCTCATGTGCACTGGATGCCCAAGGGCCAAAGACCAAGGCAGGTAGAATGGCTACTGCTGGTCTTGTCCCGAGGCAGCATTGGTGTTCTACCTCCCATGGCTGCTCCACAGGCATGGGCTGGGATCACACCAGGCTCGACGATCAGGCACTAGAAATGGATGGATGGGGTTCACTCCAGATCATCAGGGAGGAACACAGAAGGAAGGCACGAGGCCCATTTCAGCAGCAACACCTGATGGCAGCAACAACCCAAACTGGCCCACTGAGCAATACCATGCAGGACTCCCACCCTGAACTGAGAAAGCATGCCCTGTCATCCTTAAGGAACTGCAGGGAGAGAGCCTTCTTCAGTTCAGGCTCCCAGCAGGAAACCGACAGCCCTTCAAATGGGATACCTGAGCAGAGTTTAATACAGGCACTGTTTTCAAAGATGGAGGTGGGCTTAAGGGAAACCAAGACAGATGAAGGAGCCTAGATTAGCTAGGGATACTTACCTTTACCACCCCTAGAGAGGCGAGGGAAAAGCAGCTATCGGAATCCAGAGAGGATAGAAAAAAATATCCTGAGCTCACTTTCCTCCACCCTGCAAATCTCCCTGACACTTCCCATCAGCTGCTCCCAACCAAAGCCTGGAGTCCGTAAAGTTCATCATGATCAGCCTTGCAGGGCAGGGCAGGGAGAAGAAGAATTCAGAGTTTTTCTAGAAAGGCAAACAGGATACTTTTCACAGGGGTAGGGAGAAGGTGCTCAAAGCCATTTAATTTGTAAAATAATTTTTACCCCATGGTAAAACATGGATCAAGGAGATCAACAGGAGATACCACTTGTATTCTTTTTTCAGACAGTTAAACTATGTATCTGGGAGGAAGAGTAACTCGGTAAAGATTAATAAAAAAATAATCAACAAAAATAAGATGCAGACCCAAGTCTGCTTGACAACAGGGCCCACACTTTTAGCCACTCTGATTACTGCCTGTAACAGTTATATTTTAAAAGTGGGATTCTCAGACTGCACAAGGACTTGGCTATAACCCATTCTCATCTCACTGCTCAAAATATTTCTTCTAAAACTACAGCATATGGACATTTTCATGTAAAACCCTCTATGAGAGAATTATAAACCCTTGTATGAGGACAAGCAGTACAGAAAGCGGTCTATGTTTGGAAACAGTCACCCAAAATAAGAAATAAATTAACGTTTGAAAGGGGAGAATCGCTTGTCTCAGCCTGGGCAAAGCTTCCGTTTTCAGAAATCTATGAAGATTAAAATGAGGCCTCAGGAGAAGCCAACATCACTGACTGTGTGAAAGCTTAGAGAGCAAGGCTGATTAGGCAAAATTCCATCCTGCAGACTTTACATCAGTGGGCAAGGGAAGGGTTCTTATCTTTCCTTAGCAACTTTTTTGAAAAGGAATGCATTTGGTAGCTACCTGACACCAAGGAGAAAGCCTAGTTCAGAAAGCATAACACTCTCTGTGTGTTTCACTAGATTAACAACAGTTTATTCTGTTCTCAAGTGTTTTCCTGTCTCATAAACCAGTGAAGGCTAATTTATGCCTGATTCCTTTTCACACTCATAGCAAGTATCTCCAAGGATTTCTATACTTCTATAGGTGTATATTTCAAGGCAAGCTCAGAGCTTTTTTAATTCTGCCACAGAGAGGATCCTAAGCAGAAAGGTATTTAGCAGGCCACGAGGCCAGGCACTACAGGCTGGCAAAGAAGCATCTCAGCTCAACTGAGTCAAACCTGAAGAATGGGATAACCCCTTTTCTGCCACCTCCGTGTAGACAGATGAGAAGCCAAGTGCAGGTAACCATGCCAGAAATAAGAAAAGGTGGGACAATGTGAGCCCAAAAAGTAAGACCAGAAAACCAAAGTCACTTGTCACTTATTTGCCTGTTTCAAAGTTCCTGTCTCAAAAAAAAGCAAAGCTTTGAGCACCATTTAAGAGACACTGTGGTATCATCATAGAACGTGTCTTCAAAGCCTGTAGAAACAGGACAGGTTCTAACCAGGCCTTGCCACTTAGCCCTGGCTGTGTGCCACTAAGCAAATTCACCTCTCTGGAGCCTCAGTTTATTCAACTATATTATGGGGGTCACAATGCCCAGATAACAGGGTGATTGTGAGAGTTACATGAGATTTCCTGCCTTTTTTTTTTTTAACCAACCCAAAAGCTTTACAAATAAAGCTCCGATTCCTCTAAGCTCAACTTTGCCTAAGTCAGGTTCTGTAAACACCACTGAAAATGTACTTGAGGGGGTCGAAGAACACCTCCAGAAAAAATTAAGATGGCACCAAAACACAGAACTTCCACCGCATTATGAAGGTTCATTTGTAATTGAAGATGGAAACAAAGGTAGTCTCTTTGTTCTACAGGCTTCCAGAATCCCTCTCACCACTTACTGTATCATATTTGTCTGTCTAGTTGCCCCTTAGACTGTACGTTCTGGAGGGCAAAGATGTTATCTTTTACTTCCATAATCCCAACACAGAGCATGGGAGTTGGGACATCCATAAGTGTTGAGTAAGTATTTATTGAACAGATAAACAGATTGCCAACTAAAAATTGGCACTTGCCATCTACCCCTACAAGGATTAAATCATGAGCCACCATAGTCACTGACCTTCAACATCCGCTGAACGGAGTTCAGAGTGGAGATCAGGAAGGAGGCCCTCCGTGCTCTGGGAAAACTGGCAGAACAGGCCTTCAGATAGTTCGATATTTTCAGGAGAAGATTTGATGAGCCCAAATTCTTACATCTTCTCATATCTAGAAAATCATTAAAATCATTAACAGAGACACCTGCTCCTCATGACTAGCAGCCAGCCTCTGCCAACATGTGTGTTCCACTGCACATATACCCCCTTCCCCAAAATCACATATATACTGACCTCACCCACTACCTCTTTGGAGCAGTTTCCCAGAGCTATGTGAAACACTGTCTCCTGGGATACAGTACTCAATTTGCCCCAAACAAAACTTAACTCACAGCTCTCATGGTGTGTTTTTTTTTTTTTTTTTCAGTTAACAAGATGGATGAACACATGAATTACTGCCTTCCTGCCTCTGTCATAGGGCTGTTCTGAGGGTCAGAGATAACATGTGAACATGCTTTGGAAATTATATAGTGTTTCAAAAGAGCTCAATGAACTGTCTTAGTTTTCTCAGTCTACAGGAAGAGGATGGGAAGTGTTTTCAAGGCAGGAAAAGAGATGACTGATAGCCTGACCTTAAAGGAAAGATGTAAAATTTTAATGCCCCAAACAAAACTTAACTCACAGCTCTCATGGTGTGCTTTTTTTTTTTTTTTTTTTCAGTTAACAAGATGGATGAACACATGAATTACTGCCTTCCTGCCTCTGTCATAGGGCTGTTCTGAGGGTCAGAGATAACATGTGAACATGCTTTGGAAATTATATAGTGTTTCAAAAGAGCTCAATGAACTGTCTTAGTTTTCTCAGTCTACAGGAAGAGGATGGGAAGTGTTTTCAAGGCAGGAAAAGAGATGACTGATAGCCTGACCTTAAAGGAAAGATGTAAAATTTTAAATGTAACTACAGAACTTACTACTGCCTCAAAGTGTACATTCCTGGCCACAGGTCTTAAGTAACTAACAAAAATAAAGTTACACATTTGTCAATAATGACTTCATTCAGGAAAACAGAAATCACTCTAGGTATTTTGAACAGGAAGGGATTTAATATTAGAGATTAGAAGCTTACAAAAACATTGGAGGGGCTGGGGAAATGAACATAAGAGAAAGTTGCCTTTAGAAATTAGGAAGTGCAGACATTGCAAAAAAGTACTGTCAATGATCTCAACTACAGGAAAAAAATAAAAAAAGTAAGGCTCACAAGCTTCTGCTTCAGAGAGCAAGCCAGCCAAAGTGTGTGTGTGTACGCGTGCATGTATGTGTGTGTGTGTATATTCCCCCTTGTACCTTTTATTAATTTATTGCCTCTCTGAGCGAAATTCACTCTTTCCTTCCTGCTCTGTGAAAATGAATCTGGGCCCTTTAAGTATTTCCCTTTGGCTGCTGGCAGGAAATTGAGTTTTGTCTGTGGAGGGCACTGGAGAGATGGTAGGAGGAAGGAGTTTTGCTTCCTGGTTCTGATGAGACTCCCGCTGCAGGGGCAGCTTCTCCCACCTCCAGCTCCTGCAGTACAAATGATTCATCCAGCACCCAACTCCTACAGTGAATGACAACCTGCAGTACCCAGCAGCCAGATACCCCCCGCACCCGCAAAGTGGTTCTGGAGCTGTGGGCCTTCTGTGAAGCTCCCCTGAGCAACCTCCCCTGGCACCTGGAGGGCAGATTTCCAGCAGGCTCCACCAGGGAGGCCCCACAGCAACCTCTCAACCGGTCAGTGAAACTCAGCCACACCCTCCCCATAAGATCTGGAGCTCAGACCTGGGGGAGGGGAGGGGTGGAGCTCTTCCTAGGACCTCAGTCCAAGGGGTGGTGGCTGCTCCATAAGGAAATCTCATCTCTGCCAATCCTGTATTGTTTAGAGATCTCTTTACTTCTTACTACCCAATCCCTCATTCCACAAGCCTCTGCAGTACTGGTAAGTCTTTATACTACGGTTTCCCTGTTCAAATTGCTGTACGGTTCCTCTCTCTTGATTGGATGCAGACCAATTCATCCCTCAGTAAGTTTTAGTATATCATTGTGTAAAATAATTCATTATATGGGATTACTGACTTCCCTTAGTCATGTTGCTATATTCATTCATGCATTCATTTATTTATCCACTCATTCAACAAATATTTACTGAACACTTACTATGTAGTAGGTACTGGGCCTACAAGGTCTTGCCCTCCAGGAGCTTACCAACCAAAGCAAGATAGACACAAGTATGAGACCAAGTAGAGTACAAAGATGAATAAAATGGTTTTCTTTTTTCCAAATTCTCTCCCCCACTGCATTATGCTGCATTACTCTTTTCCATTGCAACGTCTCAGGCAGCTCGAATAGCTTTCTGGTCATTTCAGCTATTAAAATTCCATTTTAAAACTCCAACATAAACGGTGTCTCTTCTCTCCCTGGCTGGCGGAGTAGAGGGAGGTAAGGTCAGTTTCTGGAGCACCTGCTCTCCCTCCTGCCTATGTGCCAGGATAGGGAGAATGAAGGAAGAAACGCAACTCCTATTACTGAGGCTCCATGTCTCATGGAGCACACCCTTTTGGATGGGAGGGCCTCGGCACTGCGGGTCTCCTGATGGGGGTCAGGCCCTGTGTCGCCCTCTCTCAGACCCTCTCTTGGCCCTCCCCCAGAAGGTACCCCCAGAGCCGCTTCCTGCTGGAGACCCACTGCCCAGCAGGCACTCCTCCTGCCCGGGACACCAGCAAGCGGCTTCAAGCCACACAATCGTTTCTCTCCAGGTCTCCTTTTCCCTGCTCGGGTAGCCCCGGCCTGGACCCAATCCTAACCCGCTGCCTTAGCGGTGTTGCGTCTGGGGAATGGGTGCCAGGCTCCTGTTCCTGCAGATGCCTCCACTCTCTGGGCTGGGATTCCTGGGAGCGGCATCTCTACGAGGGCGGGGAGGGAAGAGAGCGACCATAGGGAAAGATGGGCAGAGCACAGCACTCCTCGCCGGCTCACAAACTGTGAGTCTACATGTGAGTGCCCACTGCCCTTCCAGGCCATTCAGCACCCCAAACACCTGGCTGGTGGTAGCATTTCCAGTGACCAATCCCTCAGCAAGCCCTGCAGTGGCTATTAGGCCCAGCTGTTGGCAGCTCTCCTAGTGCTGTGAAAGAATGAGCATCCCTTGCAAGCGCAGGTTGGACCCTGTTGATAGCTCTAGACAGGAAGTCCCTCTGAGTTTCCCTGTTGCACAGCGAAACACTAACAGCACCACAATAGGCCTGTTCTGTGGGGACCTAACCCAGGCATGAGAGGGTTTCCCCAGAGCAGGGGAGATCTGAGTTGAGCCCTAAAGGACACGCAGGTTTACCTAAGCACAGAGTGTAAGGAGAAGGAGCCAAAGACAGAGAAAAGGTCATGTAGAAGTCTGGAGGATAGAGCGTTTTTTTCCAGGAACTGCAAGTTTTTCCTACAACAAATATTCACCGGCACCTACGATGTGCCAGGCATGGTTCTAAGTCTGGAGGGACAGCAGAAAGCAAGACACCACAAAAACCCTGACCCTCACGAAGCTTACTATGTTGGTGGAAGCAGGGAGGCAAGGCAGGGTGCAGAGGGACCTGCAGCTTCAGAGAAAAGGGGGCCAGGGAGGAAGGGCCTTGAAGCACAGCCAGGAAAGTATGGCTTATCTTGAGAACATGGGAATTTCACTGAAGGATTTTAAGCAGAGGAGAGGCATGAGACATTTACATCATATCACTCTGTTCCGGAGCATATTTTCTTTTGCTTTTTCCATAAAAATCTTCCCCATTCATTTTTTCAAGGCTCGCACAATCCTCTTAGTATATCTGACAAAGGAGCATACAAACAGGAAGTACCAAAGAACCTCAATAGGAGGTTCTTTGGTACACTCCCAGGCACAAAAACCCTAATGACATTGGAGCAGTTGGTCATTCATTCAGAAAATAATACATATGGAATCTTACATCACACATCAGTGAAAATAAAGTTCAAATTGAATATAAGACTTCAATATAAAAATAAGACTATAAAAACACTAGAAGAAAATATATTTTTTATAATCCTGGAGGGGGAAGATATTTTAAAACGTGACACAAAATATTCACATATTTGACTTCTGGTCAAAATTTTAAGCATCTAAGAGGCAAAAGTGACCATACACAATATGTCAGATCACAAAAAGGAAAACGTATACAATATACGTGACAATAAAGGGGCAATGTGTACAAAATTCTCACAAATCAACACGAAAAAGATTAATGACACACTCCGATAAAATAAAGACAAAGGATATGAACAAACGTTTCTCACTAAAAAACACACAAATCAATGTTTTAAACATAAAAAAAGATGTTTCACCTTTAAAAATGGAACCTAAAATTGCATCAGCATTTTTATTCATTCTCTTTCTTTCCAGCTTTATTGAGATATACTTAACATATAACACTGTATAAGTTTAAGGTTTACAATGTGATGATTTGATACACGTATATATCGCAAATGTTTACCACAATAAGGTTAGTTAGCACATCCGTGACTTCACATAATGACCATTCGTTGTGGTTGTTGTTATGGTGAGAAGATTAAAGCTCTACTCTCACAGCACCTTTCAAGTATGAGATATAGTATTGCTAACTACAGTCACCATGCTGTACATTAGATTCCTGGAACTTACCCTATAAGTAAAAGCTTATCCCTCTCACCAACATCCTCCCACTTCCCCCACCCTCAGCCCTTAGCAACCACCACTCTACTCTTTGTTTCTGTGAGTTCAATGTTTTTACATTCCACATATAAGTGAGATCATACAGTACTTGTCTTTCTCTGACTTATTTCACTTAGCATAATGCCCTCAAGATAGGATTTCACTTTTTATGGCTGAATAATACTCCTTTTCTTTTTTATATTATATACATATATATCAATCACATTTTCTTTATCCATTCATCCATTGATAGACACTCAGGCTGTTTCCATGGCTTGGCTGTTGTGAATAATGCTGCAACATGGGGATGCATGTATCTCTTTGAGGCAGCATTTTCACTTCCTTTGGTCATATACTTACAACGGGGACTGCTGGATCATATGGTAGTTCTATTTTCAGTTTTTTGAGGAACCTCCATACTGTTTTCCACAGTGGCTGCACCAACTTACATTTCCACCAACAGAGAAATAGGGTTCCCTTTTCTACCCATCCTACCCACCATTTCTCATCTCTTTTTTTTTTTTTTTTTTTGGCCATGTTGGGTCTTCATTGCTATGCATGGTCTTTCTCTAGTTGCGGTGAGCAAGGGCTACTCTTTGTTGTGGTATGCGGGCTTCTTATTGCGGTGGCTTCTCTTGTTGCGGAGCATGGGCTCTAGGCACGCAGGCTTCAGTAGTTGTGGCACGCAGGCTCTAGAGCGCAGGCTCAGTAGCTGTGGCACATGGGCTTAGTTGCTCCGCGGCATGTGGGATCTTCCCAGATCAGGGATTGAACCCGTGTCCCCTGCATTGGCAGGTGGATTCTTAACCACTGCACCACCAGGGAAGTCCCTCATCTCTGTCTTTTTGATAACAGCCATGCTAACAGCCATTTCCGTGGCTGCAGGATCACACGGGCACAAACATGGCACGGAGGCTGGTGACGGGAGTCAGGCTAGCAGGTGCAGGTGCACAGCTAAAGGGGCTAGCCCCACGTGTGCACGCAGCAGTGACGGTCAGCTGCAGGGTTTAGGCTGGCACCTTGCACTCGTGCCACCACAGAGGCCTAAGCAGGCTGTCAGTGCAGACGCTGGGCTCCAGTGGCAGTGGGGAGGTGAAGAAGGGGCAGTGGAAGACATCAGGCGGCTGATGGCAGAAAACTGGTGAAATCTTCAGGGCCCATGGTGGCCGTGCTGGCCACTGGTTTCCTCGACATCAAAGCTTCTGGTGTCCTCTGTAGAGGAGGGCACTGGGAACCTCAGTGGCTCCCAAGGTGTGGCTGATTCTGGTGGCCCCTGCTCTTCTTCCTTGTTCCCAGCCATCCCGACATGTCTCAGCTTTGCCAGTCTCTGAACAGGATGAAACTAAAGTGGGTCCTTCACATGGTGCCCCAAAAGGCTGGGAAGCTAGTGGCTCACCCAACCTCCCTCTCCAGGCAAGGGCACCTCTTTCTGGGTGGGAAGTTATCTCTCAGCACTGAGCAGAGGGGAATGGGATGATGCAGGCAGAATGAGCTGCTCTTCTTTCTCTTTTGGTGCAGTTTTTCTCACGGTTTTTGCTCCACTGCATTGCTTAAGTTTCTTCAGTGGACTCCGGATCTCTCCTAGAGCTATTTCTGTTGGTGGGTAGCTGTCTAACCTTTGCTGTGGGACACAGCCTGGGGTCCTCACTTCACCATCTTGATGATGCCCTGCACTGCCTCTTTCAGTAATCACACCTTTCAACACTTGCAATAAACTAAATGCTCTACAATTTTTTTTTCATGATTTATTCCCAATCTTGGTTTTCTTCATTCTATGCTGGTGTAAATCTCTTGCATTCCTATACACTAACAACGAAAAATCTGAAAGAGAAATTAAGGAAACACTCCCATTTACCACTGCAACAAAAAGAATAAAATACCTAGGAATAAACCTACCTAAAGAGAAAAAAGACCTGTATGCAGAAAACTATAAGACTCTGATGAAAGAAATTAAAGAGGATACAAACAGATGGAGAGATATACCATGTTCTTGGATTAGAAGAATCAACATTGTGAAAATGACTATACTACCCAA
>NC_041214.2:46756200-46759867 GCF_002837175.3 Physeter macrocephalus | reverse complement strand
AAAGACCCCAAATAGCCAAAGCAATCTTGAGAAAGAAAAATGGAGCAGGAGGAATCAGGCTCCTTGACTTCAGACTATACTACAAAGCTACAGTAAACAAGACAGTATGGTACTGGCACAAAAACAGAAATACAGATCAGTGGAACAGGATAGAAAGCCCAGAGATAAACCCACGCACCTATGGTCAAATAATCTATGACAAAGGAGGCACGAATATACAATGGAGAAAAGACAGCCTCTTCAACAAGTGGTGGTGGGAAAAATGGACAGCACATGTAAAAGAATGAAATTATAACACTCCCTAACACCATACACAAAAATAAACTCAAAATGGATTAAAGACCTAATGTAAGGCCAGACACTATAAAACTCTTAGAGGAAAACATAGTCAGAACACTCTGACATAAATCACAGCAAGGTCCTTTTTGACCCACCTTCTAGAGAAATGGAAATAAAAACAAAAATAAACAAATGGGACCTAATGAAACTTAAAAGCTTTTGCACAGCAAAGGAAACCATAAACAAGATGAAAAGACAACCCTCAGAATGGGAGAAAATGTTTTCAAACGAAGCAACTGACAAAGGCTTAATCTCCAAAATATACAAGCAGCTCATGAAGCTCAAAATCAAAAAAACAAACAACCCAATCCAAAAATGGGCAGAAGAACTAAATAGATATTTCTCCAAAGAAGATATACAGATTGCCAACAAACACATTGTGACCACCTAGAGTGGTGGGATAGGGAGGATGGGAGGGAGACGCAAGAGGGAGGGGATATGGGGATATTGTATGCACATAGCTGATTCACTTTGTTATAAAGCAGAAACTAACACAACATTGTAAAGCAATTATACTCCAATAAAGATGTTTAAAAATAAATAAAATAAAATAAAATAAAATAAAATGGTTGTGAATAGGAAAAAAAAAAGCTAAATTCCAGGGTCTACATTTATTTCTATTACACTCAAATTTCAAAATGATCGTAACAGGTCTGAATTCTGGGCTGAAATTAACAATCAAAATTTCCTATCTGTCATGCCAGCTCTCAATTCCACGTTATATGTTTATCCCAAGTCATTTTTCTTAATGATGAACATCTCAGGAACAAAGACAGAAAGCAAATGGAGTCAGATCAAAGATGGAAACCCCAGCACAATTCATGCATGGCAGAGGGCTTCTGTCAAGGTGGGAGCTGCAACAGGAGAGGCCCAAGCTTGGAGGTGACCAAAAAAAAGGTGAGCAAAGTTGGGATTTGGAGGGGGCAAATGACCACATGCCTAGTGAGGTTAACAGATAAGGCAGCCAGGTGGTTCATCACACACCACCTGTGCCAAAAGAGTGAAACAGGGATGGACGCTCGGATGAAAGAGACCACATAGTGCCTGGGGTAGCTGGAGAGACCCAGAAGTAACACAAACTCTCACCACCAGATAACTGTATACCAGCATCCCACCAGCATCATATCTTACCTCTCCTTAAAGACAATATGACCTAAGACAGGAAATCTCAAAATATCCAGATGAGTACAGAAGCAATAATGTTCTAATATTTGAAGGAAGTGAACATCAGGAAAAAGAGGTATTAAATTCAACAGACAGAAGTTAATACCTAAGGAAACAGAGTTAATGGAACAAACAGAAACACTGAAAGAAGTACTGGGAAAAGAACCAACTAGAGATTTTGGAAAAACATAAAAATAAACAGCACAATGGATACAGCTGAGGAGCAATTAATAAAGCAAGAAATTCAGAATGCAGCCCAAATTTTCAAAGAGATCAAAAATATGAAATGAAAGCCACAGTGTTATTTATGCTGCATTCTACTGGTAAGAAATGAATCACAGGTTAGTTACTGAGCCCAGAGTAAACGGGAGGGGACCACACAAGACTAGGAGGGATGACCCATGGGGAGCATCCTTGTGACATCCACCCTTCCCCACTCCCCCATTACTCCATGTGTACCTCTATTATCACCTCCATGTGATGTTATCATCTATTTACGTGTCAGCCTCCCCCCTAGACTCTAAACCTCATAGGGGCAAGAACTATCTCACTCATCGTCCATATCCACAAGGGTTGGCTCAGGGTCCAGCATATAGCAGGTGCTTGCTAAATGTTTATAGAATTAAATTATTCCTGTTGCAATCATCCAGAGTACACAGAATCAGGGAACCTGGCTCTAAAGATAGTTCTGGACCATCTGGGTTGTATCTCTAAAAAAAAATTAAAATTAAATTAATTGTTTTCAATGTAAAGATAACCTCCAGAAGAACTGAAGTAGTACACGTAAGTTCCAAGATGTTAGGAGAAAAGGAGACAAGGAAAACATAATCCAACTGAAGCCTTTTACACACTCCACACAGAAATCTACAAATAAAGTAAACAAAGCATAATAACATGGCAGATTTAAACCACATAGCCATCAGACTTGAACTAAAGATGAAAAAAAAGAATTTTGCAGCCAACAATTTGTGTGCAAACACACATGGCACATTTACAAAAACTATGTATCAAGCCACAAAGAAAACCTCAAACAGTCCAAAAGGCAAAAATCATGCAGATCATTATCATAACACAATTCAAAATTCACAAAACAAAAAAATGGACAGTGCCTCCCTCCTCCTCCAGCCAAAGAATGGGGATAGCCACAAAAATGCAAACTCTTAAAAAATGCCTAGGTGGAAAGAAAAAGTAAAATAGAAATTATAAATCTAAATAGACCACTAACCACAAAAGATAATCAAATGTCTCCTCCCTGAAACTGCTTCAGGTCCATATGATAGGTGGGTTCTGTCAAACCTTGAAGGTTAGCATTTCCATGTTATACAAACAAGTCCAAGTCACAGATAAGGGTGAAAGATTTTTCACTGATATTATGAAGTTAGCATAACAGTGACATCAAAACCAGAAAAAGAATATACAAGGAAAAAAACACAGGCCAATCTCATGTATGAACCTACATGCAGAATGTATACATACTAGAATATTTAAATAATGAAAAAAATATGACTAATTCCAGGAATGCAATGTTAGATCACATTTTAAAAATCTATTATACATTGATCAGAGAAGAAAACATGTATAAACATTTCAATAGATGACAGGAAAGTACGAGATAAAAGTTAATACCTATTTCTTAAAAAAAAAAAACAAAAACAAAACTCAACAATCTAGAGTGGAAAAAAACATCAAAAACCAAAACAAAGATTGTACTTAATGGTGAAAACAGAACCCTTCCCACTCAGATCAGGTCCAACTCAAGGATACCTTCTATCACTGCTACTATTAAAAATCATACTGGAAGACCTAGCCAATTCAATAAGTAAAGTCAAAGGAAAAAGCTCTGTAGGTAATATAATTGTAGCATGAAGAAACCATGAGAACTAACTGACAGAAAGTCGCAACAAGGTAGCTAGTTACAAAATACAAAAATCTGTAGCTCTACTATAAACTAATAATTACCAATTGTGGGGGAAAAAAGAAATATCCCATTTACACTAGCAATTAAAACTATTACCACTATTGGGCTTCCCTGGTGGCTCAGTGGTTAAGAATCCACCTGCCAATGCAGGGGTCATGGTTTGAGCCCTGGTCAGGGAAGATCCCACATGCCACGGAGCAGCTAAGCCTGTGCGCCACAACTACTGAGCCTGCGCTCTACGGCCCG
>NC_041214.2:46738888-46756152 GCF_002837175.3 Physeter macrocephalus | reverse complement strand
TAAGAACCCACATGCCACGGAGCAGCTAAGCCTGTGCGCCACAACTACTGAGCCTGCGCTCTACAGCCCGCGAGTCACAAGTACTGAACCCGCATGCCACAACTACCGAAGCCCATGCACCTAGAGCCTGTGCTCTGCAACAAGAGAAGCCACTGCAATGAGAAGCCCATGCACCACAATGAAGAGTAGCCCCCGCTCGCGGCAACTAGACAAAGCCCTCATGCAGCAACAAAGACCCAACACAGCCAAAAAAAAAAAAAACTATTACCACTATAAATAAACAAGAAATATATAATACCTACATAAAGAAATCTAAAAAATTTACTGAATTTATTGTATAAAAGTAGTCATCAATATATCTCCCCAAAATAATTTACAAATTCAAAGAAATCTCAATTAAAATCCCCAAAAGATTTTCACAGAGAAGGCCATGCTGATTTTAACATTTATAAGAAAATGTCCAAGAATAGATAATTTTGAAAAACAGCATTGGAAGGGGATTTGCCATACTAATTGTCAAATATATACATTAAAGATTTCGGTAAATTTTTTTAAATGGGGCATTGGAGCAGAAATAGAAAAACCCTAAACATACCTACATGTGTGACAGGACTTTAGTATATGATTTTTTTAAATGTTGTACATAAAATCATTGGCAAAAAGATGAATTATGCAATAAATAATTCTGAGAACAACTATCAATTTGGAAAAAAATAATTAGGTTTCCTGCCACCCACAAAAATAAATTCCATGTGAACTGAAGATTTAAAGTTTAAAAAAATGAAAAAGAAAAAATCTAGAACGTGTTTATAACCCTGAGTTCAAAAAGATTCTTTTGAACAAGATTTTTAGATAAATACTAAATCGGAACGCTAAGTAAAATAAGTCAGACAGAGAAAGTCAAATACCATACGAGCTCACTTACATGTGGTATTTTAAAAACAAAACAAACAAGAGGAAAACAAAAAACAAAAAAAACAGGCTCACAGATAGAACAGACTGGTGGTTTCCAGAGCAGAGGGGGTGGGTGAAATGGGTGAAAAGGTACAAACTTCCAGTTATAAAATAAGAAGTCATAGGGATGTAATGTACAGTCAATAATACCATACTGTGTATCTGAATGTTGCTAAAAGAGTAGATCTTAAAAGTCCTTATCACGAGAAAAAAAAATTTGAAACTATGTATGGTGCCAGATGTTAACTAGACTTATTGTGGTGCTCATTTCACAATATATACAAATATCAATTCATTATGTTGTACATATAAAACTATTGATATTATAATGGTATGTGTCAATTATACCTCAATAATAATAATCTGGAAAGCAAAATATTAATAAATCTGACAACAAAAACTTTAAATTTCTATACCACAAAGGCACCATAATTGAGTTTAACATTTTTTTTTTTTTTTTTTTTTTTTTTTTTTTTTTTTTTGCGGTACATGGGCCTCTGACTGCTGTGGCCTCTCCCACTGCGGAGCACAGGCTCCGGACACACAGGCTCAGCGGCCATGGCCCACAGGCCCAGCCGCTCCGCGGCATGTGCGATCTTCCCAGACCGGAGCACGAACTCATGTCCCCTGCATCGGCAGACAGACTCTCAACCACTGCGCCACCAGGGAAGCCCCATAATTGAGTTTAAAAGGAGACAAGACTACAGAAACTATAATGTTTATAACAAAAGGGCAATAGCCAGAATATGCCAAGGACTTCTACAGATAAATAACACAAACAACCTAAATGGAAAATGAAAATGCATCAATGATTCATAGAAGCAGAAAAACAAATGAGCAATAAACACATGAAAAGGCACTGAATTTCACTAGTAATCAGTAAAATGCAAATTAAATAACAATGGAAAACCATTTGAGGCCCATTTGATTAGTGAAATTTGAAGTTTTATAACATCAAATGTCAGAGAAGATGGGGCAAAACTCACCACTCTCATGAAATTACGGAGTTTTGGTGAGATCACTTTGCAAAATGTGTTCACATTGAGGTGTGCTTATCTTTTGGTCCAGCAATTCCATTACTCAGTATCTACACCAGAGGAGCACTGGCCTGTGTCCACAAGACGACAGGGATGAGGAGAATCCTCAGAGCACTATTTGTGATGCAGGAAACACTGGGCATTACCCACTCCATTGCCTCCCCTGCTGGGGAAATAGTTCAGTAGTGAAAGAAGGAAGGAAGGAAGGAAGGGAAAGAGGGAGGGAGGGAGGGAGGGAGGAGGGTTTTTTTTAATATGAGGCTGAGTTAAGAGCAAAAAACAATTTTCAGAACATATAAAGTGTGATACCATGTTTGTAAAAGCAAAAGCTATACATTTCTATATGCCCATCTATTATGTAAAAGCATCTTTAAAAAGAGCTGTAAAAAAACATACCATATATAATGGAATATTATTCAGCCATGAGAAAGAAAGAAATCCTGCCATTTTTGACAACATGGATGGACCTTGAGGGCATTAAGCCAGACAGAGAAAAACAAATACTGCAGGGTATCACCAGTATGTGGAATCTAAAAAAAGGTTGCCAGGGGCTGGAGGATGGAGTAAATAGGGAGAGATTAGTAAAAGGATACAAACTTTCAGCACTTTCAGCTATAAGATGAATATGGGCTGAGAATCTAATGTGGAAAATGGTGGCTATAATTGTTAACTGTATTGAATAATTGAAGTTTACTGAGAACTCAAATGTTCTCACCAAAAAAAAAAAAAAAAAAGATTTTTAAAAAAGAGAATAACTATCTCACCCTGATTCAAAGTTATTTCATATTGGGTTGATGTACCACCTAAAATTATGTCCCACACCACCAGTGGAACATGTCCTTAACTAAAGAAATTTTAGGTAAAATAGATGATGATAGATAGACAGATGATGATAGATAGACAGATAATAGATAGATAGATACATAGATAGATAACAGATACATAGATAGATAATAGACAGTAGATAGATAGGTAGCTAGATAATAGATAGATAAATGAGACACGAAACCAGTAACAGCCATCCCCTCCAAGGAGATTGTCAAGAGTAATTGTAGCTTTATCTGATGGAATACATTATATTGAGAATATATTCTTCTATAGCTTGTGTAATTAAGAAAAAAAACTTTTTAAAAGAAAAACTAACAAATAAAAAATGTCCTAAGGACAAGGATAGACTCTATGACACACGGTCAGAAACCTTCCTATAAATTGGTCCATAAACATTTTTCATATGATGAGACCTGCTTTGAGCCTGATATGTCACCATGCTTCTAGTCCTCATACTTTCTCAGGAAGATTCTAGAATCACTGGCTGGTAGAAGCCCCTCCAGAAGGAAAGAGAGCCTTTTATTATGTGCCAGGCACCGTTCTAGGAACTTTTCATAAGTTATTGACTCTAAGGGCACAACAGGACTGAGAGATGGGCATTATTTTTTACATTTCACACGTGAGAAAGATGAAACCCAGAAAGGTGAAGTAACTTGGTTAAAATCACAGTTTTTAAGTGGTCCATCAGCATTATTCAAATTTGGCTCTTTGATTTCCAAAGTCTGTTCCACTCCTCCTGTAATACGCTACTTTTCCTGCTCTACCACTGAGAACAAAGATTCTGGTTAAATTGCCCTCCTGGCCGACGGATGTAATCTGGGTAGGAAGAACCGAATGCAGCTGCAAGGACGCGAGGACGTGCCTCCAGATGCCTCTCAAGGAAGGACTTGCTGCCTGGCCGCCAGGGGTGCCTCGAGCTGCAGCCCTTGAGGCACAGCTGGAGCTGCAGCAGAGGGTCACCAAGCAGGAAACGGAGGAGCCTGGTTTGCGTCCACAAGAAGCAGGGTCCAAGGTGGGGTTAGAGGGCAGGATGTATACTAGGAGCACCTATGGGATCGACAGCAGTGGAAGGGGTGGGGAGAGGGGGATGTCAAGTCCGAGATGTGGGCCCACCAAGCCCAGAGAGCTCTGGAGCTGGATGGCCCACCAGAGCCGCCCCAGGGGGAGCCAGCCTCATGTCTCACCTCCATCCTCCATCCATCACTGGATGTGGGCCACCAGGGAAGGGCATGACCTTGAGCTGAGGCAAGCCGTAAAGGGGATGAAGGCTGAAGGCTGCCTGCTGACAGCAGCTGGGGCAACAAGTCCTCTCTGAAGGGGATCTGGGTGGTACATCACCAGGTCCATACAGACTGAAAGAAAGGTTTTGCCTGAAAGGCTACACAGGTGACACTAAGATCTCAGGGTCCTACCTTTCCATGACCTGGGCGGGGAGAATGTTCTACCCTCTGGAGAAATGCCCCAGGGAGGCTCAGACTCAGGAAGACCAGAAACAGTGGGTGAGGTGGGTGACGTGCTGGGTTTGCAGTGGAGGATGCAGTGAAATTCTGTGTCCTGAATGATGAGAGCTCCTCCCCAGCTCCCTGTCCCAGACCAGCACCCAGAACTCTCACAGCCAAGGAGGAGAGCGTCCAAAGCCAGGGTAGAAAGAGCCTTCTCAGGAGAAACTGAACACCTCCAGAGAAAAGCCATACACATAGGACAATCTCAGCATCTCCTAGTGGGAAAGCTAGCTCGCCCCCAACACCCTACAAAGGAGGCCACCAAGGAACACGCTTCCCCCAGCACACAGGTCTCCCTACCAGTTTTCAGTGCCTTGCTCTTCTTTCTAACAGATCCCTGGCTCCACAGTGCCTAACATTTAAAGGAAGCCCCAAACATACAATGCAGAGAGCAAAGCAAAGATATAGAAAAAGAAACTGGAAGAAACTGAGCTTCGCAGGACATTAGAAAAGCAACTTGTAAAAAAGAAAACGTAAAATGATACACACAGAGTCAGAACACTGTCACATCCATAAACCAAAGGCAGGCTGCGATTTTTAAAGAGCAACAAAGAACAAGAAAGAAAGGGCCCTTGGAAACTGAAACTACAATAGTCAAAATTGAAAATTTGATAGGAAGGTTAGAAAAGTCCACCAGGGAGATTGCCTAGATGATAAATAAAAGGAAAGGAAATAAAATGAGCAAAAAGGAAAGAAAGGAGTAAAAGAATTACAGGCTTAATCTGTGAGGCTCACCACCCAAATATACAGAGTTCCAGAGATGAAGACAAGGGAAAAAATGGGAGAAAGAAATTAAAAAAGAAGAAAAAAAAAACTTCCAGAACTGGAACATGTGAATCTTTTGATAGAAAACTGCTATTTATAACCCAGCCCAATAAATGAAAAAAGATACACCCCACAATACATCACTGTGGAATTTCAGAACACCAGGAATAATGAAGAGATTATAAAAGCTTCTAGAGAGAAATGGAAGAAAACAGTCAAGGCAGAGGAAGGCACAGAATCTGGGAAACAGAGGACCCAAGAGAGAAGAGAAGGGAGAAACTTCCAGAACAAAAAGAAGTCCCAGGAGGACAGAGTCCAGGCTCGAGCAGAAAGGTGGAGGGCTCCAGGAAGGAGGGCTGGGATTAGTGGGTTATCTGCTGCAGGGTGTGGGACAGATTAGCAACAGGTACGGAGAAAACTGAGCAAAATAAACTGATGCAATTAACAACTCTGGAAAAAGTAAAACGAAAGGAAGTGTAATCTTAGTGCAGTACTTGGTGTGGCGGTAAACAATATGTACCATGTAAACAGTACTTGCATAGGAATGTAAACACTGATATTACTATAACCAGAAATGCTGCCTAGACTGTGTCTGGAGAACAGGAAAGCAGAGTAGCTGGAAGACAGGATGGGATAGGAGTAATTAGCTCTCCAAGCTAAATGCTCATCTACCCTAAGAGGGAATCAGTACATCAATAAGTGAATGACCACAACTGACTCATCAAGAGACAAATGAATCAAGAGAGTACTTAGGAACATGAATATCTAGGAATCCCAGAAGCAACCACAGAAAGCGGCTCCCTCCCAGGAACAGGAGCAGGGGGTTGGATAAGACAGAGAATCGTCATTTAAGACTTTGTGTCCTATTTGACTTTCTTAACTCTGGTAATGAAATAAATTTAATTTTTAATAATGAATGGAATAAAGAAAGAGTTCTTTATTTAAAAAAAAAAAAAAAGTACCACTGCCTTTTTTCAACGCAACAGAGCCTGGAGGGTAGTTATCAAGGCATCCCAATTATGAACTGCTCTTCTTCTGGGCCAGCTGAAACATCATCACCTTCCCTTTAAAATAAGCCCAGGCTCTGATCAATGGCTATGCTGGCACACACCTGCATTCACGTCATTCCTTCAGGTTCAATCTCAAGTTAATTAATGACACTGTCTATTGCACTTGAATGTCACAAGTCTCATCTTTCACAATTATTTAGTTTGCCCTCTCTGGAAAAAAATTTACTCTTTGCCTCTCAATATACTTGTACACATTTACTTGCATCCTGCAAAGAAGAGGAAAGGAAGCAATGCATCAGCCTACGAGAAGCCTCAAGGTGAGGACCTCGTCCATCTAAATCACACTTTGATTAACAGAAAGCCGACAGGCTGGAGTGGGCAAGTCAGACGACTATTTTTCTGTGCTCCACTTTCAGAGGACATTTTGGGGCCCATGTCTCATACACAAGACACACCCCAAGGTTGGTGCACGTACAGGCACCTCCAGTGCCCCAGCTCATGCTCCTGGGCCTCCCTTTCATTTCAGACCTTTGTGTGCTTCTCCCCACCTCACACAGAGAGTGTCTGGCCTCAAGCAAGCTCTGGGACTCCAACATTCCAAACCCCAGAGGCTTCATCAAGCACTCCCATGGGGCCGTTACCAATCCCCAGGCAAGCCTCAACTAATGGGGACAGGAGCTGACGGAGAAACAGTCTTCCAGCCACTCCTCAGGCAGACCCTTCGGAGAGGCATTTGAAACGCTAGTCAGAATGCTCCAGGTAGGACCACGTCTCAGCTGCTCCCACCACTGACCTCATTAATGCACCTTTTCCCGTCCTCCCTTGCTCACCCCGGCCCTTCACCTCTGCCTCTTGGCAGTATCTCCCAGACTACCTGCAGCAAGTCTTTGTCTCAGGCTAAGGTTTAGAAATGACACGAGCTAAGAGCTAGGAAGATCAAACGTTTGCCTGGGACTGAGGGATTTCCCAGATCATGGAACTTTTAGTACTAAAACTGGGGAAATCCCTGGCAAACCAGGAAAAATTCACACTAGCAAGACAACAAAAAGGAAGAGATATCAGAGAAGTTGAAAAAAAGAGGTGAAAAGGGGACTGTATCTCTCCATCGTCTACACTATAAGCTTCACTCCATCAAGAAATATCTGCCATGCTGTAGTTGGCTTCCCTTACCCCCACTATTTTTAAACATTCTGTGGATGAAGGTGGTAGCCAATTTAACAAGACAAGAAATAACACAAAATGTACAATCAATGGCAATAAAGAGGCAATGATAGAAAATCTAGAAGAAAATACTCCAGAAAGCAACCTAGAAAACCTAAACACAGCAACTAAAAAACTATGAAAAAAAGAATTCAGTAATTTAGCCAGTTAAATAAAAAACATATTAAAAAAAACCAAACATGTTCTTGGAGAAAAGGGAACCCTCCTACACTGTTGGTGGGAATGTAAATTGGTGCAGCCACTATGGAAAACAGTAAGAAGGTTCTTCAAAAAACTAAAAATAGAATTGCCATATGATCCAGCAATCCCAATCCTGGGCATATATCTGGACAAAACTTATTTCTAAAAGATACACGCACCCCTGTGTTCATAGCAGCACTATTTACAATAGCCAAGACATGGAAACAACCTAAATGTCCAATGACAGATGAATGGATAAAGAAGATGTGGTACATATATACAATGAAATACTACTCAGCCATAAAAAAGAATGAAATAATGCCATTTGCAGCAACATGGTTGGCCTTGAAGATTATCAGACTAAGTGAAGTAAGTCAGAAGGAGAAAAACAAATACCATATGATGGCACTTACATGTGGAATCTAAAATATGACACAAATGAACTTATCTACGAAACAGAAACAGACTCACAGACATAGAGAACAGACTTGTGGTTGCCACAGGGGAGGGCTGGGTGGGGGAGAGATGCATTGGGAGTTCGGTATTAGCAGATGCAAACTCTTACATATAGAATGGATAAACAACAAGGTCCTACTCTATAGCACAGGGAACTATGTTCAATATCCTATTATAAGCCATAAAGGAAAAGAATATGAAAAAGAATATATATATATGCATAACTGAATCATTTTGCTGTACACCAGAAACTAACACAAATTGTAAATCAATTATACTTCAATAAAAAATACATTTAAAAAACAACACATTCTTTTATACCAGCAATAAGCAATTAGAAACTGTAATTTTTTAAAATTCCATTCACTGTAGCAACAGAAATTACTAAATGTCTAAGAGTTTACTTGAAAAGAAATATACAGGACTTATATGAATAAAACTATACAAATGTAGTCCAGAATTTTAAAAGTAGCCTGAATAAAGAGAAATACATTCCATGTCCCTGGATGTGAACGCTCATTCTTGTAAAGATGTTATTTCCTTTCGAAATTCATCCAAAAATTCTCAGTGCAAATTCACCCAAAGTCCCAATGTGATTTTTTTAATGAAATTTGACAAACCGATAATAAATATCCTCTGGATGAGGGAAAAAAAGTATTTAAAGTCAATAGAGAAAAGGATTATTCAAGAAATATTTCAGGGACAACTGGGTACTCATTCACGAAACATTTAACTTGGACACAAATACTTATTGAAGATCTAGTGATAAGCATCAAAAAAAAGACATTTCCTGTTCTCATCGAGCTAACAGGTGAGAAAACAGAAATTAAATCAAAGAATCACACAGATCGAAGTCAGACAGAAAGACAAAAATATGATATCACTTATACGTGGACTATTAAAAAATGGTAAGAATGAACTTATTTACAAAACGGAAATAGAGTCACAGATGTAGAAAACAAACTTATGGTTACCGGGGGGAAGGGATAAATTGGGAGATTGGGATTGACACATACACATTACTATATATAAAACAGATAACTAATAAGGACCTACTGTATAACACAGGGAACTCAATACTCTGTAATGACTTATATGGGAAAAGAATCTAAAAAAAAAGTGGATAGATGTATATGTATAACTGAATTCACTTTGCCGTACACCTGAAACTAACACAACACTGTAACTCAACTATACTCCAATAAAATTTTTTTTAAAAAAGAAATCACACAGATAAATAAAAATTACTACTATGGCAAAAGCTACTAAAGAGTGCTACTCTCTGTTACGAGAACTCAAAGAGTGGGCATTGGTTTAGGAGGAGATGTTGGCTTTGGATAGATCAAGTGTGGCTGCAAGGCAGAAAAACGGATTGGTTAAAAAGCAGTCTTGGGGACTTCCCTGGTGGCGCAGTGGTTAAGAATCTGCCTGCCAATGCAGGGGACACGGGTTCGAGCCTGGTCCGGGAAGATCCCACATGCCGCGGCACCACTAAGCCTGTGCGCCACAACTACTGAGCTTGCGCTCTAAAGCCCGCGGAGCCACAACTACTGAAGTCCACATGCCTAAAGCCCGTGCTCCGCAACAAGAGAAGCCACCGCAATGAGAAGCCCCCACACCAAAACGAAGAGTAGTCCATGCTCACCACAACTAGAGAAAGCCCACGCGCAGCAACAGAGACCCAATGCAGCCAAAAATAAATAAATAAATTTTTTTTTAAAAAGCAGTGTTGGGTCAGGGGATAAACAGAATGTGGGCAGTGGAAGTGTAGTCCTCACAAAAGCTGTTAATAGCTTGGTCTAGAGTGGTCGCAATGTAAATAAAGAGGGGGCTTATAAAAGGTGTACTTGCAAGGTAAGATGGACATGAGTTGATAGTGGACTGGATGCTAAGGGTGACAGAAAGGAAGGTGTCAAGAATGGATGGATGTAAATCAACTATGGTCCAATACAAAATAAAAATTGAAGAAAAAAAAAGAATGGATGGATGGATGGTTCTCCCCTTTGCAGAGAGGAGGAGCACAGGCCCAGGTTTGCGCTGGGGAAACCACGAGTTCATGCTCTGACAGGTAGGGTCTGGAGCATCCCGAGATGCCCACTGTGGGTATCAAGTGGGCAGTACGGAAGCTGAGGGGAAATACACCTCACTTTCTCCAACAGACATGAGATGGAGCAATACTAGCTGCTCGCACAAGCGTGTCCCCCGGGCTGGGCTGACTTACACCCCCGAAGTGGGTTTGGTCCTCGTGGAGCCTGGAAGGCAGCGGCCGCGAGCAACTGGGGACCACATGCATCCGGGGCCCTCCAGTCCAGCCAGAAGCGGAAGGAGAGGGTGCGGAACACACCCCCGGACGCCGTCGCCGGAAGTGACGCATCACGCTCTGCAGGTCACCACGTTCCACAGGGGAGGGGGGCCGGGGACTGCGGCTGCGCAACCTCCTCCACCTAGTGTTGCTGCGGGTAAAGCCCAGCGGGACGGGGGTACGTTTGCAGTAAGTTGTTCCTGAGTTTGAGAGACTAGGGAGCAGGAGACTTAGAAATAGAGGATGAGCGCGGAGCACTCTTGGCAAACCTTAAAGTCAGAAAACACAATTCTGTGTAGTTTACCCATTTCGTCAGTGAGTATTTATTGAGCACCTGCTGTGTCCTCAGTGCCGTGCCAGACGCGGAAGACACTGGGGTATTGCAGTCCTCGCCCTAAGAACGTCGCAGTCCAGTGTAGGGATGCGGGTGGGGTAAAAGGAGCATAAATGGGCGTAAATGAGCAGATGACATTGTAGCCCAGAACTCAAACTGGTGAAACCCCGAAAGGTTTCCCAGGGGATTGCTGGCTGAGGCTGAGCCTTCGAAGTGGGGCAAGTAGGAATCCACCAAGGGAAGATGTTACATCTTCACCAGTGAAGACTGTTACATCCACCCATAGGTGTAAGTAAGTAGTAAGTGGTCCGCGACGTACCTTCCCACTGTAAGCAACGAGAACACTGGACAAAATATATGAAGCCATTGACAGCTGGCAGGTCAGGTCTGTAATCTCTGAAAGAAAGTAAATAAACAAGGTGAGGCCTCCCTACAATTGCCCTGGTTTTCTGCCTGGAGGCAATTTCTGGATTTTGGCGCAGGGAAATGAGCCCAGACAGAACCTGGGAGACTCGCGAGAGGAGGACACAAAGATGCACTTGGGGAGGCTGAGGCAGCTGGAATTTATGGGGCAGAGCTGGCATCAGATGGGAGGGAGCTATGCAGAGAAAGTTTTCCAGAAATCTGCATAGGAGTCTTCTCAAGTCTTTGACTGAATATTTATCTGTAAACACTTAGGTAAAGCTCCACAAAGCCAGAGACAGGATAACTGCCAGATAGCTAAAAGTTGAACAGTTCCCAGAGCCAGTTTAGGGCTGGGAGATATTTTGAGTTCCCCCAGCCGGAGTTGAGAGGACTCATTGAATACAAGGGCATTCAGTGCAACCCCGAAATTGTCATACCTTCGTAGGAGAATAGACCAGACCTAACAAAGCTTGAAAACAAGCCTAGAAAGGATCAAGGTGATCTGCAGAGTAAGTTTACTGCCTACCAAAACAAATGTCAACATTCTGCTTAGACGGCAAAATCCAAGCACACAACAAAATATCATTTATAAAGTCAACATCTAAAAAAATCACTAGACATGCAAAGAAGCAGGAAGATGTGACACACATCTAGGAGAAAGATCAGTCCAAAAAACCCCAAAAAACTGACTCAGAAATAACAGAGATAATGGAATTACCAAGTGAAGGTGTGTAGGAAGGAGGTGGAATACCAAGCCAAGAGAGTAGCTGGAATATACAGGGCTTCTGGACAGCTCGCCTGGAGAGCGTCCAGTTTCTTTTGGCTGCTCTGGTGAGAACTGTTTGGGACAGACACCCACTATCATCAGAGGGGCTGGGTGACATGAGGCACATCTAGTGGGCAACTCCATTAAAAAAATGTCGAAGGCTCATGTAGGTCTTGTCAGCGGACGGAATGGCTGCCTTCCTTCCCGCTAAGGTACCAAGTTCCCTGGGACTCAGCCAGAATCTGGGTGTCTCTCTTCTCGTTACAGCTTCTCACTTATGTCTAAGATGAACTTGGATTAAATACTTGTATTTCTAAGGAAAGAAAAGGGAGTTAAGCTTTAAGGAGCACCTACTATGTGCCAGGCACTATACAGGCACTCTGACATACATTGTTTCACTTAATTCTTCTACTAGCCTGAGAGACAGCTAGCTACTTATCTCCTTAGAAATGGAAACACTTACATCCAGAAATTAAGGAGTTTGCTTGTGGTCATACATGTAAGGTCAGTTTGAACTGAAATCTGCGAAAATTCGATAAACTGTGTCAAGTGTTTTGAAGTCCTCTTGTGGTGGGTAGCCTTTGCAGTCAGGCACACCTGGGTCCAAATCCTGTGAACACAGTCCAAGTGACTGTGTTCAGTCACTTGCCAGCCTTGCCTTTGGAACGTTCCCCAGCTCTTGAAAACTCAGGTTCTACACATGTTCAGTGGGAACAGTAGATTAAGTGAGAAGATGAAGAATGTAAAGAGCCCAGAATAGAGCCAGGCACACAGTAGGTGTTCAATAAATATCTGTTCAATAAATATCCTCTGCCTCTGGTAGATCTTATATCATTGACAGGAGGGTGAATAGCAAAGCCACAGCTAAATCATAGAGAAGGTTTTTCAGCAAACGTATATGTCAGTGGTTCTCAGAGGGTGGTTCCTGGACCAGGAACATCAGCATCACCTGGAATTTGTTAGAAATGCACATTTTCTGACCCCACCCCACAGCTCCTGAATCAGAAACTCTGGGAATGAGCCAAGCAATCTATTTTCAGGAGCCCTCGGGTGAGCTTGATGCACGCTACATTTTCAGAACCACGTGTACAATAGTTTTACCTTTGCATTAGTTTAATTAAAATACTGCATAGACTGTGTTTAGATCCTAATAACCAATCTAACAATTGTTCATCCTTTTGTCTTTTATGGATTGTTTTCAGATTACTTTAATGTATTCTGCTGATTGAACCTCTCTATAGGAAAGAGTAAACCAAGTGAAATGATGTTACATGGAAAACCTTATAAAAAGAGATTCGCAAAACTATTGATTTGATACAAAAAGATAAACGTAGAGAAGTTCTCCTTGAGAAAAGTCATTTTAATGGCCCGGGGGAGGAAGTGACTAAATTGAGAGCATCTTCCCTAACTCCCATAAGAGGTTAGCACACGTGACACTTCAAAACCCCAGCCATTTTCACAGTGAATATGCTTTTCCTTTAATTTAGCTATTCCTGCCCCAGTCATTTTAATTAAAACTTAGTTCCTAATTCAGCTGTTTTGTTTTCCTAACTTGAAAATTTGGAAACCAGTGAAGCAGTTTTGATCCAGAAATCAGGCACTTGTCATTAGGTACAAAAGTTTATGTGCTGAAGACCTCAAAATATTGAAAGCTTCAAAACAAAACCTGGATGTGGGCTGGGCAGCTGAAACCAATTACGCAGGAAATTTGGCATCTGAAGTAAATGGTACGTCTGAATACTTAGAATGATTCTCAGTTATATTTCAGTAGTTTTCATTTTTTCAATTGTAGAATCTTCCTCCACACCCCCCTCCCAAGGCTGTACTCATACATCCCTTGCTTGAAGATGATTTCAATTGTTTTCTATCTTCTTATTCGTCTCTTTTATCTCTGCTGTTTTTCCTTCCTTCCTTATTTCATGATTTTTTTTTCCTTACAAGGCACTCACACAGCATCTGATGCCTCTATAAATGAGGGGATTTTCCTTCCTATGTTTTCTTCCTATGAAGTGACAGCTTGTCTTTCTCCTCAAGTGTCTTTGTCGCAATGACTGATAAACTGTTTATTTTTCCTAACAGCTTTCCTTTTTTGTCTGAAAAACAAACATTAACCAAGAAGTCCTTGTTTTGCTAGTGGTACTTTCTATGCCATCCCTGGTGCTAGAGCGCCCCCTGCTGGGTAAATGAGAATTAGCATGTCTTCCGCCTCTGGTTCAACGGAGGATGAAATACTTGAATTTGAGTGGCCATGTTCTCATCCTGGGTACAAATTCTTCACAAATGACCTGTGTACTATTCTTGATATGGTCCCTCCTCTAACTGTCCTGCAGAAGTCACATGCTCTTCAGTAAAGTCACACTACTGTATGATAAAACTATATTTTTTTACCACCGTCTACTAGATACTCAGCAAAATGCCCCCCCATAGAATAGAATGACCAACAAGGGGGGTGAGGCCCTTCTCTGAACCAGCTAATGATATGGAACGTGTGACCTCGTATAACAGGGAGCCCAGATGATTCCGAAGTTCTTTCTTATAATAAATTGAACTCAGCTTAATATAGTTTTCATAGCTTTTATCTGTAATTTCCCATTCCTCTTCTGAGATACTACAAGGTTTACTTACTTTTCCACAGGTGAGCCCTTTAAATATTTGAAATGTGCTACCATATCCCCCTAGACATTCAAAATACTGCTCACTCCCCAGTAAATATAAACCTGTGTCTGCAAGCCAGGAAGAGGGCCCTCACCAGAACCCAGCCACGCAGGCACCCTGATCGCAGACCTCCCAGCCTCCGGACTGCGAGAAATAAATTTATGTTGTTTAAGCCAGTCTGTGGTATTTTGTTATACACTGATCCTACTCTGCATAGCACTATTATGTCTTGTAATCGTCCATAGCATATTCTGTACTCTACAGGTTTTATTTCCTGGTAGTTACATTTTTTTTTATTATTAGATGCTCTTAAATTTATTGGAGAACCAGAGTTCAAGTACTGGATACAATCTATGGATCGTCTCCCAAGAAAAAAAAGGCACATAAGTTGATTCATGCAATGTTGGATACAATGTTTCATGCATTTCCTGGAGCTCATTTATGGATCATCTAAATTTGGTAGATCTCAGGTTAAGAATCTGTTTTAGATCATAAAGAGTAAATACTAAAGCGCATCTCATTTAATCCTCTTATTTAACAGATGACAAATGGAGGCGTGGAACTTATCAAGGTAGTTACTTTTTCAAGTGAGCTAACTAGATGTCCCTGTTCTATAGCTGAGCTTCTGAAGATGGTATCTTCAAGGCAAATGCTCTATTTATTTATAATCTCACCAAGGCAATGCCACAGCAAGTTTTTGCCATAATGGTTTTTGAAAAAGCTCTTCACCAACTGCTGACTTGCCATCTCAACTGAACTCAAAATCCTCATTTTCAGGGCTTCTCTGTTACTCTGACACATTGATATACCTGCTTTCTCAGGAACTTACATTTTCAACAGTAGCCTTGGACAGTTTTCTGCTGGTGCCCATATGCAAGTTGGGAAAAACATGCACTGACCAAAATGACAAACCCAGTGTGGCAGACTGAAAAAGTGGCCGCACATTCTTTCCTTCCTTATACCTACACCCTAGCAAGGTGACACGGTAGCTCCTTAAATCAGGAAGTGGATTCTTTTTCTCCACCCTGGACTGGTCTTGAGACTTTCTTTGACAGAGTGATATTGTTCTAGCTCAGAACCTGAGGCCTCGTGTGCTTTCACTCTCGCTCTTGGAACCTTGGCTGCCAGGTGAGTGAGCCCAAACTAGCATCACATGGATCACAGTTACCCGAGCCCCCAAGCTGAGCCCACCAATAAGCCAGGTGACCCATCCGAACCACCAGCTGACCAGAGATGCATGAGTGAACCCAACCAAGATTAACCAAGCCCAGCCAAGACCAGATCTTCCCAGCAGAGCTCAGCCCAAACTGAAGACTGATTCAGAATCATGGGCTAAATAACTAGCTACGATACTATGTGAAGCTGCAATGTCACCTACAGTGTATTGTAGACATAAATAATTAGCTTACATCTAATCAAGTCTTGAGATCTAATTTCCAATTTACAGGAAATATACAGGATAAAGGAACAAGCTAACTTCTGTTTGGGGATGAGGCAGGTATACGTAAATAAACACACACATATGCATACTCTATACACATCATTTTACACTCTTGCTGTAGTGTTTTACATTAGAGAACTCCCTGAGAACTTTTGGGGGACATTTTTCCCAGCACTTTCTTGTGCCTGAAACCTAAATTAGTCTTAAAAAAAAAAATCATACCAGTGTCCCAGCAGCACTGTTTACAGGGTTCTGTAGACCAAAGACGTGCAGTTGCATTTCAGGGACCCTGAAGAAAGTTGAAGTCTAGCCACTTTAGAAGCTGTGACAAAAGTTCATCTATATACAGTCTCTGAATTGACCACTTCTCAGTTAAATCTTTTTTAGGACCATTTTGACACCCAGCTTCTGAAGCCCAGCTGTACAGTGTCTGTGGCTCACAGAGTGAAGGAAAACCATCAGACTGGCCATTTTTCATCACAAAATTTTTATTCTCTTTGACACAAGGAAGGATTTATTATCAGCTTCTGCAAGATGCAGGTAATAAATCAGCCGTAGGAGTTTGAACTAGAAATGGGTAAGTATGACCAGAATGTGGGTCCATCTGATATCAGGAGTGGTTGGGAGTGCTGAAATTTTTTTTAACTAATATTATACATTTTTTTAAACCCGTAACATATTTTCTTAAGGATTTTCTCCTTCATTTCTAAGCCCATATGTCTTATCAAGGAAAATGGAACCCATGTACTGTTGAATGTATTTACACCCCGTTCATTATAGGCGTTACATTATACGACACTGACATTTCTTCTGTAGGAGTTATTTCAGGGCTCAAATGATTCTGAGGCTAAAATTTTAGAGAATTCTCTTCTCCCAGCCCCTCAAAGTGTCCCAGAATTTGTTAACCATACTCTTGACTCCTCACTGGAACATCAGATTCTTTTTTTTTTAATTGAAGTATAGTTGATTTACAGTGTTATGTTAATTACTGCTGCACAGCATAGTGATTCCATTACACATATATATATACATTCTTTTTTTAAATATTCTTTCCCGTTATGGTTTATCACAGGATATTGAATATAGTTCCCTGTGCTATACAGTAGGTCCTTGTTGTTTATCCATTGTGTGTGTGTATATATATATATATATATATATATATATATATATATATATATAGTTGGCATCTACTAATCCCAAACTCCCAGGCCATCACTCCCCCATCCCCCGCTCCTGGCAACCACAAGGAACATCCGATTCTTAAAAAGGTTTGTCCAGGGCTTCCCTGGTGGCGCAGTGGTTGAGAATCCGCCTGCCGATGCAGGGGACACAGGTTCGTGCCCCGGTCCGGAAAGATCCCACATGCCGCGGAGCGGCTGGGCCCGTGAGCCATGGCCGCGGAGTCTGC
>NC_041214.2:46733174-46738867 GCF_002837175.3 Physeter macrocephalus | reverse complement strand
ACATGCCGCGGAGCGGCTGGGCCCGTGAGCCATGGCCGCTGAGTCTGCGCGTCCGGAGCTTGTGCTCCACAACGGGAGAGGCCACAACAGAGGCCCGCGTACCGCAAAAAAAAAAAAAAAAAAAGTTTGTCCAAGTTTAATATTCATCTGATGGAAAGATCTCCAGATTAGGGAAACCAATCTTTCCGCCTCTCTCTTTTGTCCTTGATTCTAGCTGCTTTGGATAAAGCGAATGAATTGTTTCCCTATGAAGCAGCGGTTGGTACAATCTTGCAACCCTCTCAGCAACTGAATGAAACAGGATGCCATTGGGGGATTCCATAGTAAGGAAAGGAAAGGCACCATATGAGTGCAAGGTGCTACCAGAGTCTTCACAAAGCCCATTTCAAACTATTATCTCCCCGGAAGGCAGATGAGGAACTGCTAACGGTACAGCTGGAAACACCTGCTAGTGTGCACTCAGGGGAGTGTCTCCACCGCCCTTGGCTTCCACGGCCTCTCTGAGAAATGACGGCTGCCCTTGCCCCCAAAGGTGCTATGTGCGCATTACTCCAGTTACTATTATTGCATAACAATGTACTTCAAATGTCAACATGTAAAACAACTATCATTTTATTTTGCTCCCAGATTCTGTGGGTCAGGAATTCAGGCAGAGCTTGACTGGGACAGATGGTCCCACTGGGGGTCATGCAAGAGGCTGCAGTCAGATACTGGCTGAAACCGCAGGTATCTGCAGGTTCAACTGGACTACACGTCCGAGATGGTTCACTCACACAGCCGGCAGCGGACGCTAGCCATCGGAGGGGAGCTCAGCGGGGGCTATTGACCAAAGAGCTCCCCCATGGCCCCTCAACTGTGGCAGTCCCATGGTAGCTGGACTCCTTATACAGATCAAAGCTCCAAATGCAGGCATCCCAGCAGCCAAGGTGGAAGTTGCATGGCTTTTGATGACCTAACCTTGGAAGTGACAGAGATTATAACCGAGCAGCACCCTACAGGACCTCCCCAGAATAGACCCTCCCCACCCATGTCCTCCGCCTGCCTTTTGTCTGTAGAAAAACTTTAGTCAAAGAATAAATTTAATCCGAGAAGTGAGCAAATGCAGACAGAAAGGAAAAACAGTCAAGCAAGACAAAATAATAATAGTTTAGCCATTAAACAAAGTCAAGGACCTTCAGTTCTTCCTCCAGGACTATAGAGAATATTCTGAGCCGTGTCCTTTGAGCTGTTTTTCAGGTACTGAAAACCCCACCAGGTGGAGGACGTTAACTGTCTGCTGCCCACAAGCATGTAGAACCCAGACCAGTTGGAACGATAAGGTTGACGATGCCGACTCCCCATTACCTCACCACCAACCAATCAGGAGAATGTCCTCTGGCTGACCACGCCCTGCTCCTTGAACACCGTAAGACTCCTCACTACCCCCTCCAGGGCGGGGCACACAGTCTTGAGGGCCCGAGCCCGCTGTGTTCTCCTTTGCCTGGCAAAGCAATCAAGCAATCAGGAGAATGTCCTCTGGCTGACCACGCCCTGCTCCTTGAACACATAAGACTCCTCATGACCCCCTCCAGGGCGGGGCACACAGTCTTGAGGGCCCGAGCCCGCTGTGTTCTCCTTTGCCTGGCAAAGCAATCAAGCTCTTTCTACTTCACCCAAAACTTTGTCTCCGTGTTTCTATTCGGCACCAGTGAACAGAGGCCAAGTTCCGGCAACAGGATCACTTTTCTCCCATTCTATTGGTGAAAGCAGTCACAAGCCTGCCTAGATTCTAGGGAAAGAATCCATAGATCCCCACGTCTCAACGGGAGGTGTGTCAAAAATTTGCAAATGAGACTTTAAAACCACCCCAATAACTACGGATACTCCAACGGAAATCTGTTATGTAACCAAAAGTTACCCCTGAGGCCAACACTGCTGCTGCCCTGGTCCACGTCTGGGTCCACCTCCAAGTGCAGAGGGCACTTCCGGGGTTGCTGACCGTGACCCACTGCAGGGGCTCAGGCCGCTCTGTCTCACAGCCTGAGGGCTTTCTCTGGGGTGTGGGAAGGAGCTCAGCCCTAAGGTAACCCCCAACCAAGAAGAGACAGAGTCGGCGGGTAAATACCCAACTTCCTGTCCTTCTGGGGAGACAGTTCCGAGGCACTTTCAGGTGGTCCCCAGCACAACGGTGTGGCGGCCAGCTCATGAGCACACCCTGTACGGGCTTCCCTCCTGTCCCTCTCCGGCTCTTCCTGGTCACTTCTGCTTCCTCGCATCCCTTCCCAGTACCCAACTTCCTGTCCTCGGCTTTTAGGAGGATGCAAACTAAAACACTCATTACATGTGTCCTGGGGAGAGAAAACCCTGAGCATCCTTGCAACAGATGGTCTGAAAGTCCTTCCCCAGCCCAAATTCCTGCTATTGTCATCATCCATTTCATGAACTGGGTCAACTGAGAAGGTCTGAGACTGCCCTGCATTCTCAAAGAAGTCACAGGGTAAAGCCAAAATCACCCCCATGCCGGGGGGGTGGGGGGGATAAGCAAGTTTCCCTTAGCGGATCCCACTTTCCCAATGAAAGAAAGCACTTGTTGCACCAAAAAGCCGGTCCTCCCTGAAAGCAGCCATAAAAGTCAGCACTGAACAATGGTCTAAAGCCTGAAAAGAAATTAAGCAAGATTGAAAATAAATAAATCCCAGTAAAATCTAAACTTTCCTAGCCAGCAAACTGCCGTGAAGGGTAGGTTTTATGGATGGATTTTATTCTTTCGCTTCTCATCCTTGCCTCCTGGAAAGCTATGCTCTAGAATTAGCTTATCAGATGAATCAGCCTTCCCTGGTCTCTCAGGATCTCTTATAACTAGCTTTGTAACATAATGCAGAAGTGGCTGTGCGCAAAGCCCAGAAGAGTGAGGAAATCCATCTAGAGCAGTTGCCAGAAGTTCCAGCGTTTTCTCAAGCTTAGTTGGCTAATTCAATTTCTTGGCATAATCAAGAATGGGTCCCCAGATCCGCCAGGCCTTTCTGGCTCCCCTTAGGTTGGAAATGTCTCTCGAGAATCTTCCGTTTCTCTGGAGCCTTCTCTCATGTCCTACCTGAATGAAAGAAGTGTGGTCACAGAAGTGACAGAAGTTTCTCATGTGTCCAGCCTTGGATTGGAGCGGGAGTTTAATACATCCATGCCAGCCACCCCCAAAACTTCTTAACTCCCACAGACTGTTACCAACAGAAGTAACAAAACTGCCTGGGAGACAGCAACCTGGTTGTTTCCTTGAAAGAACTCCAGAGACCAAATTATACAATTTCTAACACTGGGCTATTCAGGGGCCTGGTAAACACAGAAACCACAAGAGGGAAGGGAAGGAAAGAGAGACTGGAGCAGGATGTCTGCCCTAATTCTGCATTCGCTTTGCCCTGCTCTGTTTTATAACAATGTCAGCTCTATGGAATAAAACCAAATGTGGTGTCTGTGTCTTTAAAGCCCAGGCAGTTTGGGCAATAGATTGGTTGCCATGGCAACCTGTAATTCTACTGTCAACTAAATTGAAAAGCAACAATAGAAAATCCCTAGCAAACAAAGTGTGCTACCTCTCAATGACAATTATCTGTTTATTACAGTCTGGCTTTGAGTGCTGAAAAATACAAACACCTAGAATCCTTTGCCATGTGTGAATGAAGCAGGCTATTTTTTTTTTTTCTTTCGAAAGCTCTCAGACAGAAAAGAAGAAAACAAACAAACAAGTTTCTGAGAGAGTTTAGATGTCAAGCCTCTGCTGTGGCCCCAGAAGAATGTTCCCAGTACACACACACTGCACAAAAGAAGCAAGCCGGATTAGGCAATTCAGAAATCTATGTCAACAGGAAGGGGTAAGACCTCAGCCAGTAAGTGTGCTACATCAGACTTGCTTGAAAAAGGCCTAAGACCCTACTAAGCTTTGACATGTGTGCTTTGCACACCAAAAAGAGATTTTAAGATTATAACCCCAGGGGACTTCCCTGGTGGTGCAGTGGTTAAGAATCCGCCTGCCAATGCGGGGGACACGGGTTCCAGCCCTGGTCCCGGAAGATCCCACATGCCTTGGAGCAACTAAGCCCGTGTGCCACAGCTACTGAGCCTGTGCTCTAGAGCCTGCGAGCCACAGCTACTGAGCCCACGTGCCACAACGACTGAAGCCTGTGCACCACAACTACTGAGCCTGTGCTCTAGAACCCATGAGCCACAACTACTGAGCCCGCATGCCACAGCTACTGAAGGCTGCGTGCCTAGAGCCTGTGCTCCGCTACAAGAGAAACCACTGCAATGAGAAGCCCATGCACTGCAACGAAGAGTAGCCCCCACTCGCCGCAACTAGAGAAAGCCCACACACAGCAATGAAGACCCAATGCAGCCAAAAATAAATAAATTTATTTATTTTTAAAAAAAGATTATAACCCCAATAAAACATCAAAAAGCTCCTCCACCAATAGTCAATCAATTTAAACAACCTTTATTTAAAGCCTACTGGGGCATTTTGTAAGACACTTGAGCTACAAGAACAGGGAAGGACTTCCCTGACGGTCCAGTGGTTAAGACTCCACGCTTCCACTGCAGGGGACACGGGTTCAATCCCTGATCAGGGAACTAAGATCCCACGTGCCGCATGGTGCGGCCAAAAAATAAAAACCAGGGAAGACCCAATCTCTGACCTCTATAAGCTCACGATTGGGGAATGGGTGGTGGGGGAAACAGATACATAAATTACATGACCAGGTTTCCCAAGTGTTACAGGCTGAATCATGTCCCCCCAAAACTCTATATGTTAAGTCCTAAGCCACAGTACCTCAGAATGTAACCATATTTGAAGATATGGTCCTTAAAGGAGTAATCATATTAAAACAAGGTAATTAGGGTAGACCCTAACCCAATCTGACTGGCATGTTTATATGAAGAAGAAATTTTGAACACAGACAAGTACGGGAGGAAGATGTTGTGAAGACACAGGGAGAAGACGGCCATCTAGAAGCCCAGGGGCAAGGCCTGGACAGATCCTTCCCTCACAGTCCTCAGAAGGAACCAACCCTGCTGACACTTTGATCTTGGACTTGCAGCTTCCAGAACTGTGGGAAATAAATTTCTGTTGTCACCACCCAGTCTGTGGTACTTTGTTACAGCAGCCCTAGCAAACTAATACTCCAAGCTATATTCTAGAGTAGCGGTCTGCAACCGTTTTGGCACCAGGGACCGGTTTCGTGGAAGACAATTTTTCCACAGCCGGGACGGGGAGGGGGAATGGCCCAGGCGGTAATGCGAGCGATGGGGAGCGATGGGGCAGCGGCAGGTGAAGCTTCGCTCACTCACCGGCCACTCGCCTCCTGCTGTGCGGCCCGGTGCCTAACAGGCTGTGGACCACTAATGGTCCACGGCCTGGGGGTTAGGGACCCCTGTTCTAGAGTAGTGGTGCACAATTGTTTTGCTGAATCAGAGTCGCCTGGAGGATTTATTAAAACAGACTGTTAACGGGCTTCCCTGGTGGCGCAGTGGTTGAGAATCCGCCTGCCGATGCAGGGGACATGGGTTCGTGCCCTGGTCTGGGAAGATCCCTCATGCTGCAGAGCGGCTGGGCCCGTGAGCCATGGCCGCTGAGCCTGTGCGTCCGGAGCCTATGCCCCGCAACAGGAGAGGCCACAACAGTGAGAGGCCCGCGTACCGCAAAAAAAAAAAAAAAAAAGTTAAAG
>NC_041214.2:46674998-46733043 GCF_002837175.3 Physeter macrocephalus | reverse complement strand
CTTCCCTGGTGGTGCAGTGGTTGAGAGCCCACCTGCCGATGCAGGGGACACGGGTTCGTGCCCCGGTCCGGGAAGATCCCTCATGCTGCAGAGCGGCTGGGCCCGTGAGCCATGGCCGCTGAGCCTGTGCGTCCGGAGCCTATGCTCCGCAACAGGAGAGGCCACAACAGTGAGAGGCCCGCGTACCGCAAAAAAAAAAAAAAAAAAGTTAAAGAAACAAATCTAATATGGAGTCAGATTTCTTCTTCGCTATTACACCTGCCTTGAGAAAGTCGTCAGGATAGTAGATGTGGGACAGAGGTGTTCTCTCCCGTCCAGCCAGAGGCTGAAGACTGGAGGGAGGGGACAAAAGAATTCCTCTCTTGCCCTCCCTACAACCCAAGCTACTTACTGGGCCCCTGCCCCAGAGTCACACTTTAAAGTCTCAAGCCTGTCCCTCCTCTGGCTCTGCCCCTCTCCTCGGCCAAGTATGCCCAGAACCCATCCTAGCTTCTAGATCAGCTCCAGATCTGAAGCCCCTGCCCGAATGGCCCTGGGCTGCTTCCCAGGCCTGCACAAGCCTCCTTCCTTGGATGTCACAGCCGAACTACACTGCCAGTATCCAAAGCTCTGGGCCCCAGGGATGGTGAAGGGGGATGAGCAGAGCTTGGACCTAGGAGCCAGGGTATGTGAGAGGCTGAGCAGTGCATTGGTACCTGGGGTGGAAGGAGCCCTAAACTGTAGCATTTACTGATTTCCACAGTTATCAACACTCCCACTGGGGACAATTTCAAGATACCAATGTGAAGTCACAGGCTCACAAAATTCCTGAAAAAATAGCTCCTCTTGCTATGGGACAAAGGCAGGAGTGGGAAAAGCACAGGGACAGGCTAGTGGCCTTCATTTGTATTTTTGCCCCAGCCCTGCATATATTAGAGGTAAGCCAAGAGCATCATTTCTGCATCAACAAGGATGCTGCTCTGGGCATGACTGATTGTAGCTAACCGTGATAAGCTCACAAAGGAGGACCTTTCCTCCCTAACAGGGTTCCATGCAGAAGACAATATTGTTGGTTGCCTACCCGACAGCCGTTCTCCAACCCCTTGTTCTTTCTGGGAGAGACTGCTGCTCTCTACAGAGGGTGAAAGACACTACATACCAGCTTTCCAAGCTCCTTTGCCACATGAGACCCAACTGGCCAGTGGCAGCTGAGACGTGAAGTCTGCTGGGGCCTCCTGAGAAAGGTCCCCCCCTAATAATCAAGAGGAAGGTCTCTTCTTCTCTGGACACAGTGCTTCTGTTGTGATGCCTGATGGTGGTGCCCTCTTGCAATGTTACAAACATGCACAAGATCACAAAGAAGGATCAGAAGTTCCTGGGTTTTGTTTTGTTTTTATTACCTGTGATAAAATACACATATCATAAAATTAACCATTTTTAAGTATATAGTTCAGTAGTGTTAAGTACAATCACATTGTTGTGCAACCAATATCCAGAACTTTTTTCTTATCGATATTTTTTGAAGGATAGTTGATTTACAATGTTGTGTTAATTACTGCTGTACAGCAAAGTAATTCAGTTATACATATATATATATACATTATATATATATATTTTTTTTTTTATTTAATTTTTTTTTTTTTTTTGCGGTACACGGGCCTCTCACTGTTGTGGCCTACATTATAATATTCCTTTCCATTATGGTTTATTACAGGATATTGAATATAGTTCCCTGTGCTATAGAGTAGGGCCTTGTTGTTTATCCATTCTATATATACTAGTTTGCATCTGCTAATCCCAAACTCCCACTCCGTCCCTCTCCCACCCCCGCCCCCTTGGCAACCACTAGTCTGTTCTCTATGTCCTTGATTCTGTTTCTTTTTCATAGATAGGTTCATTTGTGTCATATTTTAGATGCCACATATAAGTGATATCATATGATATTTGTCTTTCTGACTTACTTCACTTATCATGATAATCTCTAGGTGCATCCATGTTGCTGCAAATGGCATTCATTCTTTTTTATGGCTGAGTAATATTCCATTGTATATATGTGCCAAATCTTCTTTATCCATCCGTCAATGGACATTTAGGTTGCTTCCATGTCTTGCCTATTGTGAATAGTGCCGCTATGAACATAGAGGTACATGTTATCTTTTTTTTTTTAATTTTTTTTTATTTTTGGCTGTGTTGGGTCTCTGTTTCCGCACAAGGGCCTTCTCCAGCTGCGTCGAGCGGGGGCCACTCTTCATCACGGTGCGCGGGCCTCTCACTGTCGCGGCCTCTCCTGTTGCAGAGCACAGGCTCCAGATGCGCAGGCTCAGTAGTTGTGGCTCACGGGCCCAGTTGCTCCACAGCATGTGGGATCTTCCCAGACCAGGGCTCGAACCCGTGTCCCCTGCATTGGCAGGCAGATTCCCAACCACTGTGCCACCAGGGAAGCCCTACATGTATCTTTTTGAATTACAGTTTTGTCTCCAGAACTCTTTTCATCTCGCAAAACTGAAACTCTGAAATGCCTCTCCATCCTGCCCCCCCTTCATCTCCAGGCAAGCACCATTCTACTTTCTATCGCTATGAATGTGGCCACTCTAAAGTACTTCATATAAGTGGAATTATACAGCATTTGTCGTTTTGTGACTGGCTTACACTCAGCGTAAGGTTCATCCTAGTTGTGGCATGTGTCAGAATTTTTAAGACTGAATAATATTCCCGTTGCATGTACATGTGCCACATGTTGTTTATCCATTCAGACGTCAGTGAACACTTGGGTTGCTTCCACCATATTAGGCTACCATGAATAATGCTGCTATAATGTGGATGTACAAATACCTTTTCAAGATGCTGCTTTCAATTCTTTGGGGTATAATCCCAGAAGTGGCATTGTTGGATCATATGGCAATTCTATTTTTAGGACTGCCATACTGTTTCCACAGCAACTGCACCATACACTGTTGGTGGGAATGTAAATTGATACACCCATTATGGAGAACAGTTATGGACGTTCCTTAAAAAACTAAAAATAGAACTACCATACGACCCAGCAATCCCACTACTGGGCATATACCCTGAGAAAACCATAATTCAAAAAGAGTTGGGCTTCCCTGGTGGCGCAGTGGTTGAGAGTCCGCCTGCCGATGCAGGGGACACGGGTTCGTGCCCTGGTCTGGGAGGATCCCACATGCCGCGGAGCAGCTGGGCCCGTGAGCCATGACCCCTGGGCCTGCGCGTCCAGAGCCTGTGCTCCGTAGCGGGAGAGGCCACTGCGGTGAGAGGTCCGCGTACCGCAAAAAAAAAAAAAAAAAAGAGTCATGTACCACAATGTTCATTGCAGCTCTAATAGCCAGAACACGGAAGCAACCTAAGTGTCCATTGACAGATGAATGGATAAAGAAGATGTGGCACATATATACAATGGAATATTATTCAGCCATTAAAAAGAAATGAAATTGAGTTATTTGTAGTGAGGTGGATGGACTTAGAGTCTGTCATACAGAGTGAAGTAAGTCAGAAAGAGAAAAACAAATACCGTATGCTAACATATATGGCATCTAAAAAAAAATGGTCATGAAGAACCTAGGGGCAAGACAGGAATAAAGGCGTAGACCTACTAGAGCATGGACTTGAGGACATGGGGACGGGGAAGGGTAAGCTGGGACAAAGTGAGAGAGTGGCATGGACATATACACACTACCAAATGTAAAACCGATAGCTAGTGGGAAGCAGCCGCATAGCACAGGGAGATCAGCTCTGTGCTTTGTGACCACCTAGAGGGGTGGGAGGGAGGGAGATGCAAGAGGGAAGAGATATGGGGATATATGTATATGTATAACTGATTCACTTTGCTATAAAGCACAAACTAACACACCATTGAAAAGCAATTATACTCCAATGAAGATGTTAAAAAAATTAAATTAAATTAAAAATTAAAAATAAGTAAATAAATAAAATAAAATGCCACATTAAAAAAAAGTAGTTTCTAATAATCTTAACTACAGTTATGATTGCCACAAATAATATAAATTATGATATAGTGTAAATTTTAATCTGTTATTGACTATACTAGATGACACAATGAAATGCTTATTTGCTTGAACCCATATGTAGACTCCTAGCAGCTACATCATTGAACTGACACAGGTGTTTTGTATTGTAATTCAAAAACCACAGATGTCCTTGCCATTATGAATGGTATTCCAAAATAAGGAAATACATCTTGGTCTGGTTTTGCCTTGAAAAAAGAAAAAGGATTTAGGGGAAGAGGTAAGAGAATCAACTACAAAAAACTTCACTCTTTTACACTTTTACTACAAAAACCTACATTTTCTGTTAGGATCAAAAACTGGAAAGCACTGCTGTGCAGGAAAGGTCTGGTCTTGAGCATCCTGTGTTCCCCTAGCACTTGAGGACCTCCTGGAGCAGACAGGTCAGCCCGGCACCCCCTTCTGGACGCTCCTGCTCTGGGCCCCCCTCTAGCTTCGCAGGGACCTTGGGGGAAGGGAAACTCCTCGACACAACCCCCTCCCCGGCACACTTCTGCCCCTGAGCCTTGAGAGGTGACTCAGAGCTAATGGCGGGCGAGGGAGGACCATGGACAGACGGCAGGGCTCAAGTTCACCCCGGGTTAAGGCAGGTGAGGTGTCACCCTTTAGCTGCAGGGTCTCTGCCCACCCCAATCCCCAACACATTCTCCACTCTGGCCCTTCTTTCTCTTTTAACTGTGTTGTTGGCGTACCATCACATCACAGAGGTCGGCCCTGGAAGGGATTCTGGAGGGTGTAGTTCAATCCCCTCACTTCGCAGAGAAGCGCTGAACCCAGGACAGGAAAGGGAACCTCTAGAGACCATTGAGGATACGGAAGTTATTTTTACTGTCCAGAAGCATTAAGCCAATGATTCCTGCCCTCTGAGGTAGAAGTTCACCTTGGACGATGCCGGCACCAACTAGAACACGAAGGATCCTCCCTGTATGTTCTCGTCTGGGGGACTGGTGATGAGATATGGACTCGGTCATCTTCTGTCCCTTGTTTTAGATCCTCCTGAGGAACCAGTGTCTGAAGGCTGAGGTCATCACTGAGTCAGTCTTTACTGACAGGGCAGTTTCTAGCTGAGAAGGCCTAAATCAAGAGCCACCCCTCAGTGACTTCAGCCCAGAGGGCTTGTGAGAGACTCACCACCCAGGCTGAGCAGGGAGAGGACCCTCCAGGGCACCTCACTGCCCCCAGGGATGACTCCTGCTTTCTCCTCTTTCAACTTAATGGCTGGGACCTAGGGTCTGTATAGGCTTCACTGTCTGCAAAGTTTTTAATACACCTCATTTAGTCTTGCAGCCACTTGAGTTTACCCTTTTTACAGATGAGAGAAAATTTTACTTAGGGGATGGGGGGATAACATTAGACTATTATGTATTGAATCCTTGCCTAAGAGCTTCCCCTTTACCCCTTCCCAAATAACCCACATCTGCAGAGATCAAAGCATACCTACTAAAAACCACTCTGCCAAGGAGACCCCAAGCCCAGTGCCTCTCTGTTACACATAACAGCTGAGAACAGATTCTAAGGCCCAAATATCTGGGCTTTGCAATCCGACTCTCTACTCAGTAGCTGTGTGACCTTCAATAAGTTACTGAAACTCTGAACGCTGGTTTCAGAATCACCTCTTGGGGTTAAGCAATACTGGTGTGGCTGCTAATGTTTAACAACCAGCTCCCTGGGAAGGAAAAACATATGTATGAGTGTGTATATATGTATTATTCTTACTGAAAGGCTATGCAGCACACAATATATAAACCATACAATACTCTTTACTGTAAATTCCATATAAACAATTAATTCTCATATAATGCATTCCTTTATTTTTGCCAGAGTTGCAACTGACAAACAAGTATAGTTCTGGCATGAATGTTAATTGATATTTTAAGTATATTAATACAACAAAACAAATAAGAACTATGTTAGAACTTGACTTGTTTATCAGTGATAGGAGAAACTTCTTTGCTGAATCAAATAATAGTTTTCAACTACTGGACAATTTCTTCACTTCTCTGTGCCATTTGCAATGGTTAATGGCAACAGACTTTTAACCTGTATTATTAACATTTTCTCCATCACCTTCTGAAGTCTAGAAAATCAACAAAACAATAAATCAAGCCCTGATTCAGAACATGTGCAGCTTTTCACGGTATAAATAATCCCTTGGCAGGGAGTTGGGAAGAGATGTGCAGGAACACACCGTCATGAAGTATTCCTACCATACACATAACCCACCATACACATAAAGCATTAACAATAAACTTAAAAGAATTAGGAAGAGGTGAGCTTTGAGTATTCTCTTTCAAATATAACTCAACTGTAAGCTTATATGATTTAACTTTTAATAATGGTTGTATTTCTAACAACCAAGTCCCTAAATTCCTGAACATGTCACACCAGACCTCAGGAGCCCCCAGAAGCCGGCCCCGGCACAGCACGGCTGGAACAGGAGCTGCTGGCAGCCACCAGTGCAAGTGCTGTGACTGGCAGCCACCTGCTCCACCGGCATACAACTTCACAACACTGTCCGGATTAGCGCCCTGAATTTTCATGGAACCTCACTTTACATTTGGATTAAAACATAAATAAAAATCCTGAGACACAGATGTTCAATAAACGTAAGTAATGAAGAACTAAGCCATCAGTCTATTCCTCAAAAATCCTGTCAGTTAAAACAGTTTAGAAAAAGAACAGCAATTGCAGGGGCAGGGGCGGGGCAAAAAGATATCGAGAGAATGGAAGTGTTAGGTGCTTTCCACTTTTGGAAACTACCCTACTTGTGTTTAACTGCAGAATCTCTCAGGAAATGAAATGCCTCTTGTAGGAGGGAAAATTATAGATGAAAATTTACAAGCAAAGCAACAAAGTAATGGGAGGAGGGGGAACTGCTGAGGTTAAGGATAAGGAGGGTTCAGAGAAAAATGAAACGACAGAAGAGAAAACCACTTACCTTAGAGACCTCAGAAGATCATACTCAATTCTATGTACACCACTAGGAAAATGGAGAAAAAAAATTTAGGAACACCATATTCACCCCAGGTGTTTTGTATTGAGTTTTTTTAAAAAACACTGATCTCACCCTCTTTAGTAATTTATGTTAAAATGTAGGGGAAATGCTGATTTTGAGAGCATGATTACCTTCTAGGGAATGTGCCCCATATAAAGCGTTCTGGAGAGGTTCTGAGCTTCCTCCAAGATTGCCCTTATGGATCCTACACCCGTTCGATGCACTGTTGCTCTAAGTGGATCTACTACTCTGGTGTCTGAAAATCACCCCACAGCCACCAACTTTCACACTGTGAAGAGCAACTCTGACAAGTTTCCTAGAACACAGGCCATTGTTGTTCCTACACTTTTAGACAGAGTAAGAGTTAAGAAAAGCAAATGTAACAAATTTTAACAGGCTGAAATGTGTGTAAAAACTAAAACCAGATCCCGCTGTCTTTACTCATTTACTCAACTGTAGCATTCCCAAAATTTGGAAGGACTTTAATCTCTTTTGTTTTCCATCAACCACACATTTACTTAGAGCTCAATGTTTCTTACACTGTACAAAAAAGGGGCAAAATACAATGCAAATTTGTACAATAATCGACAGAATATGATCAACATCCTGATGAAAAACCAAAGTGGGTTAACAGGGATTTTTTTCTCCAGAAAGCACACTTTCCAAGGAGCCCTCAGAAGAGCTCAGCACAGAAAAAAAAAGGGGGGGGCGGTTATTTGGTGGAGAAAGTTTGGGAAAAACTACATCCTACTAAATCCTTCCTTAGGATCCACGACACACATTTGCTCATTAGAGAACAGGAATGCCACAAAGACATCTCAGTAACCTTGGTTAACCCAGTATTGCCACATTTGTTTAATCAAGAAGCCCATTTCTCCCACCTAACATCGATTAATATTCACAGAAAAGTAGTGGATATTACTGGTCTTGGAAACAACTGCAGGGAATGCTGATTTAAGTAACTACCTTAACTTTGCCCGTGTGGCTGTAACCACTGGGAAAGAGAAAAGGAGGTCGTGGTCCTGCTGAGGCTCCTTATCCCATTCTCGGCCAAGGCTGAGTCTCAGCTACATCAGGTACCCTACCCCTTCCTCTCTCACCATCTCCTTCCCAGAAAGACCACCTTATCAAATACGGCAAACCATTATTCAGCTGGCATTACAGGAAACAGTAACGATCCTTGCTGGAATCTCTAAACAAACTCTACAACAGGCTTCTTTTTAAAACAGTCCTGCATACAGACATGCCCCTTCCCACCACTGAATCAGAGATCTGTTCAATGCATAGGAGACCCTGCTCTGCTCCAGGGAAAGTAGTAAGTTAAATTATACATGGTCTTACCAAAAAGTCAGGATAAAAAGATACCAAAAACCACAGCTGGTTAGAAATAATATTTATTATTCCCTCCCCCCATGTACAGATTACTTTTCAGAAACAGGAAGATATTATCCATGTCTTCATCAATAACAGTTTGTAGAAAATAAAAGTAATTCCTGTCTTGTCAACAATATAGTTCTATCATTTTTTTAAAACAATAGCCATTTTATTTTTCCATGTTAGTTCAAGAATAGCTTCAAGTTTTATGTTTCAGATCAAATCAAGACAATCTTTGTTTCTAGGTAATTTCCTGACAGAGCCCCTCCCCCCAGCCCCTAAAAAATTCTATATCCTAAGTGATAAACTCTTCTCGTACATTCAGCAAACTTTATATTGGAAAAGAATAACTGAGATAGGTACTTACTCTCGTGCACAGTAATAAATCTAGCTGAGCTTCTACACCTTGCTTTGCAATGATGTTTACATAAAATAAATCATATCTTATCAAGTTACAATGGTAATTTCTTGAAATGTAGTTACGAAAGCTATACACAATCTACTGAAATTTCCTTCTAATTTCTGAATCTGTAATTAAACCATCGCCATAAGGAAAAGCTTCATCCCAAGAAGATGTTCCCCCTTTTCCTCAGCTATTTCTCTCTAAAGGCTTGAACCCTCTCTCAGATCATGTAAAGAGATACATTAAAAGCACAGGAAAAAAATGTTTTAGCTCGCTGACATAATGCCCTTAAGTTTGCTGACATAATGCCCATATTTTAACTTTAAAATGTAAAATCAGAGTTAAAGCATCACTTAATTCATACAGTACATTGTTCATTAATCAACAGTGTCCCACCAACTCAGAAGTTCCCTAAACTGGTTGTCTTCTCTGCATTTAGTAGGTTTATAACCAATGACTCAATCAAAGAATGTGCTTGTAATAGGCTGCTGGTTTAATTCTAGAATTAGAAGTTTCAATCTTGGGCTATTTTCAAATACAGAAATGCTACAAGTGGCATATGAACTATTAATTTTGTTTCCCATTACCTACAGGAAGAATTTGTTCAAATAAAATTTTACAAGACAAAATGCAAATCTCTATACCTATATATAGATGTATACATGTATATATTGAACCTAACTAAAGTTTTATAAGCAATACTAACATAGTTCTGGTTACACATTCCTAAAGACTTAGTAACTGTTTTAAAGATATATGTTATAAAGAGGCTTATGCAAAAGGCAAAAATTAAGAAACAACATGATCTTTGAGGTTTTCAGTATTACTTCAAAAAAGCTGTTTCTATTCCCCATATAAGAAAACTGTGCATTTATCTTAGAAAAAAAAATTATAAAAAGATAATGCTATCATGTAAAGAGTTCACAAAAACTATACTGTATATCCCATAAACGTCATACCTATTTAAGGTAAATCACGATTATGGTTTATATTGTATTACAGACATCACCATCACCTTTCCTCTTTAATAATGAGAGGGTTTAACTCTGTTTTAACTTAACCAGTGCCACAGAAATTCAAGTCCCAGTAGCAACAAGTTAAACAAGGTTACTACAAAATAAGGCATTCTGCTCACATGTCGTTAAAGTAACAGGCTGAGTATAGTAAAATGGGATCTTTTCGTTTCTGTAATTTTATACAATCCAAAAATTATATAGAAGGCAATTTTACCCAAAAATCCAATTAACTGCTATCTTCCAGGGCAACAGAAAAACATACATAAAATCCTCAACTTTTTGGCAATTTTCTCCAACTGCCATAAAGACGCTGATCTTGTCTATTTAATAAAAGCCCAGTATCAGAAATATGGATGAAATTTCTCTGACTATGCCATTTCTAAGCCTGTAGGTCACACACTAAATGATTTTTCAAATTATAGACTAAATCTAATTTGACAAAATCCCTGTAGTGTTATTTAGGGGGAAAAAAACAAGTGGATTCAGAACACACTTGCACACCCATACTCACACACACAGGCACACATCAACATATTGAACAGTTTTCTTAAACATTGGTTGGTTCTCCAGAAAGACTCCAAATATTTATCATCAAGCTACAGCATGTGTGTAAGGGGCAGCAATGCAACTTTCTTAGCACAAAGTAAGAATCTGAATGAACTTTTAAACAACTAGTACCTGAACCAAAGATTTTGCCAAAGATGAACTCCGAAATACATGTTTTTTGAAATCTGGACTCAACTGCCTGTTGCACTTGTACATTAAGTGTTGCTTAGATAAACAAAAATAGAGCATAAATTCATTACTCTACTATCTAAAGATTTAAAGCAATGGTTATGTCATCAACAGGTAAAATGCACCTAATTTGGGTCTTTTGACACCTCTTGATTTAAGTTTATTGTATGATAAAGTTCTTCACAGTTTAAAATATTGTGAAGAAATTTATTTATATATAACTATGCTCACATAGATATTATGTACACATACTATGTATTTAATGTACCCATAAACTTTGAATATGTGTGTGCCAGAAGGATAACCCACACATACGCAGGAACCCTGAATAATAGATTGGTGTGGACTGTGAAATGATTTCTCAGAAATGCATAGAAATAAAAAGAGTATTATTATGAATAATTATAATAACAAAACTTTTACCGTATTTACATAGTGCCTATCTCCCAGGAGGTAAATATGCTTTCTAGACATTCGTCAGCATCTCTGTGAGGTGGGGCATTGGGAACACGATCAAGTCTCATTTTCCACAACCAGCGAGCCTGTCCAGGACCACGCACTTTCACGGTGGCAGAGTGGAGCACAGACAAGGAGGTTTCCTAACTTGCAAAGTCTCCAAACACCAGATCAAACAGTCTTGGGGTGAAATCAAGTTTCCATCTTACAAGAGAACTTCCACCACAAAGGATTAATTTTTAAGTCCTCATATACTTGTGATTGTGCATTATATTTGTACCACAGGGAGATCAAAATGGTTTTTGGTTTTGGCAGATGAAAAAGTCTAACATTCAGTGTGACTATAATTCAGTGTAACTTCTCCAGTTTAAGTGCAACACCGCTGACTGCTCTACCGGGGAATTGCGGTCAATGTCTAAGCATGGCTGAAGAAATCTCAAACAAACAGCTGCTGCCTGGTCACAGAGGCGGCCTGCAGTCTCACGTTGTCTTAGAGGTCTCTCCTACCTCCACGTATGGTACACACGTAAATAAGCATTTCAGCACAAAATATACAGTTAGCATGAATCAGTTCATGTTTAAATAAACAAAGGCCTTAGGGGTGAACTTTAAAGGCCAAGAGCTCCTCGGAGTGCATGTTGTTTAAAGATCGAAGATCTGGCAACTTTAGAAGAAGTTTTGTAAAAATAGAGGCCTCGTTTGGATGGTTTTTCATTATTAAGGTCCTTAGGGCGCGGATGAGCGTTTCCTGCAAAGCCTCCACAGAGTTGACGTTTTCTATCCCGGATCGATCTGAGGGAGAGTGAGGAAGAGAGCGAGATGGAGGAGAGGACACGTTATTAACATTAAATACAAATACAATCCGTGCTCGTTGGTCTCATTAATGAATTCAAAACAAGGTTTTACACATTGCAACAGAGGCAAAAGATAACTGACAGAACTTTCCCAATGGCAAATTTTTGTAGCTATTTATTATAAAAATATATATCACATAGTTCATTCGATAAATCAAAATTCTTTATAGTGATTAGGTATCTGCTCACAAAAATCTAGAGGTCTGATTTTTTAAATTAGATGCTATCTAATTTCAACTGCTTCTGATTGGCAAAACGAAATGAGTCATGTGGTTTAGTAGTGTATTTTCATCTCATGTGGAACATACCACAGCGGCACGTCACCATAGGTGGCAGGCACCTGGGACCCACGAGTGGATCCCTCTCCCCTTGGGTGGGCCAGACTCCCTCACTACTAATGAATAAAACATTGTAGAAAAAGCAGTGGCTTCCACCTTAGGCAAGCTCTCACTCGCTTGCCCTGAGGAAAGCCGGATGCCATGTGAGATGCCCTATGAAGTGGCCTGAGTGTGAGGGAATTGAGGGTGGTCCCCAGCCGCCAGCCAGCCAGCCAGGAACTGAGGTGCTCAGTCTAATGACTGCAAGGAATGACTCCTGCCAACCACCACGTGAATAAGCCTGGAAGCAGATCCTGCCCTAGTGGAGCCTTCATGTGAGACCACAGCCTGCCCACAGCTCGACTGCAACCTCCTAAGAAACCCTGAGCCAGAGGCACCCATATCTTAACCCTCAGAGATAATAAATGTATGCATTTTTAAGCCACTGAGTTTTCAGGTAATTTGTTATGCAGTAGTAGATAACTAACATAGTATGCAACTTTATAACCTAGTTATATTAACTTGCATTCACTGTCACTTAGCATACTGTGTTTATTAAACTCATCATACAAAAATGTTAATAAATTAGTGATTTAGCATAAACCAGCAATAAAGGAAAGTATCCTTAAATGAGCCGAACTTATGTTGTTTGCCATGGACTTTTTTCATCAGCATGGGCCATTTCTTCCCTTTACAATAGGAGACCGTAGTACACAAGAAATATTCAATGGCTCCAAGTATGGGGGTTGTAATCAACAAGAAAAGGACTTCTCCAAGGAAGCAAAATTCTCTGGCCATTTATACCCTTTTCTCATTTTTTTTACAAGGAAATCAAGGAGGTCTTACATTATAACTGATAGCTGAAAAATGTTACTTGCAATGAAAACACTCAGAACAAGGACTAAAATTTAATAGTAAAGGGGGGGAATGTCTGACTAACTTAAATGCAGGAAAAAATGATGAAAATAGTTTTATATTACATTTAATGAAATTTGGATTATGACTACAACTGTGTGCTAATTCTTACAGGAAAAGAAACAAATTGAATGTTGACTACTGGCTGGGGAGCGGAGGGAGTCATGATTTATCACACAAAGTTGTGAGATGGACAAAAGATCTCTTTTGACACTGGACTCTGGCCAAGCAATCATAAGGGTCATCTCTGCAAAACTACTTAAAGCTTTCAATCATGCTTCCAAGACTCTCCTTGCCTTTAATGTTCAAGTAATTGTTTTCTTTACCAGCCTTGCAATTTACTAATTCATTCACCAAACACTTATTCTGTGATGGGTGCTAGGGAATTAGCAGTGAACATAACAAACAAACCAAAATTCCTTCCTTTAGAGAGCTCATATTTGGACAGAAGAAAGTAATAGGTTTACATTGTATCATCAGTAATTTACAAAAACAACTGGGAAAGAATGATGGTGATCCCCACAAACAAAATAATCTAGATGGCAAAGAAAGAAACAGACAGGAAGTGGGAAAGGACATTTGAGTTAGTATTATACGTGGTTGGTCCTCCAGTGAATATCTTGTGTTTCGGCAACCTATGGCAACCTATGCTTATGTAGTCAACCCCCTTGCGGGAAACAGATGCCTATACTGTACCTAAAAATGTTAAACATATTAAATTTTTCTAAAACCATGCTTTCATGATTTGAAGGCCAGAGGACCTAACTACAAATCTAGCTGGATCATAAAACAACGATCCTCTAGAAACTGCAACACTAGAACGCACAGACTGAAATGGAAATTCACCTTCCAAAGGATGCCCTGAGTGCTATACTACTACCTGCATAATTTAATTCATGATACGGCTTTCTACCTCCTTAATTATCTCCCAAGCTTGTCCTCCTCACCAACTGTGCTCCTGATGCATATTCACTTCCTACATGATGGAAGTTACATTCCTTCAACGAAGCCTCCATGAGGACAACTGAAACCCACATCCAGGTGAGCCCTGGTCTCACACCCACAGGCCAGTCTCTAATCTTCAACTGGAAGCGACTGCGGCCATTACACACAACCTGAAAAAGAATTTACCTTCCAGGTGTAATTCCTCTTCTCTCCATGGTATCAAGAGTCTTCCAATCTCACAGGCAAATAAATACCATGTTTGAGACTGCTCTCTCCCTCAGCAGCTAGGGCTATTCTATTAACGAGTGGTAGGGTGGAAGGCTTCTGAAGCTAGACTAACAGGAGTTCAAATGCCTGATCAGCCCATTATGAAAAATGTGACCTTGGGCAAATTATTCAGGCCCCCTGTTCCTCAAATTCCTTGCCTGTCATAATTGAGGATAACATCTCCTAGCTCACATCCAAGGTCTGTTGTGAAGACAAAATTATATAATGAGATCATTAACTAGCATTTCTTCCGACAACCACCACCAGAACAGAACAAGAACCAGAAGGCAAGTGTAGATTCCAAGAAAAACAAAAGCTATTTTGAATATAAAGCAAACTATAATGTTGCTTAATTCTAAACAGTTAACAGAGAATATAAGTAAATAACCCATTTGTTATCTGACCCTGGAACACGCCCTTCAGGAAGGGCAGGTTTAGGGGAGAGTTTATGCTGCCTTGTTACCCTTTCAGTCCCACCGTGTGAACACTATGAGACTATTCATGTGATCATACTACTACAAATGTTGATGTTTTACTGTTCAATTTTTAGAATCAACTGATAAATAAAGCATGGAAAATAGTCACATTTACAGAACGTAAATATTTTCATTCTTGACAACGTAGAAGAAATGTTAGCACAGAAGAAGCCAGGACGTGGAGAAAGGAGGGCCCTGTGTCCCTGGATGGTGAGAATATTCTATCTAAACTATCTGAGAGGTTATGAAAGAGTGAGTGAGCAAAGACTGCGAGCATGTTAAATTTATAAATAAAACCAATAAAGTAGCAGAAAAAATAAAACATAAAAATTGAGGGGGAAAAGTGAGAGGGAACTTTTTTTTTTTTTTAATTTATTTTTGGCTGCATTGGGTCTGTTGCTGCGCACTGGCTTTCTCTAGTTGCGGCAAGCGGGGGCTACTCTGCATTGCGGTGCATGGGCTTCCCATTGCGGTAGCTTCTCTTGTTGTGGAGCATGGGCTCTAGGCTCACAGGCTTCAATAGTTGTGGCACAGGGGCTCTAGAGCGCAGGCTCAGTAGCTGTGGCACATGGGCTCAGTAGTTGTGGCTCGCGGGCTCTAGAGCACAGGCTCAGTAGTCGTGGCGCACGGGCTTAGCTGCTCCGAGGCATGTGGGATCTTCCCGGCCCAGGGCTCGAACCCGTGTCCCCTGCATTGGCAGGCGGATTCTTAACCACTGCGCCACCAGGGAAAGCCCCGAGAGGAAACTTTGATTTATCAGTTACATCTACTAAATAAAAAGAGGTACAAGCATAGTATTTAGAGTTGGGTCAGCAACCATCAGAACAATTAAAAAGAAAGATGGTTAGAAATCTAGTTCTCTGAAGAACAGGCTAGGAATAGAAGAAGGAAGGCTTTCCATTTTATACTCTTCTATAGTTATGGAATTTTATTTTCCTGCTTTAAAAACAACAATAGTTCTTTTTAAGTGACAAAGCTTTAAATTCGACATGAACACTATCATATATTTAAGTGAAACAACATATTTTAAAATGCATTCATGCTGTGTTGCCTGTGTATCTTCATATATAAACACAACACAAACAACAATGCCTTACCATCTTTTACAGTCAGTCTCTCCCCTTTGGTACCATCTATCAATAAGCAGGCAAATGGACAAATGGATGGATGGGTGAACGGAGAGAGGCAGACCCCTAATGCTAACAGTGGTCTTTCCTGGTAGTGATATTATCATCTTTATTTTCATCTTAATGTTTTCTAATTTCTCAAAGAACCCATATTATTCTTATGATCAGATAACAAAAGAAGGCTTTTTCAAAATTAAAATTTGAAACATAAAAATCACGTTCCTGGTGGAAAATACAACTGAAGTAGCAAGGTTCCGGCAGAGAGCTCCCCTTTACCCCTGGGCCTTCTTTTCTTCCCCTGAACTACCTCGGGGACATAGTCCCTCCTTCCCCCCTCCTCTGCCACAACCTATTTCAGGAGAGTTCACTCCACTGCCTCATACCTGGAGTTATTTCAACAGCCTCTCGACCTGACTCTCCAGCTCTGATGACTCACCTGTCTAATCCACCCAGGACAAAAATGCAGAACTAAGGTTAAAGCATCGCTTTGTTCATGCCAGATCACTCCCCTACTTAGGAAGTTACACTGACTTTCCACTGCCCCATAACTCGGTTAAAGCTCTTCTGTTTGGCTCGCACAGCCGCCACTCTGTAATCCGGTGCTCCCTCACCCCTAGCCTTCTGCCCCTCCTCCTTGTCGTGCACCCCAGGCTTCGGCCCCGCCCGGTGCCATCCCTCACCTGGCTGGGAAAACCTAATACCCCATCCTCCCCACAAAACCTTCTCAGATGACTTCATCTTCCTTCCTAAACTCCTACCTACCTCAGTCAGAACCAAGCAGTTTAGTAACACAAAGCTTTCTGTGTTGGTTCTGTCTCTCCAAATGGAACACAAAGCTTGTGTCTTAATGCTTGTTCTGTCTCCCCTGAGCACCTAGCACTTAAGGCATATTCATCAGATAAAGAAGTTACCAAGTATGGATTACCTTGATTTCACAATTACAGATTTAGTAATCTGATGACAACTCAAAACCATTACTAATTACTCATGAAAAGACTGCAAAATGGTAGGTAAGTGCAAGAAGCATTACAAGGTTACTAAGAAAACAGGCATCCCTCACTGACACAGTCCATCCAATCTATTCCCGTAAGTGCACTTTTAGCTACCCAAGTAGAGCTGATCAGAAAAGGTAGCCAAATAATGCTTGCAAATGGCATAAGTTTTTTATACCACTGACGTGCAACAGGCCCTTTAAGATATACAAAGAGCTTCCTCTCCTTAAGGATCGCTGATGTGAGAGTTACTGATTTACAGTCCAGCCACATAACCAGGGGCCACAACTTATACTTTACAACCCTCACAGTGCTCAGAACAAGGGTCTTTTATGCAGTAGGAAGCAAATGGGAAACTTAAAGTCAGTCATATCAAAATACTGTCTAATTCTCAACAAATGGTTTAAAATAAAGTTAACATACCTAAAAATGGCTGGCACTTTCTTACATGTCCCCAAGAAAGTCACTGTCTCAATTTCCAATTTGCTATCGGGAATACTCTCTGCCTTACTAACTACTGTCTGAGTTGAAATACTTTGGTCAGAAATAACTGCAATATAATGCAAGGTGGCAGGGAAATTGGGAAACACCATCAATGACTCATATAAATAAACATTAAATGATAGGACTCAACAATCTTGGAGGCTCCCATGGTACAATCCCTTCCTTTCACAGGATAAGGAAACCGAGACCCAAAGAGAGAAAATTACTTATCAAGTCACACAGAAAATTCAGTAGCAAAGCTGGGTGAAAGCCTACAACTCATAATTCTCTGATTTTTGTAACAAAACACAGTAATACATCTTGATACTTGTAACATTTTCAAGTAACCCACATAATATTTTAACTAAAACTTAGTTATTATATTATATTATTATAATTATATTATATTATTATTATATATTATATCATATTATTATATTATAACCACCTACCTAGAAATACATAATGTTCCAAAAAATAAATCTATGAAATAACACTTTAGACTCGTAAAAAATTATGAACAAAAGCTAAAGACTAAGAGTGGTATATATAATGCCCAGATCTAAACATCCTTTTATCCCTATACAGCACTTTTGACTTTTACTGCCATGATAAAAAAAAAAAATTAATTATGCAAAAATAACAGATTCATAGTTTAGCATCTTTCCTAAGGCCTTCTCCCCTCTACACAGCTTGACAGAACCTAGCCAACTGCCACCTTCTCCCCACTTGGTCACTATATTCCAGGTGTCGCACAATTGTCAACCAGCTTCCTTACCTGCAGAAACCAGGACAACTGCTGTAAACAGACTCATCTCTTCATCACTAAGTTGGAGGGCATTTAGCTTCTCACTAAATTCAAACATAGAGTTTAGCAGATCCCCTGCTCCCATTGAGTGTAAATCATCCACACTATACTTCTTTCCACTTAAAAAGGTGACAGTACGTTCCTTTGCGTCAAATAATGATGCAAACCGTACCATTAAAACCTGGAAAAAGAAAAAGACTTAAATGTATCTGGAGAAGTTCAATAGTAATACTAAAAAATAAGTCAGTATTCAAGTCAGTTAAGAGACATCCTACACATAAAGAAAGAGTTGTAGAAGAAAAACTGAGTTTATTTTTACCCAGAACCATTTGCTTAAGACAAAATCTCCACCAAAGCGATAAACACTCTAGGAAGAGCATCAGAAAAATTCCAGCCACAGGTGGCAAAATACTCAAGTCCTGTGATACTCTGAAACTATTAATAAAGATTCTGAAATGTAAATTCAAAATTAAAGCAGGCAAAAAAAAGCCTAAAAATCGAAATTAAAGCAGGCAATAATGCCAAGAAATTTGAAACTGGGCCTTGGCCAAAGGCATTTAGCAAACTCTTTAAGCTACCAAGTGTATCATATGGTCTCTAAGCCCTAAGTAAAAAGAGCAGTATTTCAATGCAATGACACTTGGAGACACCCAAACACCAAATGCAACCAAGGCAAATGCAGCAGACAAACTCTAATTAGTCTATTTTAAGCAAGCATAACCCAAAGAGACAATACACAAAGAAAACTATGATCGTAGGTGCTCCAGACGTCAAGTTATAATGGAAATTCAGACCAACCAGTCAACAACTGCTAACCTGCAGCGCTCCCTCCACTCTAGTAAACGGTAACATCTAGGTCACATATTTCTGTCATAACCAGAGGAACACTGAACAAACAGCTGCCCTTTGCAATGCTCCTAAGCAAAGACTTGTTTTACCCAAGACAACTCAAAAGACAGTGAGCCTTCTAAGAAGAAGGTGCTAGCTCTGCAACACAGCAATCCTCAGACAAATCACAAGGTGAAAAGAACACAAGTCCTGGAGCATGAGATTTGTGTTCTAGCCCTGACTGTGTTATGAATTTACTGGTAACCCAGGAAAGAAAAGTCTCTTCACCTCTCTGGGTTGTAGTTATCTAACCTCAAAACTGGGTGAATTGAACTTGATCTCTGACATCCCTTCTGACTTTAAACCTTAAATCTAATGTTTTCTTTTGAACTGAAAACCCTAACCTATAGGTGTTTCTTTGGAATTCTATCACAGCTATTTTATTTACACAAACATCTTCTCTGTTCTAGCTCAGGTGTCCCAGGGAATAGAACCGAAGGCAAAGGTTTATGTGGGATGTGCACTGGCACATATGAAAACAACAGGAGTTAAGAAAAAGGAAATGAGACAGAAAGGAAAGAGAGTCAGTATCAGAGGACATACTGCTAAGCTGGACACCATCTGACATCAAGAACAACTGAGAGCTGGATCCTGTGGGACCATCCGGGGAAGTGAAGATCTTCCCGCAGCTCCCTTCCCCTGCTGATCAAAGACTGGGCCCACCCAGCATCAATGTCCCACCCACCCCCTCCATTTCAGGATAATGCCTACGTGAGTGCTGAGCAAGTGCTGAGACTTCTCCCACCTCAGCAGCAGCAGGGAAGCCCCGGGGAAGACAGCTGAGAGGTCCCTAAGCAAGCACAGCGAGAGGCTCTGTCTGCATCCTACTCAAATTGGCAACAGGGGCCCAGGCAGAAGGCACCACAGCAAGAGAAGGTGGAGTAGCAAAAGGGGCCAAGGCTCCTGGAGTGAGGCGAGGCCATGAAGACCCACAGTGGTACATAAGAGATGTCTGAAACAACTCCCAAATATCCTATCATCTCCTAGGAGACAAAAACCACGATCTATTTACCCTTCATGTCCAGTACTGAACATAGTAAACGCTGGGTTAGGCTTTCAAGAGGTGTCTAACTCGGGGAACCCACGAAGTCCACACCTGAAAGCGATTCTAGAACTTGGGAGTTCATGTGCTGCAAATACAGTCCGTTTGTATTTAAAGTCCTAAGTAACTCGGCGTTTACCTTGTCTTTTCTCAAGATCCTGAGATGGTCATTCTTTTGTTGATATTTTCAGCCTCTGGACTATAAATAGTTGTTGAGAAAAGAATCAAAGTAAAATACTACCTTTGACTTCCCTGGTGGCACAGTGGTTAGGAACCTGCCTGCCAATGCAGGGGACAAGGGTTCGAGCCCTGGTCTGGGAAGACCCCACATGCCGCGGGGCAACTAAGCCCGTGCACCACAACTACTGAGCCTGCGCTCTAGAGCCCGCGAGCCACAACTACTGAGCCCATGTGCCACACTACTGAAGCCCGCGCACCTAGAGCCTGTGCTCCACAAGAGAAGCCACCGCAATGAGAAGCCTGGCGCCGCAACTAGAGAAAGCCCGCGTGCAGCAACGAAGACCCAACACAGCCAAAATAAATAAATAAATTTATTAAAAAATAATAATAATAAAATAAAATAAAATACTACCTTGCCCTGTATCAATATTCAGGATAAATAAAACCTACCTCGAAAGTCCCAGCCTTTAAAAGGTTGACCTGGTCATGTTGAGAGAGATCTCTGAACCCGGGAATACGCTTTGCAAACTCCACCACTTCCTTCACTGCCGGGGTGAAGCTCATCGAAAATTCTTCCCAGATTTCATGTCCCGATTTATGAGGATCCACATATGGAGACTTATTCATTGGACAAACCTAATATGCACAAAACAGAAGAACTACTGAATTGTGAGAGGTGGTAAAGAAATTTCAAAGGTAGCATATCAATCAATGGAAACCCCATGAACATACCCTCCAACACCAGTAAAATCTACTAATATTAGCACTTTCTCCATTTGCTACTTGCCTTGTGACAGAGAGCCTCAGAGCAACCTAACTTAAACAGCAGTTAACTTACCATAAAAGAGGTAGCCTAAGCAAAAAGTACATCTATCACAAGCTAGTTCAAAAACCTGTTGCACAGGTTTGAGAGTTTATTTTGTAATATTGCTGCCATCTTGCACTGGGTTTTATGGTTTTCAAACAAATTCATACATATTCATTCACCTGATTCTCAACCCTACTACTTAGTCATGGCAGACATTATAATTACCATTTCTTAGATAAGGAAATGGGACTTTAAGAGGTTTAGTGATTTATCCAAATACAGCTAGAAGTCACAGGCCTAGAGTCCAACCCCACACTTAGTATTTCAAAACTCACTTTTTTCTAAATAGGCACAATTACACTGTTGTAATTTCAAACAGGAAAAGACAGTGAGATGCCTCACTTTTTTAAAAAGGTCACTGACCACTTATTTCATATACAATGGTGTGACCACTGGCCTCCACTTGTTCAATTAGGACACAATGACTGGACATACAAGATGGACCTTCTAAATGAGGATTGGGGAGGAAAAAAATAGGAAGTCAAAGAAGGTATTAGGACACTACAAAGATTATGAAACATACACTATATACTCTATTAGTAAAATCAGCCTTTAAATTTTCATTAAATCCATAGGAGATGGAGGAATGGGATGATTCTATAACCATGGAGAATATCACAGATCAGAACCTAAATGCTTACACGTTTCTTCCCTCCTTAACAGAGCCACTAAGCCTAAAAAAATATGAGGCTACCTTCCAGATCCATGGAATCAAATACTTGTAAGTGACCCCAAAAAATCTAACATTAGGACTGGGGTAGAGTCAACTACCTTGAAAATGAAAAAAGAAGATTTTAATTACCTGGCTGTAGAAAATACCAAGCACTATCAAAGGATCTCACTGTGTAAACTGGAAGTGCCGTGGTACTGCTGTTTTGGATGAAATTGGGGCTGAATATAAATAATGTACTTTCATGTAGACTATTGTATTTGATGAAAACACTTAAATGATATGAGTAACATTAACTCATTCCATAGGATGAAGTCTGAGAAAATCCTTAGAAACCAGTGAATTATGCCTAAATTTTCAAACAACGAAACATCCATGTTCTATAACCAAAGACCTTTTTGCATTATAATGGTTAAAAAAACCACTTTCCTTCTAAATCAAGGAATTACTGACCATGGCAAACTAAAAGATCAGCCCTCTGAGAAAATCCCAAAGCTAGTAAGGCAATGATTAACCTGAACGCTTCAAGTTTGAAAAGGATTTCTAAGAATTAAAGGACCAATTCTTCATGATCCATATTTTACATAAAATCCTAATCCCAATCATAGTACCAATCAAATAACATGCCTGTACCTAGCTCTGTATGAAATCAGCTCATTCAACAAATGATGTTTATTAAAAATATTTGACCTAAAGTACTGCGCAAAATTGATTCTGTAAATCTCTTAGGTTTCCTGACGCCCCCGCCCCTGTCCTCTGAATAAAAGAAAGCCTTCAAAGCTTTCCTTGATACAAAGTGAGCAAAAAAAGTGATTTCACTATACCAGATGCATTCTCCCTCCAGCGTTGCACAGGTAACTATTCTTGTTCTCATTCTGAGAACATCCGTCTATGGAAACTCTATCACATACTCTCTGAGTATATGCATTGGAGAAGTTCACACAATGTCCATTTGTAATACAAATGGCACGCCCGTTGGCGTAATGCATTACGTTCCTCCCTTTGTACTGTCCACCGAGGTGCTGCTGGCTCTCACTACAAGGAAAGTGGCTGCTAAGCCCACTGCCACAACGGTCATGATTCAAATTATATTGCTCCATGTTCTTAGGAATCCGTTCTCTCTGTGGCTGCATGGTCTCTGCCGAGTTTTCTCCCTGCTCCTGATTATACATAAAGGTATCCTTGTGCGCTCTGGTTACCATGCCAATCACTTCTTCCTTTGCAAAATCCGAAGAGGGAGAAGAGCTTTTGATGTTTTCTTGCTCCAGCTGGGGCTTGGGTCGCAGCTGTTCCTGGGCTGGTAAAGCTGTCTGTTCATGATGCTCTACTAATTGGTCATTCTGTAGATGACCACTGAACTGGCTGTTCATCATGGTCTTCATCGCACTCTGCATCTCAATTAGCATCCTCTGTTTTTCACGCTTAGGAATACGACCAAACCGAACAGCTATTGAAGAAAAAGACATTTAACATCTACATTCTAAATAAGACCCCTTTATACAAAATAACACAAAACTGGTTCTGACAGCTATGGCTTCCAGTCATGTGAGTAAAGAACATCCATTTGTGTCTGGCCCAAATTATCCTAAACTTGCTGGTTATGTTTTTCTGGTACCCCAGGAAGTGGGAGCAGGAAGAGAATTTTTCGTTTTTCTCTCAAAATAAAGCTAAGATGATCTCTAGGGTATTTTATAAACAAAGCCTAAGAAAGAAATTTGAAATTAACTAATGAAAATCAGTTTGCAACAGACCAGCATTACTATACAGCACCTTACTAAGAAAGCTGAAGGCTCTGTTCTCAAGAAGGCACATGTGATCCAGCTACCCACATCCACCAATGCTAATGGAATACATAGAGGTACAATCACTCCCTGAATGACCTCTGTCCATTCATTTTTGTAACCTTATTCTCAAGACCCAACTATGAAGGGATCTCCTTTTCCAACTTCTTAAAAGAGAAAAATCTTTAAAAAAAAAAGAAAAAAAAAGAAAAGAAAAGAAAAGAAAAATCACAGTCAATAGAAATGTAGTTATTGGAAAATAAACTTGCTGGATTTTAATTAAAATCAATGAAACAAAAATAAAATCATTCATCCTGCACTACCTTAGAGACTAGTCTTAGAATGAGTCCTGTTTCCAATGTTCATATCCCTGAGGGGAAAAAGCTTCTTTCCACCTAACATTTATACAGAGATAATAAAAATTCAATATCCACCCAGCAAGAAAGCCTCACTAATCTAACTGCAGCCTCTGACATTGTCATGACCACAGACAAACAATTTTATAGTGGTGCACACTCTACCTCTGCTCCCTCCAGTACAACTGATGGCCATTTTTACTCTTTTTGGGGAAATCACAATATCCATCAACTTTGGATTAGTATTTCTAGTGCTATAAAAAAAATTTTCAGGCAACTGAAAATACAAAACATCAATTGCTGAAACCTGTCATTCAAGAACCTCCTTATTACAACACTATATTTCTACGTCAGTAAGATACTAGAGTAAGCTAAAGGACTGCTCAAATGACCCTTCCCTAGATAAATACAAGGTTCATTCTTAGCAATTCTTAATTAACTCTACGAAGCCAATCCCTCTGAAAACCTCTACTCCTCTATTATGTTACTTAGAACACAATGCGACTATCCAAAAATGATTTCCCAAGAACAACAGACGGAAGAGTCACATCTTCCAGGGACGTCATCCATAAATAATACTAAAGGTCCTGCAAATCACCACAACCTTTATCTTCCACGGGAGTGGATCATGCCAGAAATGAGCAACCACCTCCACTCCAGACCCTGACATCTCTTTCAATTTTGCATCTCCTTTCAAAGTATTCAGAATCAGTGCCCTAAAAGCACTGTGTCATATCAGAACTGAGAAGTGATAGAGTTGATTCACGTAGGGAGGAATGGGTTCCTCAGGACTGCTAAGAGATCAGGGAAAAAAGCCAAGGACTCCTATATCAAGAAAAAGTAAATTTTTTTTTTTTTTTTTTTTTTTTTTAGGGAAAAGAAAAAGTATTCAAATTGCACAGGGAAAAAATGGGTCTTTTCACAGGCAAGCAACAAAAAAAGAAGAGAGCCAAAAGCTGTTTCTGGGGTGATGATACTAAAATTTTGACTTGAATGAATTTGGCATCCTACAAGGCATCAAAATGTGTTTTCTAAAATCTGTTTCACCCTGAGCACAAGGGGGCCATTGGTAATCGGCTTATAGCTCCGGTTTATGCTGAGAAATAAGGGCCAAGCTCCACGCGCTTTAAGGAGAGCACTCTTTAAACTGGGGACGTACCATCTCTCGACATTCCAACAGACAGACACTTTTTGAAACGACACTGCTGACATCTGTTCCTATTCATTCTCATTATAGAGCAGTTTTCATTCTTCAGGCACTTCTTGTACTGAATGTTTTGCTGAATGCTTCTCCGGAAAAAACCCTAAGAACAAAGGAAGACGTAGCCATCCATTTAAAAACATCCAGATGAATTCCTTGTAAGCATCCTCCCACACCTAACCAGCCAGGACACTGCTAGCCACCAGGAGGAAACTCTGGCTTAGAGCTGAGGGAAGCAGAATACTAACACACACAGTTTAACTGGGTTCTTACCGACATCAGCAAGCACCTGTGCCTACTAGCCAAGCAAAGCCCTTCTTCCATGCTTCCCGCTGAAGATTCTCAGTACCGCCAAAGACCCCTGCCCACCCAACCCCCGTCCTACACTTTACCCTGTTACCCGCCCTGCCTGCCGGCACGCCCTCCAGCTCACACTTTAATCACATACAAATTCCAAAACCCTTGAAACATGAATGACATCTTTCAACAAGTTGACAGAGAAATGTGTTCCATACCATAACTTCCTCACTAGAACTAAGCATTACGTTGGTAGAACTCGGTCTTTCCTGGATTATTACCTGCTGACACCAGCAAGGCCTACTTATATGTGCCAGATGTTCCTGGCTACTTGTCCGCAGCAGGTAAGTGTCACACCACATGCCACAGACCAACTAAGGATCCAGGAAAGACAGTTCCCAGCTAGATGGCTACACAGAACTGCCTTCACTACACGATTTAAGTTCATGCTCTGTAAGTGGTCTTCAAAGATCTCCAGCTTAATGGTTCCCTTGACTTTTTCAGCAAAATCAAAATTAACAAAATTATTTTAAACTGCACTTCCCTTGACTATCATAACTAACCACATATTTTATGAATCTATTATTAGTAATTATGGGATACAACATTTTTATACTTTGTTACTGTAATACTATACTTGGACACTATAATATCTGAGCTAGACACATCGTTAAGAGCAATTATGTATGGTATTTATCAGGAATACACAACTAGGCTCATGCGCTTGTGCTTTTGTTTCTCTAGCTATAAAGTGAGACTAATGCCTGTCCCACGTTATTTCATATTTTTGTAAAAAAAAAAAAACTATTTATAGAATTTTAAAACAGTGGAAAAATGCTACATCTGTACAAAATACTGAGTAGCCTTGTGAAGTGATCGAGCCATTAAGAGCTACAAAATTCACAATTCATTCAGAGCCACACTAGAAAATATTTTCTCTTTCATCATGTACATTCACTGTTTTGCTCACCCACCACATCCTGCCAAACTGGATTCCTGCTTCAGTCAGAGAACAGCAAGAGCACGTGTCTTGGCCATGTTAATTTTAGATACTCAGGAGAAAGGACTGTGCCAGATTAGAAAAGAGAGAGATTCCCTAGATATAAGTAGGAGGTATAGACTTCTCACTTGGAATTATCTGACTCAGGAATATTCAACTAAACTTATAAATGAGCTTTCCCAAGGGCTCAATTTATACTCAAGATTCGTTTACTTACTTGGCATCACTTCTGAAGACAGCACATTTTTACAAACATCTAGGAATTATTCCCAACTCCTAGCACCCGACATTGTCAGAACGTCAAAGTATCTGATGAGACCTACTCGAAGTCTGGTTTAAACTAAGTATCTGATGAGACCTACTCGAAGTCTGGTTTAAACTAAGTCCCAGAAAGGCAGTAGCGCCTCGTCTGCTCTGCTCTCTGCTGTCCACCACCACCTAGAACAGTGCCTGACACATTAATGAATAAACACTTCATACCATACTTAAGTTTGAGTGAGATAGCAAATTTATTTTGATCAAAATTTTAAAGAAATAAGAAGTACTTTCACTGAATTTAAAATATATTTTTCAAAACAAGTTATGTTTATACACTACATAAAATGCTTAAAACTTTAAGAGGAACAGCTGACTTCTCTCCTCCTCCCAGATTATCAATTGTGTAAATTGGCAATCCTAACTGCAATTTCTTTAATCCCAGAATCGGTAGCTTAAAGAAACAAAAGCATGCTTTACCTTACAGCCTTCACAAGCATGAACTCCATAGTGGAATCCTGACGCCACATCCCCACAGACTTTACACAGTAGAACCATGCCACTAAATTCTAAGGCACAAACAGACACAAAAGTGAAATGCTGGAAGAAAAACTAAAATTGTTTGTTTTCTTTCCAACTGAATATTTTATTTTGTTCAACCTGTAAGTACTTTAAAAATATACAAATCTACTTTTATAACGTAAAAGAAAAATCTTTACACCGAACTGACAAATCAAAAGAAATCATGAATTTCTTTTAAACAGTTTATGGCACTGCCAAAAATATCTCAGAGAGCTAGTTTTTCCTTTCCCAATGATTTTAAACATACACTGAAATTTTATAAATCTAGAGTTACATCAGACATGCAACCAGAGCTAAGAAAACAATCCTGCTGGATAAGAATTAAGAAGTTAGCCAAAGGTGTCAATCAACAAAAGGTACAAAGGGGTGTCTCCACAGGCTGCTGTACAAATATTCAATTCAACTCACCTGCAGGTACCAGTCAGGTCCCATCTCTTCCTGATCCTGCCCTATACCAGCCCATCACCTCCACACTCACTCAGGGATCCAAATTTCCATGACTCATTTGTATATCCCAGTCCTCTAAATGTTCCTAGTTCCAACTTCATGAAAGCAAACCCCTTTCCACGAGTAAGTACTCCATTCTAGAAACCAGATTCAGCACTAGGAGTGCAGAAGAGAGATAACTGTGAAATGGGGTAAGAGGCTACCCTCGAAGGAAACATGGTCAGACAGCGTACATAACCACAGATCTTGCTCTGCAGCAAGAACCAATTATGACAGCCCCTAGGCTGCAACTTTTCAGATCATCACTGATTTCTCACCTAACTACTGAACTATGATTACCCAGAAGGGAGTGAAAATTATACCCCAAAATAAAATGGTCCCCCAAATGAACAGCTGATAAAACAAGCCCCACCTGTAATTGGCAGCACCAACCTTTAGAAAACTAAATAACTCACTTGTCACTGCACTGTGATTCTTTGTCATCCCAGGTGCGCTAGATTTGCTTGTTTTCATAGAACAATCTATCCGATCATTCTTCAGAATGCCTTCAATATTGGAGAGATCACCATTTTTGGGATTCCCGTTGTTATCAGAATTAGTGCTAGTTGGAGAAGATGGGACAGAGGAGGAGGAGGACTGGAAACTGTTCTCAGAGCCCTCACTGTGACAAGAGGCAGGGCTAGAGGCTGAGCTGGAAGAACTGATATAGGCAATCACACCTCCTAGAAAAAATGGGGGAAATCAGATAATTAGATACACGATAATACATATTTTCTATTTTTGCAAATCTGAACAGTAAAGTCACTAACTTTAGAAACAGGTTAATAGTTTAAATTACTGCACAAGCAAAAAGTAACTTATTTTCTTCCTTATTTCCTACTATTCTTCTTGCTTCCACAAAGTTCAAAGCCAAACAATTCCCACTGATTTAAAAAGTGAGCAGGTTCTCACTGGCTTTGTCATTCTGAGCACATGCAGATCCAAACCTAAAGCTTTTCATTTTCCAACCTATTACTAAAAGGAATGAAAAACCTTCCTGAGCGACAGCATAGTTTAGAGTAATCAAGTTGTTTTGGCGTGAAGAAATCTGGTTCTGGTGCTGTCTGCGCGTCCTTCATTATACCTTTACATGGAACAATCCCAAAACAATGGGTTCATCATTTAGCTCCCCCAGCACTTGGCTAAAACACAGGTCAATCAGGAACAGACGTAACACTTGGAACTCTGGATAAAGTAGTTTATCTGGAAATGGAAAATCTTTCATAGCTGTTGCCCCCAGAATCTTTCTGTCGCGATGTTCCCCAAAGACTCTATGACTATCCACTAAACCCCAGTTCCACACACTGCCTTCTCCACCTACTTCTGCTGTTGGACTTGCAGACACCCTTATCGCTAAGCCCAGACTAGAGAAGGCACCCTCAGGAATGAGCATTTTGAACAAGTTCTCCAGGCGATTCTTTGCATATTAAAGTTTAAGAATGGCTATAACTAGTGAACTCAAGCACAAATTGGCCCACAGTTTTCAAGGTTGATTTTTTCACCGACTTAACTGCCTGAATATCTCTAATACACTGTGAATCCAGAGAAAAACTATTTTAACCTGGAAGTCTATCAAATGTCGTGTTACTGGGTAAAACCACTGTGCCCTCTGTTTTCATAAAACTTCATAGATCTAAAGGTCATATTAGAAATTCCAGGTGGTAGCAAACTGCTACTTTTTTCTCACTTACCTCCACTGGGAACAGGATACAAAGAAAAATATTATCCTTAGCCCTCAATAAATTCCCAAAGGAAGGTCTCACAGCTATTTATCTTTTCTAAAGGACACTTTAGGTAGTAAATTCACTAACATCTCAAGAGGATAAAAGGTGAGGAAGTTAGACCTTCCCAGGGCCAGCATTTGAGTCAGCCATTTACACCCACGAGGTCTTCTAATTACCTCAGCTTAGAAATAAACTTCTAGAGATCAGAGCTATCCTGATGGCTTAGAACTGGACTAAAGCACTGACTGGGCAATAGAAGGTATTAATTACCCAGAACACACCTTCCTTTGCAAAAGCTCCAAAATCAAATCGAAGAAAAATTACTGGGCTATTATCAATCCAGTTAAGATCCAACTCCTGTCTTTAGGGAATCAACAGCCATTTACAGGAAGCATTTGTGCCAAGAACCATGGAACCAAAGATGACCCATCAAGAAGCAGCTACATTCTCTTAGCAAGACCTTCAACACTGATTTAGTTGTGTTAGCATCTACCAGACACCAATCTACTCACCTGATAGTTAGTAACCCAAAAACATTAAAATTTAATTTCCTAAAAGGTAAGGAGTACATCTAGCAGTTCCTCAACCCAATGAAGAAGGGGAAGTGAAAAATATGACACCAAGAACGCCAAGAATAAAATGACAGAATTTCACATCACATTTCATCCCCACAAGAACCCTATAAAATTAACTTCCATTTTTCCATTCTACAGAAGAGGAACTCAGAGAGGTTAATACAGCTACTAAGTGGCAGGGCCAGGGTTGAAAGTCAAGGCTGTCTAATTCCAGAGTACAGAGTATTATTTCTTACTGAGAAGACCTGGGCAAGCAGGTCACTTTCAATCTCTCTAAACCTGAGTCATCTTCTATAAAATGGCAATATCTGCCAGAGTTATGATAAGATTGAAATGAAATGGTGTTCATAAAAGGGAATTATTAAAATAAGTGATTTTTACAGAGACAGTTTTTAATGGTAACACAAGAAAGGTAAAATCCCTGAACCAGCAAGTCCCAACAGCTCCAGAAACAGGCAGAATGTACTTCTTAGATGCCTCAAGCTAAAATTAGCTGAGGCACAGTTGTCTCTATTTTTAGCTGAAAAGGACCCTAGAGCTGGGCCAGGTTACCAGGCTAGGACTTGCCCAGCGGTCAATGTCAGACGGTATCAAACTTTGTACTGCTGGGAAGCACTTACTGTCCCGGCATATACGGGGGTTTTCTTACCCTAATCCTAGGCTTGCCCATCATCACCCACCCCACTGCCCATCATCCTGGAAAATATGCTTGAGTTCAACTCATGAGTGTACTTTTCTGCCTAGTGACTTAGAACCAAACATTTTTACCTTTAAGAAGTTTTAGTCGTCTCATTTTAAATGTCGGTTTTTAGGACTTCCCTGGTGGTGTAGTGGTTAAGAACCCGCCTGCCAATGCAGGGGACACGGGTTTGAGCCCTGGTCTGGGAGGATCCCACATGCCGCGGAGCAACTAAGCCCGTGAGCCACAACTACTGAGCCTGCGCGTCTGGAGCCTGTGCTCCACAACGGGAGAGGCCATGACAGTGAGAGGCCCGTGCACCGCAATGAAGAGTGGCCCCCGCTCAGCGCAACTGGAGAAAGCCCTCGCACAGAAACGAAGACCCAACACAGCCAAAAATAAATAAATAAGTTTATAACAGTAGGTTTTTAATAATTTCTACTCACTCACAAGATGATACAGTGGACCTAATGAAGCACTAAACTTCCAATTGTGTCCCAGTGTCAGGGCTCCAGAGAACAAGATGGTCCCTTCCCTAAAAGGCTTTAAAGGCCAGCTGGGGAGGCAGCCTTGTTAACCAGTCATTCCAATGCAACGTGAGCAACGTTTCATACAAACTACTGTGAACTGCTGACAGCACAAGAGCACTATAGAGGGCAGAGATCATGAGCCAAGGTGACAATAAGTGGGGTCTTAAAGAATACTGTTATTAAATGATGTACTACAGAAGAAGTTATTTAAGAAAACAAAAACCGTGGTGACAAAAAACAAATAGGTCTTATTTTATAAAACAGTGTTCTTGTCTCCATGTAAATTGCTGGGAAGGGGTAGGGGGGCAAGTGTAATCTAGTGTCTGGGGGAAAAAAACCCTACTGACTAGCAACAAGATTAAAAAAGAGGAATGATGAAATGGGGAAGCTCTACTGACCCCTGCCTTTTCCACCAGCTATGACCCTGTACTACAGCAAACCACATGGACCCCCAAGGAGACAGGACCACCAAGCTTGGCATATGCCTTCAAACGTTATGTGGGCTTCAACCTAGCACAGCTTGTGCTCCCCAAGTGGATTACATGCATCTGGCTCTCCCACTTGCCTGGGTAAGTTACTCACTTCAGTTTACTTTGACCCTCATCTTCAAATGGTGACAACAGCACCTTCCTTCATAGAGTTAATGTGAGGCACCAAAGTAGCAACACATGTAAAGGGCCTGGCACATAAATGCTCAACAGAGACTGGTGATTATTATTTTACCATCATTATACTAGAAGAGTTGGATCAGGATAGTTCAAACAAAACTAACGCTCTCTATCCACGCTTCTTTCCTTCAATTCTGAACATGTTGCGTGGACCCAGTGGTTTCTCTGCAGGTTCTTATTTCCAGGCCACCTTCTGACTCCCTCAACTCCAATGACTAGTCAGGCAACTTCCTTCTTCACTTCTGATTCTTCCCATTATCTTACTGTTTCTCTCTCCGAGTGACAAATAGAGTAGACTACAGATTTGTAAAGATAACGATGGCCTATGTGGGAATGTTTTCCTAATTTTTAAAATGTGCATCACAGCCACAGTTATGAAGTATGTACAATATGTTATTTACTTTAATGAACTTGGTATACTCAATCAAAATCTGTGACAAAAATGTATGGAGTCAATTTCTACAGCTTCACTGTTTCCCCTCTGTATTAGTCATGGAGAGGGCAGAGACACAGTGAGTCATGATTTACAGGACAGTTACATGAAATGGTCACTGGGTGAATAGGTATTGACTAATAAAATGTTATCGACCCAAAGGGAGGGGTCAGAGGCTGCCACACAGCACTGAATTTGGCCCCACCCCAGCCAACATTTACAACAACGTGAAGGAAGTTCAAGGGAATGCTTATCAACGCTCCTTCAGACAGAGGGATGGCAGAAACAGTATACTGGATTACAGCTTGCAAACTTGGAGCCAAATGGAAAAAGAGAAAATTTAAGAATGATAATGGCAAGCCCCTACAGTTCAGCTCAAACAATTATCTGCACAATGGATGAAACCTAGCTTCAAATCAGTTCACATGAAAAGGATCTAGCTGACTGCAAGGCTACTGTGAGTCAGCAAAGCAATATGCTACAAAAGCCAAGCCTGCCAGAGAACTCATTTACAAGCAGCATCCCCAGCTTGGAACTTGGCAACAGACCAACAACTTCCACTTCTGGATGCCACATCCCAAAGGGCAACAAGGATGATGATCAGAAAAAAAACAACACTGACCAAGGGATGTGAACTAGCGATGGGGAGGCGGGGGGGGGCGGGTCAGCAATCATCCCAAGGAAATTTTATAATTTGTAGCCACACTTTAAAATCAAAATTAAGTTCACTGATAATGTTCCAGGAAGGCTCAAATCAGACAAAAACTTTCTAATCACTTGAGCCGGCCCACCTTATCCAACCACGAAGCTGTTAGAATTCATTCACGCTGGGTTAGATGAGGTGGAAGTTTATAAACTCTAAATCCTTACTAAGTAAAAGTTTAATTCAATAATAGAGTTACTTAAATTTTTTAACTATCCTCAAAGCTTAAGTTGGCCCACAGATAATTAAAACACAGGAAGATGGCTTTTTTTTTTAATGTTCGTGGAACGTTCACAGCAATTTGTTATCAAGGCATGGTTTCAGGACATATAATAACTTAAAAAATAATCACTGGCTGTTTCTGCAACCTCACTGGCTTTAGGTAAAGGGCCATCCTTCGTTGGGGGAAGGGGGGGGCAGCTAAAAGGACAGAAGGGAGCCTGGTATTGCTCTGTGGCGTTGCAACAGGAACTGTAGCAAGAAACGGACTGACAGAGTCAAATTCTGTTATCCTGAGACTTCCCTGGCGGTCCAGTGGTTAGGACTGGGGCTTCCACTGCTGGGGGCCCCAGTTCAATCCCTGGTCCAATCCCTGGTCCCGGAACTAAGATCCCACATGCCACGCAGCACAGACAATTAAAAAAAAAAAATCTGTTACCAGATTCAGGAAAGACCAGTGACCCATGGGTTTAAAGCAATTAAGCGAATTGACAAGGACCAGCTGTACAGGAGGCCTAGGAGTCACCCGGGGTTACCGCCCACATGAGCCGAGGGCTTCGCTAAGGGTGGAATCCCTCACGGTCCCGACTGGCGCCTCGGGCGTATTCCTCACGGAAGGTGTGCAAGGTCGGTCGCGCCCCCGAGCAGATCGTTAAAACTGATTTTTCTTTTTTTTTTTGGTAAACACGATGCAGCGCCACAACCGGGGCCTTCCTCCGCCCGTCCGCCGGGAGACCCCGGAGGGTCTCGTGTCGGGGAAGCCCCACACCGGCCCCGCGGGCCCTCCTACTGCCCGAGCGCGCCCACGCCCCGCGCTTCTCCCGCCCGGCAGCCAGACCCCGGCTCCGCACGCCGGCGGAGGACACTGCGGCCTCCGCGCCCGCTCGGGGCCGCCGGGCCGCCGGGCCGCGGGTTCCCGGGGCGCGCACGCGCGGCCCCCTCCGCGGCAAGCAACCCCGCGGGGGAGGAGGGGGATCGCTGCCACGTCACAGCCCGGAGGGCTCCGGGGGCGGGGCCTCCACGGGCTGCGGCGCTCACGGCCTGCGCGCGCCCCCGCCCCCACGTGTCCCTGCGGCCCCGGGAATGTGGGTCATGGAGCCGCGCGGCCTCACGTGTCCCCGCCCGCCGCCGCCGCCCCAGCGCCCATTATGTAATGCCGCGTCACGCGCCAGCCCAGCCAACCGGCGCCCGCGCGCCGCCGAACGTAAACACAGCGCGCACGTGGATCGCGCGGCCGGGCCATGTGAGGGGGGGCCGGGCCGGCGCCGTCAGGCCGCGCTGCGGCGTTGCGGTCGGCCAGCAGGGCGGTCGCGGGCCGGGCCGGCGGGCGCCGAGCGCCGAGCCCGACGCGGGTCCGCGGCGCGCGGCGGCCCTCCCGCCGGCCCCGGGCCCCCGCCGCCGCCCTCGCAGTGCCCGCCGGGCTCCGAGCGCCCCTCGGCCGCGCCCCACCCGCCGCAGTCGGCTCTTACCCGCATTCACCTCCATGGTGCCCTCGCGGAGGGCACCCGATCCCGCAGAGCGGGCAGCGCCGCCGGGAGGGCACCCGATCCCGCAGAGCGGGCAGCGCCGCCGCCGCCTCAGCGCCGCGCCGCCCCGGGCCGGAGGCAGCGGTGGTCGCGGGGCCCCCTCATGGGCGGGACGGGCGGGGCGCCCGGACCCGGGCCCCGCGGCCGGAGAGCGGGCTGGGGGGAGAGAGGGCGGCGGTGGCGAACGGCGCTCCTCGCGGGGCCCCTGACAACAAAGCGGCGGCGCGGCGGCTTCCTGCAGCCAGCGCACCGCGGCGGCGAGGGCTGCTGACGGGGAGGGCAGCCGCGACCATGTGACCCGCGCACACACCCCCTCCCTCCGCCCGCCCCGCGGCCGGCCGCTGCGGCGACTCCGCCCCTCCCGCGCCGGCGCCCCTCCCCCTCTTCCCCCTCCTTCCCGCCGCCGCCGCCCGCTCGCGCTCACCCCTGTTCCCCTCCTCCTCCCGATTTCCCGCCTCGGGCTGGGAGTCCCCCACCACGCTCCCTTCCCCAACCCTGCACCCACCCCCCCATCTAGTGACACCTCGGGGCCCCTCCGATGGTTACCTAGGACCGTTGGGTGGCGCCGAACAGACCCGCTTTTCAGGCCCCGGGCAGGGCCATCCGCAGACCGCCCCGTAGGTCCGCTCTCCCCGCGACAGACCTCAGAACGCCGGGCTCCTTGCGGACACTGTCCACATCTCCTCATTCTACACCTCCTCGGTGACTTCATCCAGTCCAAGAGCTCAAACAGACCTGTGTGCTGAATGAGCTCCACGCTCCGACATCCAGCAGCCCGTTTGATTATGCCACCTTGATGTCCTTTAGGCAACTCAAATTTAAGGTGCAGACAGGCGTATGCATGTGTCAGAACTCGGCGAATGCACGCTGAAGATTTGCGCATTTCGCCTTGTATGCAAATTTTACATCAAAAGGAAAAAGCTGGAGACAAATGACATGTGTGCTGAGGTATGAAGAGGGAAGTGCGTTGACGTCTGCAGTTCAAATGCATTACAAAAGTAAGAAGGGCTGAAGGATGATGGATAGAAGTACAGGAAGGTGGTAGTTGAGATGTCTGTGGGTATTCACTGCAAAAGTCTTTCCCAGTTGCTTTTTGAAAATTCGCGGTATAAAACGTTGAGGGACATGTAATGTGTGAGACTCTTTTACGTGTGCACCATCTCTTCTCCCCCCGCCACCCCTCCCCCCATCGCACACATACACACACTGCCCCAACTCACTCTTTACTTTTTGGTAAATCTGCCAGTTCCTGAAGCCAACAAGTCAGGTTTCTCTGCTCTCCTGTCTCTCCGCCTCCGTCTGTCTGTCTTTCTCTCTGCCTTTTATACCCCCATTCAATCCATGAACAGATCTGAGCTATTCTCCCTTCAGCCTTTGTACTTCTCAACATCAGCACTGCTATTACTCTAGATCAAACCATCCTCATCCCTTGCCTAGGTTACTGTAATAGCTCCCTAACATGGGAATTACACCTGGATCCACCTACAGGCACTTCTCCCTAGTTAGAGTGTTGCGTTTTACATGTAAATGAGGTCTAATTCCGATGCTCAAAACCCTCCAATAGCTTCCTATTGCTTTTTTTTGAAAAAGCCAGTGCCTTAAGCTGCCCTACAAAGGCCTGCACAAACTCTGGGCCCTGCTTCTCTCCAGGCCCTCCGGCACCCTCTACACAGCTCTTTGCACAATGTGATCCTCCTGCCTTCCCTACCTCAGGGCTTTATCACCCTCTGGGATGCTGGAGCAAGGCTTCCCCGGGCTACACTTCGTAGCTTTCTTTTTTATTTTATGTGCCAACCACCATCTGCTTCTGCACGGGTAAAATGAGGCAAATGTGAACAGTGTAGAAAGCAGAAGTCATAAAGAGGACACCATTCTGAAAAGGCCATGCCGTATGGTTCCCTCAGTGTCCTGGGGGCGTCGGTTCCAGGACGTCTGTGGATACCAAAATCCACAGATGGTCAAGCCCCTCATATAAAACGGTGTAGTATTTGCATATAACCTATGGACATCCTCCCGTATGTATACTTTAAGTCATCTCTAGATTACTTATAATACCTAATACAATGTAAATGCTACGGAAATCGTTTCCAGCATTCTGGTGGAAACTTTACGGAATTTTCTTTCCGAATACTTTCGATCTGAGGTTGGTGGAATCCGTGGATGTGGAACCTGCGGATCCAGAGGGCCAACTGTATAGCCTTGTGACTTGCTTCCTACAACCTTCCGAGCAAAAGCTCTAACGGCATGCTCTACCGTACTCTCTTCGCCCTTTGCCATGGGCACCTGGCAGTGTTCCAGATAGTGGCTATTCCAATAGCCTGGTTTCTGGAGTGAGGAACGTGACCAACCCTCAATGAACATGTAGTACAGAATTTCGATCCGTAGCTGGTTGAATCCACAGATGTGGAACCCATATATATAGAGGGCCAACTATGTATGATATTCTGGAAAAGGCTAAACTATGGTGACAGTAAAGATATCATTGGTTTTCAGAGGTTAGGGTGGAGGGAGGGATGAAAAGGCAGAGCACAGAGATTTTTAGGGCGGGGAAAGTGTTCTGTATGATACTACAATGGGGATACATGTCAAAGGTACAATACCCAGAGCGAACCCTAAGATAAGCTATGGACTTTGGGTGATGACGATGTGTCAATGTAGGTTCACCAGTGGCAACAAATGTACCACTGTGGTGAGGGATGTTGATAGTGAGGGGAGGCTGTGTGTGTCTTGGGGGACAGAATGTATATGGGAACTCTGTACTTGCCATTCAGTTTTGCTGTGAACCTAAAACTGCTCTAAAAAGTAAAGTCTATCTTAGAGAGAGAGAGAGAGAGAAGATACTCCCATTTAAATTTGAAAAGGAGAAGAGTGGAAGTAAAAATAAGCCATGGCACAGGAAGTAAACCCCTCTCTTCCATGATAATGCATATGAAAGAAAATTCGTGTCTATGGGCCTCACACCTCTTAAAGGCCGCCTCCATCCTGTGAGGCTTTGTGGGTAACTATCAGAGACTCTAAAGCTATAGCCCAGGTCAGTCACCAGCCGCACCACTGGCCACTGGAAACGCGTGGGTCTCATCAGTGCCAGAGGAGGCTGCTGAGCAGCATCCGGGTTGGACGGCCCCCAGAGTGCCCATAGCTGCAGTGGAAATTGCCTTTTGCTGCTGTCATTCTAAGGAGCCTCCATTGTTACCCTTATGGAGCCTATGGCTCAGTCCATAGGAAGTCTCAGGCTCTTGAGAGGGGGGTCTCTACCTACTCCTTCCTCTTTCCTCTGACCAAAATAATAACTCTGTTGAATGAAGTGACCGTGCCCTCAAAAGTCATCTGCTAGAAAATACAAGTTTCCTGGGAAAGCTACTGACACCAGGGCCTTATATCCCACTGACACCAGGGCCCTGGGAAACTGAGCATGGGACAGCTCAATCTGGATGTGGATAAAGGAGGGGAGAGCCTAAACATTAGAGTCCTCTAATCCCAAACTCGAGTACAACAGGCCAAGTGGGGCACTTCCATATGGGGACCTGGATGAAAGAGAGATATGGGGAGAAAGAGAAAGGAAAAAAGATAGAGTTTCCTTAAAGTTAAGGCCAATTAAAAATGTCTAAGGTTATTCCTCATTCTAAACTGTTCTAATGAACCCTGCTAGTTCCCGGTACCACAGTAACTTTCCACTTCAACTTTGCCTTCTCTGTGCCCTAGACCAGCAGTTCTCAAACACGTCCAACTCAGAACCACTTTACACTCTTAACATTATTGAAGACCACAGAGTGCTTTTTTCATGGACTATATTTATCCATATCCGCCTATTAGAAATGAAAATAGAGAAATGTTTAAAACACAAGCACAAGGAATTCCCTAGCGGTCCAGTGGTTAAGACTCTGCACTTTCACTGCCGAGGACCCGGGTTCAATCCCTGGTTGGGGAACTAAGATCCCACGAGCCAAGACGTGCAGCGCGGTCAAAAAAATAAATAAAGTAAATAAAATGAAAAAAAAAAAACCCACACAAGCACACACATCATATATGTCACAGAGCAGCAACATTATCACATGTCAACAGACAGCTTTGGCAGTTTCCTCTGCCCACAGCAAACTGCAATTGCTGTTCAACCTCATGCTATTTGCGATGTACCTTCTTCCAGGCTCTTTTTTTTTCTTTACTGCTCTGGTCATAATACTAGCTTCTGTATCATCACCCAATCATGCCTTTATTGTAAGCAAAAATTTTTCTATATTTATTTTTTTTATAAATTTATTTATTTTATTTATTTATTATTTTTGGCTGCGTTGGGTCTTAGTTGCTGCGCACAGGCCCTCACCAGCTGCGGCGAGCGGGGGCCACTCTTTGTTGCGGTGCGCGGGCTTCTCATTGCGGTGGCTTCTCTTGTTGCGGAGCATGGGCTCTAGGCACACGGGCTTCAGTAGTTGTGGCACACAAGCTCAGTAGTTGTGGCTCGTGGGCTCTAGAGCGCAGGCTCAGTAGTTGTGGTGCACGGGCTTAGTTGCTCCACGGCATGTGGGATCTTCCCGGACCAGGGATCGAACCCGTGTCCCCTGCATTGGCAGGCAGATTCTTAACCACTGCGCCACGAGGGAAGCCCCTATACTTATTTTTTTAACTAGAAAAATAATTTAATTATATCATACATAAATAATAAACATTTCAACTTTATCACCAGTGATGACTTACGTAGGTATCACTGTCAATCACATCTTCTCATTTAATATCTTCATAAAATATTCAGTTAAACACAGTGAAATATTATATCCGTGCGTAGACAAAAAAAGTCATTCAAACTGAATTTATCCATTGACACCATCAAGATGAGTGATGTGTTTACATGCAATACTAGAAACGAGGCACACATTTTTTTTTTTTTTTTTCTTTTAGCTGCTTTGGGTCCTCGTTACTGTGCGCGGGCTTTCTCTAGTTGCAGCGAGTGGGGGCTACTCTTCATTGCAGTGCACGGGCTTCTCATTGTAGTGGTTTCTCTTGTTGCGGAGCACGGGCTCTAGGCCTGCAGGCTTCAGTAGTTGTGGCACGTGGGCTCAGTAGTTGTGGCTCGCGGGCTCTAGAGCGCAGGCTCAGTAGTTGTGGCGCACCGGCTTAGTTGCTCCGCGGTATGTGGGATCTTCCCAGACCAGGGCTCGAACCCGTGTCCCCTGCATTGGCAGGCGGATTGTTAACCACTGCACCACCAGGGAAGCCCACAAGGCACACGTCTTAACACACTCCAAGGCAGTGATAATATCTTATGAGATGCAATAAAGCAAAATATAGTCTACCAAAACAGTCAAATTGTGTTGAACAGAAAAATATACTGTTCCCATTCTTAAATTTAAATTAGTTAAAATTAACTAAAATGTAAAATTTAGTCCCTCAGTGACACTCACTATGTTTCAGGGGTCAGAGTCACATGTAACTAATGGTAACCATATTCATCATTACAGATTTAAAGCCTTTCTTACTCTTCCTGAGTCACTGTGATAAATTATTCTAGGAATTTGTCCGTGATGTTTAAGTTTTCAAATTTATTGCAATAAAGTTATTTAATTCTCTTATCATCTCTTTAATCTCTATCAATTCTGTAGTTTCTCATTCTTAATTTTATTTGTGCTTTTTTTCCCCTTAATCAGTCCTACTAGAGGTATATCTACTTTATGAGCTGTTTCAAAGGCTCGATTTTTGGCTTTATGGATTCACTGTACAGTATATGTCTTCAGTTCTAGTGATTTCTGCTCTTTGTCTTGATTGCCCTCTTTCTGTTCTCCTTTAATCTGATTTTTCTAACTTCTTAACTTGGACCTGTATCTCATTAAGTTTGGTTCGGCTGGCCAGAGCCCATTTTTCCTGTTAGTGACTAAGGACCCCTCATGGATGCTGCTTTAACATCCTCTCCTCTTATAGGGAGTATTCCAGTTACTACTGCAGTGTAACAGAACCCCTCGGAACTCAGTGGCTTTAAATGGAGCAATCATTTTATTACCTCTGATGGTTTCTATGGGTCAGGAGTTGCTCCTGTCTGGGCATTTCTAGCTCAGACTCTCTCATTAATGGCAATCAGACAGTAGGCAGAGCCCAAAGAGCAGCAGCTGGAGCTCTGAGGGTCAACCCGGGCTTTCTCTGTCTTCAGGTAGTTACAGGGCTTCTGCACACGGTCTACAGGGTAGCACAGGGCTCCAGTGCAAGTGTTCCAGGAAACAAGGCAGAAGGCGGCATCACCTTTCCTGACTGAGCCTCAGAAGTCATGCAGCATCAATTTTGCTGTATTCTTGGTTACAAAGGAAGTCAGATGTGAGGGGAGGGCACACAGACCCCCTGTCTTCATAAGAGGATCATCAAGGTCCTATTGTGAATAGCATGTGAGAGGGAAAATATTGTGCAGCTATTGTTGTTGAAACAGGGAACAATTTTAAAGAACACACAGTCCACCTTGACTTGAGGACCACATTACAGTGTCAGTTTTTAAGACGTTGTATTTCTCAAAGTGAACATTTTTACCCCCTCTACCTGGCGGCATTTTCTAAGACTTAGTATAAGGAGAAAGAATGCTCCAGGGAAAGGAATGAATCAGACAAAAAGAGGGCACAGATAGGCTCCCACTCCACATGATGGTTCAGTTGAGGTTCAGCTCTGTGGAGCTGAAGGTCAGTAGGATGACCTTTCAAATACAGACCCAGTCTCTTGCCTATTCTGAGTCCTTTATTGTCCGCCATCAATAATATCTGACGGCACTGGAATGGGACAGCTCCCTCAGAGAAGACTCTAGTAGGGAAAGGGTTATGTCTACATGTAATGAGTGCAATCTATACAACATTACAGAAAAATCCAAGACCATTCACAACAGAAACCATCTGGCCAAGATGCCTCATTGAATAGAGTGGAAAAATAGCTAATGCCATCTGGACACCCTAGTTGAACTTTGTTAAGTGCTCCATTGATTTAATAACATATTAAACAAATTTGAAAAGAAAATAAGAATGGAAAGAAGAAAATGTTGCATGGCAGTTCAATAAATAAAAAGGCTATAAGAAATGCCTGATCATCTTCAAGACTCTGTATCATAGTTTGAAAAGAAAAAAACCTACAATAGGGGGGTGGGGGAGGGATGGATTGGGAGTTTGGGATTAGCGGATGCAAACTATTACATATAGAATGGATAAACAACAAGGTCCTACTGTATAGCACAGGGAACTATATTCAATGTCCTGGGATAAAGCATAATGGAAAAGAATATAAAAAAGAATGTGTATATGTTTAAAACTGAGTCACTTTGCTGTACAGCAGAAATTAGCACAACATTGTAAGTCAACTATACTTCACTAAAAAATAAAAAATAAAATAACAGAAAAAAACCCTACAATAATTTTTCCTGGGTTTGGGGTGAAGAAAACAAAAACATCAAGTACAAAACCTAGCTCTAACAACAGGCCATGTTATCTCACGAGAGGAACAATACATATTGCTGACCCTCTCACTGATTTTCCCATCTAATCTTCCTATTTATTCTTTTGAAAACTTCTCTAGCTGAGCATCCCTCCCAGCAGTGGCATCTGCCCTGGTGTGACTCGATTAACTAACCATTCTCTAAGTTCTCCAACCCAAATTCTCACCAACACTCAGAGGGCCCTTAGAGGCCCAGGTGTCTCCTTTTCCAGCAATCAACTTCTCTCCCCTCAACCTCAGTTTATCAGCAATTCTTCTCAGCTAGTGGATTCTTCAGGGCTTCCTTCCCTCCCGAGGAAGTTAATCTGGACCAGTGGTTATCGCAGTGTGGTCCCTGAATCAGTAGCATCAGCATCAATGTTAGATGCTGTTAGAAATGCAACCTCTTGAGTACCACCTCAAACATAGAGAATCAGATACTCTGCAGATGTTGCCAGCAATCTGTAGTTTAACAAACCCTCCAGGTGATTCTGGTGCATACGAGTTTGAGAACACTGGCTTGAAAACTGGTAGCATCTACCACCAGAGAATTGATCAGCCCGTGTTGATTATAACCCTTGTTATAAGTGTATAGGGCTAGAGGCTGCCTCCTTCCAGGTTATCTGCACCATGCCTCCAGTGAGCAGGATCTCTGCCCTGTAATATGTATATGTAATATGACAGGATAAAATTCTAAATGCAAAGAATTCTTCATATTAATTCATGCAAGAATTCTTTGCATTAATTCAAAGCCCGCAATGACTGGGCTTCTGATTTCAGTTCCTCCTTCAGAGCTGGATGCATTTCTGCCCATAGACTATAGGAGAAACCTGCTAGTCTCATTAATTGGTTATGCTTATCACCAATGAGACTTTACCAATTATATATAAATTTATCTACATTCTAAGAAAATTAATTTATCTCTAAGGTTTAGATCCTTCTTTCTGACTGTGTAGGAAAAACAAAATGTTTTAATAGTGGTAAGAATAGTATGATCATTTAAATCTCAGTCAATATCCAGGACCATCTCTTTGCTTCTAAATTCATGTAAAAACTCACTCTTCCTTCTCATGAAACAGTTCTATATTGGAAAGAAAGAAAATTGGAGACGAAATTCCTCACCTCTTAACTCACCGACTGCATACCGGTTCGTTTTATGTCTGGATTCCATTTTTTTCTATTCTAAATTTTTATTATTTTTTAATTGAAGTATAGTTGATCGAATTCCATTGTTTTAAGGCAATGCAGATAAGTACTGGGAGGTCCAAAGACTTTATAATCTGTGACTAACATATTGGGCCTTTGGACTAGCATTGGTCTTTTATGTATGGGAAGAGAGTCTTAGGAGAGAATTTTAGAAAAGAGGACAAATGTAATTTCTTCAGATCAAGCCAAGAGGCACGTTGCTCTTCTGCTACCTCACTATTCGAAGTGTGGGCCTGGATTACCAGCACTGGCAACACCTGGGATCCAGTAAGAACTGTAGCATCTCAATCTCCACGGCAGAGTTATTGAATCAGGATCTGCATGCGAACAAGGGCTCCAGGTGACTTGTATGCACACTGAAGTTTGAGAAGCCCCGCTCTACTCTGCTGGAAGACAGAGGCTTTGCAGCAGGAGTGCTCTCTGGAGGGATGTGGTAAGCAGCCTTCTGAATGGTCCCCAGCGATCCCCACCTCCTGGTATTTACCCTCTGTGTAATCCCCTCCCCTTGAGTGTGAACTGGATGTAGTAACTTGCTTCTAAAAATAGCATATGGGGGAGGGACAGATTGGGAATTTGGGATTAACATACACACACTACTGTATATAAAATAGATAACCAACAACGACCTGCTGTATAGCACAGGGAACTCTACTCCATGTCTTGTAATAACATACAATAGAAAAGAATGTAAAAAAAGAATATATATATTTATATATATATGTATAACTGAATCACTTTGCTGTACACCTGAAACTAATACAACGTTGTAAATCAGCTATAGTCCAATATAAAATAAAAATTTAAAAAATAAAAATAGAATATGGCACGGTGATGGATGCCACTTCTGAAATTGTTATACAAGACTGAGACGTATCTTCCTCACGCTCCCGCTTTCCAACTCTTCTTACCTGCTCACCCTGATAAGGCAAACAGCAGTGTTAGGAGCTGCCCTGTGGAGAGACTCAAGTGGTAACTTGTTGGCCGAAGAACAACAGGCAACAAGGAACTGCATCCTGCCAACAAGCAGTGCGGGACGTCAGAGCGGATCTTTCCCGGAGTTGAGCCCTGAGCTAACTTCAGCCACACCCAGCACCTTGATTGCAGCCCGTGGAGATCCCGAAGCAGAGAACCCAGCTAAGCTGTGTGCAGATTTCTGACCCGAGGAAATGCGAGACAATAAAAGTTGATGTCTTAAGCCAGTAAGTTTTAGGGTAATCAGTTACTCAGCAGTTGATGACTATGACTAATAAAAGGGGCAATCAGCAGATCAAGGACACTGAAAATTCAAACGTGTCCAGATTCCCCTGAAGTCACAAGCACCTAACAGACCGGTAGATAAATAAGCACCGCCTACTAGAGTCAACACCTGGGAAGAAGGAGATTTTCTATGAGTGAGTAGTGAAACTGAAAACAGTGGGACTGGTTGAAAGTCTACATAAGTGAAGCAGTAACTCCCGCCTAGGTCCCACCCAACAGTGAAACTTTATACTATAGTCAATGCAGCTCCCTAGAGCTGCCCAACACACACACAGACACACACACACACACACACACACACACACACACACACACACACAGTGTCCAGTCAGCTTTCTAATGCTTCACTCAAATATAAACAGATAGCAGTGGATCACTAGACTTTTGAGGGACGATTCTACCATATGGAAAGAAAATAGGAACTAAGAAACAATACAAGGAGCAAGAAAAGTACTCTTTATTTTTGGAGGAGTGAGAGAAGATAGAGCATCCCTGAAACCAGGATGTTACAAAAAAGGAACACAAAACAAGTAAGAATTCTTGGAAAGTAAAGACAATATACAAAATAAAAATGTATTGGAAAAATTAGAAGGCAAAGAAACCATTAAGCAGAACAGAAAGACAAAAGATGGACATTACAAGCAATTTTTTTTTTTTTTTGGCCGTGCCACGTGGCATGCAGAATCTTAGTTCCCTGACCAGGGATCAAACCTGTGCCCCTGCAGTGGAAGCGTGGAATCTTAACCACTGGACCACCAGGGAATTCCCACAAGCAATTTTTTAAAAAACTTAACGATTAATCCAAGAGATGTAGTAGGAGTTCTGGAAAGAAAATGATCAAAGAAATAATTCAAGAGAATTTTTCCTGAAAGGGTTTCCAGATTAGAATATTCACAGATTATCCGGCACTAGTAATGAAAAAAAAATTATCTTTAAGACACGTCATGGTGAAATTTTGAAACATCAGGGACCAAGAGAGGATCATAAAAACATCCAGAAAGAAAGACCAGATCACACGCAGTACATAGAAATCAGACTATCATGACACCTGATGAATGCCTTCAAATTTTTGAAATAAAAATAATTTACCTAAATCTCAAAACTCAGCTGAACCATCAGTCAAGCGCAAGGGTAGGATAAAGATATTTTAAGACAGGAAAATTTTCCAAAAATTCCCCTTCTATACACCCTCTCTTAGAACGTTACTTAGGTAATGTAACGTAGATTAGGAGGATGGAGGGAAGAGAAGTGTATGTGTTGGGGGTGGGCGGGGGAGGGCGGCAATAGACCCACACATGTCAAGGTACGGGAGGAAGGGATGCTTGTGATAGAGAAATGTTGTTTATTTAAATTCTCATCTTCCCTAATAGAAAGTCAATAGATAATGCCTAAAACTTATGAGTAAAAGAAATAGCATTTTAAGGATACCATTTAGAAATACTAAGGAGATACTGAAAGAGTTAACGCTGGGGACTGAAGGATGGGGAAGGGTAGGTAGGGCAGGGTACCCCTGTTGTTCATCATAAGCCTTGTAGTACCATTTGATTTCTTAAAATATGTGAATTCATTGGTTTGATGAAAATAAAAATTGCTTTAAAAACAAAAATTGTCCGTTATCAGATGTAAGCTATTATATATGGAATGGATAAACAACAAGGTCCTAGTGTATATCACAAAGAACTATATTCAGTATCCTGTGATAAACCATAATGGAAAAGGATATTTTTAAAATATACATATATATGTATAACTGAATCACTTTGCTGTACAGCAGAAATTAACACAACATTGTAAATCAACTATACTTAAAACAAACAAAAAACTGTCCAATTCCCCTTAAACACCACAATCTTCCAAGATAATAAGTAAAGAATATAGACAGCTGAATTACAGAAGGGCTGTTATTAGGTGTTTGAGTTGCTTTCTCACTGTCGCCGTTTCTGGTCAGGGTATCACTGGTGAAAATCAGTCTCTTTCTTCGAAATTAAAAGAATAAAGAAACTTTGAAACTATAATTCCATTTCTGGCACTCAATCCAAGCAAAATCACCCTAATAATAGAAAAATCTTTATGTGAAATGATATATAGCACTGTTTATATATTACTATAAAATTGGCAAATCCTTAACTGCCCAAACATAAGAAAACATGAATAAATTCTCCTCAGCCTTTAAATAGAATGTTTATGAAGATGAGGTAGTAACGTGAAAATGTCGATAATCTACTGTTAAGTGATAAAATCAGTGTGAAAAATTGCATATAAAGTAGTATTACAACTATTTTTAAAATATCTGTGCATAAAGAAATGTTGGGAGAATATATCAAAAGGTTTCAATGGTTTTGTTTCAACGGTGATTTTATGAATTATTTTTTTTCTTTATACTTTGTACATTTTCAAAAACATTTCAAAATTTTTATGTTAGTATTATAACAAAAAATACTTGAAAATAGGAATTAAAATTAATTTTTATATTTTAAAAACTTTGGAGCTTACCATTTTGATTCTGTCAACTTAGCCTTAAAAAAACACATGGGAGGGCTTCCCTGGTGGCGCAGTGGTTGAGAGTCCGCCTGCCGATGCAGGGGACGCGGGTTCGTGCCCCGGTCCGGGAAGGTCCCACGTGCCACGGAGCGGCTGGGCCCGTGCGCCATGGCCGCTGAGCCTGCGCGTCCAGAGCCTGTGCTCCGCAACGGGAGAGGCCAAAGCAGTGAGGGGCCCGCGTACCACAAAAAAACAAACAAACAAACAAAAACACATGGGAGGGGCTTCCCTGGTGGCGCAGTGGTTGAGAGTCCGCCTGCCGATGCAGGGGACACGGGTTCGTGCCCCGGTCCGGGAAGATCCCACATGCCGCGGAGCGGCTGGGCCCGTGAGCCATGGCCGCTGAGCCTGCACGTTCGGAGCCTGTGTTCCGCAACGGGAGAGGCCACAACAGTGAGAGGCCCACGTACCGAAAAACAAACAAACAAACAAAAACACAGGGGATTTTATTTTTAAATTTTTTATTGGAGTATAGTTGATTTACAATGTTGTGTTAGTTTCAGGTGTACAACAAAGTGTATCAGTTATACATGTACATCTATCCACTCTTTTTTAGATTCTTTTCCCATATAGGTCATTACAGAGTATTGAGTAGAGTTTCACTGTGCTATACAGTAGGTCCTTATTAGTTATCTATTTTATATATAGTAATAAAACCCATGGGATTTAAAAAAAAATTTTACTGGAGTATAGTTGATTCACAATGCTGTGTTAGTTTCAGTTGTACAGCAAGGTGAATCAATTATATATATACATATATACATTTTTTTTTTTTAGATTCTTTTCCCATATAGGCCATAATAGAGTATTGAGCAGAGTTCCCTGTGCTACACAGCAGTTTCCTATTAGTTATCTATTTTATATATAGTACTGTGTATATGCCAGTCCCAAACTCCCAATTCATCCCTCCCTCCCCACCCCTTCTCCTTTGGTAACCGTAAGTTTGTCTTCCACGTCTGTGAGTCTATCTCTGTTCTGTAAATAAGTTCATCCATATCATTTAGTTTAGATTCCACATATGAGTGACATCACATGATATTCATCTTTCTCTGTCTGACTCATTTCACCCAACACGATCCCATGGGATTTTTTAATGGCAGTCATTTCAAACCCATAGATAATTGATTCTTTGACGAGCTTATGAATACAAACATATTAGTCAAAATCATCCCAACATGGATAAATTTTCAGCAAGAAACTATTAACGAGAGAAATCCATTAGGCCAACTTGACTTGAATAATTTATTGCTGAACTAATCAGTAATTGATCAATTTTGTGTATGGCAAAGTTAAGCTGTTTCAAATAGCTCCCATTTTCACTTTGGTTTGCTGGAACTATTTTCATAAAAATCAGATTTCTCGGGCTTCCCTGGTTGCGCAGTGGTTGCGCGTCCGCCTGCCGATGCAGGGGAACCGGGTTCGCGCCCCGGTCTGGGAGGATCCTACGTGCCGCGGTGCGGCTGGGCCCGTGAGCCATGGCCGCTGGGCCTGCGCGTCCGGAGCCTGTGCTCCGCAACGGGAGAGGCCGCAACAGAGGGAGGCCCGCATACCAAAAAAAAAAAAAAAAAAAATCAGATTTCTCCCTCAAAATCTTATACAAAAGAGTTGATTCATTGATCATTTTTTTTTGACAATCAGAGCTTCAACTATTAAGATTTCTGTCAATGACTTATTTTGTCCAAGTCCTTCTGCCTTATCGAATTTTGCAGATTTTCATTTTGCCAAGATTTAATTCTATTATTTTCGAGTCAACCACAGATCTTACCATATTTAGTTTTAGCTGTTGTCAGTTTTATTTTTACCATAATAGTCATCATGAATTTTATTTTTTATGCCTGTTGTTTTCTATTTTTTAAAGCTCTAGGGAATTCCTTGGCAGTCCAGTGGTCAGGACTCCGTGCTTCCGCTGCAGGGAGCACAGGTTCAATCCCTGGCCAGGGAACTAAGATCCTACATGCCATGCAGCATGGGCAAAATATTAAAAACAGAAACAAAAACAGGTACTTCCCTGGTGGCGCAGTGGATAAGACTCCGTGATGCCAAAGCAGGGGGCCTGGGTTCGATCCCTGGTCAGGGAACTAGATCCCACAGGCCTGCAAGCCACAACTAAGGAGCCTACCTGCTGCAACTAAGACCCAGTGCAACCAAATAAATAAATAAATATTAAAAAAACAAAAACTGTCGTTCTTATCTCCCTGACTTCCTGCTTCACTGGCCTCCTTTCTTACCTCCAACCTCCTAAGCTCATTCCCAACTCAGGGCCTTTACATTTGCTGTTCCTTCTGCCTGGAATACTTTTCCCTGAGATCATCACATGGAGACTCCTTCTATCCTCCACATCTTATCTATGTCCTCTCCTCCTGGGGACCTCCCCAATTCCTATTTAATTCCACTCTTGTTCCACAATTCTTGTCACTATCTGAAATTATTTCATTTATTTACTTGTTTATTGTCTTCACTACTAAAATATGGGATACACAGGAGCAGGAACCTTATCCGTCTTGTTCACTGGTGTATTTCATTCTCCTGACACATGGTTATTCCTCAATAAATATTTGTGGAAGTGACAAACAAATGAACGATGTGTAGAAAGAGCTGTTATGGAAGAATGAAACAAATGATGTCACGGAAGAGTCAGAAATGCCGTCGCTAAACAGGCGTCTTGTGATTGAAGGATGAGTAGAAATTCAGATGGTGGGGGACAGGCAGTTGAGAAGGGGGCCAAGCGGAAGAACGGAGATGAAAGAAAGGTACAAGACAATAAAGTCTGTGCAAAGGTGTCTAAATGAGAAAGAAGGAAGAGCTTTACTGAGCATCAAGAGAGCAATGTGGTTGATACTTAAATGGTTTCATTACTGCCTGACAGTCAAAGGCACTGTGACAAGCAGAACAACACCTCCAAAGATGTGCACATTCTGTGACATGATTCCCAGAACCTGAGAGCATCTTAGGGTACATGACAGGGGGATTAAGGTTGCAGATGGCATTCAGGTTGTTAATCAGCTGACCTTAAAACAAAGAGATCAGCCTGGATTATCCAGGTGGGCCCAGTGTAATCACAAGGATTTTTGTTTGTTTGTTTTTTATTCTTTTTCAAATTCTTTTTCCATCCAGGCTGCCACATAACATTGAGCAGAGTCCCCTGTGCTATACAGTAGGTCCTTGTTGGTTATCCATTTTAAATATTTTAAAGCTCTAGGGAATTCCTTGGCAGTCCAGTGGTCAGGACTCCGTGCTTCCGCTGCAGGGAGCACAGGTTCAATCCCTGGCCAGGGAACTAAGATCCTACATGCCATGCAGCATGGGCAAAATATTAAAAACAGAAACAAAAACAGGTACTTCCCTGGTGGCGCAGTGGATAAGACTCCGTGATGCCAAAGCAGGGGGCCTGGGTTCGATCCCTGGTCAGGGAACTAGATCCCACAGGCCTGCAAGCCACAACTAAGGAGCCTACCTGCTGCAACTAAGACCCAGTGCAACCAAATAAATAAATAAATATTAAAAAAACAAAAACTGTCGTTCTTATCTCCCTGACTTCCTGCTTCACTGGCCTCCTTTCTTACCTCCAACCTCCTAAGCTCATTCCCAACTCAGGGCCTTTACATTTGCTGTTCCTTCTGCCTGGAATACTTTTCCCTGAGATCATCACATGGAGACTCCTTCTATCCTCCACATCTTATCTATGTCCTCTCCTCCTGGGGACCTCCCCAATTCCTATTTAATTCCACTCTTGTTCCACAATTCTTGTCACTATCTGAAATTATTTCATTTATTTACTTGTTTATTGTCTTCACTACTAAAATATGGGATACACAGGAGCAGGAACCTTATCCGTCTTGTTCACTGGTGTATTTCATTCTCCTGACACATGGTTATTCCTCAATAAATATTTGTGGAAGTGACAAACAAATGAACGATGTGTAGAAAGAGCTGTTATGGAAGAATGAAACAAATGATGTCACGGAAGAGTCAGAAATGCCGTCGCTAAACAGGCGTCTTGTGATTGAAGGATGAGTAGAAATTCAGATGGTGGGGGACAGGCAGTTGAGAAGGGGGCCAAGCGGAAGAACGGAGATGAAAGAAAGGTACAAGACAATAAAGTCTGTGCAAAGGTGTCTAAATGAGAAAGAAGGAAGAGCTTTACTGAGCATCAAGAGAGCAATGTGGTTGATACTTAAATGGTTTCATTACTGCCTGACAGTCAAAGGCACTGTGACAAGCAGAACAACACCTCCAAAGATGTGCACATTCTGTGACATGATTCCCAGAACCTGAGAGCATCTTAGGGTACATGACAGGGGGATTAAGGTTGCAGATGGCATTCAGGTTGTTAATCAGCTGACCTTAAAACAAAGAGATCAGCCTGGATTATCCAGGTGGGCCCAGTGTAATCACAAGGATTTTTGTTTGTTTGTTTTTTATTCTTTTTCAAATTCTTTTTCCATTTAGGTTATTACAGAATGTTGAGCAGAGTCCCCTGTGTGATACAGTAGGTACTTGCTGGTTACCTATTTTAAATATAGCAGTGTGTACATGTCAATCCCAAGCTGCCAGTCTATCCCTCCCTCCCCAACCCTTCCCCCCTGGTAACCACAAGTTCATTCTCTAAGTCTCTGAGTCTGTTTCTGTTTTGTAGATAAGTTCATTTGTATTTCTTTTTAGATTCCATATGTAAGCAATATCACATGATATTTGTCTTTCTCTGGCTTACTTCACTTAGTATATAATATCCAGGTCCATCCATGTTGTTGCAAATGGCATTATTTCATTCTTTTTAATGGCTGAGTAATATTCCAATGCATATATGTACCCCATCTTCTTTATCCATTCATCTATCAATGGACATTTAGGTTGCTTCCATGTCTTGGCTATTGTAAATAGTGCTGCAATGAACACTGGGGTGCATGTATGCTTTCGAACCAAATTTTTCTCCGGATATATGCCCAGTAGTGGGATCGCTGGGTAATATGGCAGCTCTATTTTTAGTTTTTTAAGGAACCTCCATACTGTTCTCCATAGTGACTGTATCAATTTACATTCCCACCAACAGTGCAAGAGGGTTCCCTTTTCTCCACACCCCTCCAGCATTTATTGTTTGTAGATTTTTTGATGATGGCTGTTCTGACTGGTGTGAGATGATATCTCATTGTGGTTTTGATTTGCATTTCTCTAATAATTAACGATGTTGAGAATCTTTTCATGTGCCTCTTGGCCATCTGTATGTCCTCTGGAGAAATGTCTATTTACTGCACAAGGGTCCTTTAAATGAGGAACTGGGGGGCAGAAAGTCAGTGTCATCATGGGGCAGGCTGAGAAAGACCAGACCGGCCACTGCTGTCTTTAAAGATGGAAGGAAGTCACAAACGAGGAATGGGGGCAGCCTCTGGAAGCGGGAAAAGACAAAAAACCAGATCTTCCCCTAGAGCCTCCAGACAGAAATGCAGCCCTGCCAATACCTGGATTTTGGCCTCGCAAGACCCACTTTGGACTTCTGACCTCCAGAACTGCAAGATCATAAATTTGTGTTGTGTTATGACACTAAATGTGTGGTACCTTGTTACAGAAGCAATAGAGAACAAATACACCAAAAAGTCATTGCGGTCAGATGAGGAAAAGGAAAGCAATGTTCACAGCTCGTTTGAGTTCATGTTCTGGTGAATGGAGATGCTTTGGTAGGCATCAGAGAGGCTGAATTCCACTCTCAGACGCTGACTTTACCCAGTTCATCTTTGCTTGCATAACCTGCAAGAACAACCTGAAGGACAAGAAATCTTTAAAATCACCTTCAAGGTACAAAAGAAAAATTGAGCAGATTAGATTGGAGTGGGTCCTTCTGGGCAATCAGCACTGTTTTACTTTAATGTTCTCCCAGGATTTAGAAATCATTCATTACTAAATGCATCCCTTAAGCAATCTTTTATCAATTTTTAGAAAGCCTATTAGATAATAAGTCTTCTGATATTCTGAATTTTTTTGTTTTTACAAGAGAGCAAGAATGGATGCTTTCACTGAAAGAAAAGGAATAAAATCTCTGAAGAATGTCCTCTCAGGAAGGTGGGCAAGCTGTGAATAATCACCATTTTGGTAAGCACTAATTCTTGCAGAATTGGTCCTTACAGGTCAACTGGATCCCTTTCTTTTGCTTTGTAAATTGAGCTGAAATCGCTCCTGCTGACCCGAGACTGCTGGCTGCCTGCCCAGAAGTGCCACCTCTGCAGGCGCTGTATAATGAGGCAATCCACAGGGCTGATCTCAGCATAAATAAAATTTCAAGCTGAGACTTAAATTTTTAGCAGTATGAAAGCAAAATAGCCAGAGGAATTGCAACAGAATGACATCATTCTAATAACTGAGTACTCATTTAATCATTCAAAGAACTGATATCACAAGTGTCATTATGACAGCATGGGCCATAGCTGTCTAAGACACAGGCTTCCTTTCCACTTTATACCCGTGACAAAACATAAGGATACAAGGATACAATTACATTTGGTGTTTGGTTTTGGTTTGTTGCAGTGGTTTGTTTGCAGGTGGGAAAAGGTAAGAAGATGTTTCCTCTTTCTTTGTGAAAAAAGTTTCTGCACATAAATGATGGAAGGAAGGAAAGAACAAAGGATACACATGTTATTGAGGCCAAGCTCATACTGCCCGCTGCAAAACAGGCCAATAAACTGAGGATGAGTTGTTGGCGGCAAGGAATAGTGACTTTATTTGGAAAGCCAGCAGACTGAGAGGATGGTGGACTAGTGTCCCAAAGAACCATCTTGCCGGAGTTAGAATTCAGGCTTCGTTTATACTAAAAGAGGAGGGAGTAAAGTCAAACATTTCCTGGTTCCAGTCAACTTCCAGAGGGGGTGTGTTAATTTCTCCCTTCCTGCCGTCATTCACAGGTGGGCCTGGTCAGGATGCTTCCTGTGAGCTAAACAGAGGTATTTTAGCTTAGTGCTCTTTATCTGGGGAGCAGGGTTCCCAGAGATGGGCCATTATGTAGAATTTAAGCTTAAAGGCAACATCCCTTTAGTGATTAACTTGTAGCAAAAGCAATAGAATACGAAGGTTAATGTAAAAGAAATGGATCCAATATGGAGTCAGATTTGTTCTCCCCTATTACACACACACAAATACAAAGACTTCCCCATTTCTTTTGGGCTAATATAAAGTCCAGGTCATTACTTTGCCTTTTTTTTGGCCATGCTGTGCGACATGTGGGATCTTAGTTCCCCAACCAGGTATTGAGCCCATGCCTTGTGCATTGGAAGTGCTGAGTCTTAGCCACTGGACCACCAGGAAGTCCATATTTTGCCATTTCTTGAGCTAACTTTAGAAACCTCTCTTTACCGCCATCCATTAAACTATTGATGTCACTGAAAGAAAAAAGAAAAAGAAATCTCTCTTAAGCATTGTTAACATTTATTATAGGTAAATTTTAGAGTATTGCTTAACAGAAAACAACAGCATTATGTGGTGTAAAACTGAAAATATTCTATTTTAGAATTTCTAGTATTTGTGGTTCTATTTTAATTACTGTGGCATTCTACTAGATTTTCCTTCTTCAAATTAATGACTTGTCCTAGAAGGAGAGGTAAAAAACAGGATAAAACACCTTCAATGAGATGTTAACAGTTGAACAGTAAGTTTGTACAGCTTTATGTATATTTTTTAAAATTCATAAGCATGCACATTTAAAAGAATTTACTAGCTTGCAAAAATGTTTATTCGTGAAGTTCTCTGCTACACAACTACTCTAATAGCTTATGGGTAAGTTTCCTGTAAACCTAACCAAAACAGATGAGAAGAAAAGACCATCACTGGAAAGGACTGAGGACACACTTTAGTGTAAGGCAGTATTTCTCAATGTATTTTTTCATTATCACTCACCTAAGGAAAAAAATTAAACATCATTTAAATTCTATGTAAAGGGAGAAATAAGTACCAAAGAATAAGATTTTGTCAGGTGGGGTTGAATTTCAGAGGGCCACAATGTATCGTAATGTCTGTTTTTCTTTTTTTGCCCTTCAAGAACCAATTTGCACTCCCTTGGGGGCAATACTACCTTAGCCCTTTGAGAATGCATGGGATAAATAAAGCAAGGCAAAAAAAAAAAAAAGGCAAGGGGAGGGGAGGAGGAGTGGGGGTTGAATGTAGGCCCTTACCCCCCAGCCCCATATGTATAGTGGGGGTTGAATGTAGACCCTTACCCGCCAGCCCCATATATTCTATGTATAAGCTGGTGTATGTGACGAGCAGGGTTTTTGTGGAGTGGTGCTATTGACATTTGGGGCTGGATAATTCTTTGTTGTGGGCAGTGCGGGGCGGGGGGGAGGAGTTGTCCTGTGCATTATAGGATGTTTAGCGGCATCCCTGGCTTCTACCCTCTTGAGATGCCAGTAGCAAACCCCCAACTCCCAGCTGTGACAAAAATATCTGTAGTCATTGCCAAATGTCCCCTGGGAGGGACAAAATTGCCCCCATTGAGAACCACTAGCATAGAGTGATTCACAAAGTGGCCACAGTGAGGAGAAGTGTGTGGAGGTGTGGGGTGGGAGACAGAATAGTGACACACGCGGACAGCAGAGCAATACTGTGTAAGCATCCTACCGCTACTGTAACCAGTGACCACAAACTTGGCGCTTAACAAAAGACACACTTACTATCTTACAGTTCTGTAGGTCCAAAGTCTAACAGGCTCTCCATGAATTAAAAGCAAGGTGTCAATCCATATATACACTATTGATACTATGTATAAAATAGATAACAAATGAGAACCTACTGTATAGCACAGGGAACTCTACTCAATGCAATGTGGTGACCTATGTGGGAAGGAAATCTAAAAGAGGGGGGATGTATGTATATGTATAGCTGATTCATTTTGTTGTACAGTAGAAACTAACACAACATTGTGAAGCAACTATACTCCAATAAAAATTTTAAAAATAAAATAAAATAAAGGTGTCAGCAGGGCTTCATTCCTTTCTGGGGCCTCTGGGGGAATCTGTTTTCTGGCCTCTCCCAGCTTCTAGAGGCTGCCCACAGTCCTTGGCATGTGCTCCCCGTCATCTTCAGAACCAACAATGTCAGGCCAAGTCCTTCTCACCTTGCCATCTCTCTGACACTCATGCTTGTCCGCCTCCCTCTTGTATTGAAAGGACCCTTGTTATCACACTGGGCCCACCCAGGTAATCTTCCCATCACAAGGGCAGCTGATTAGCAACATTATTCCATCTGCAACCTTTATCCCCCTTTGCTTTGTAACTTAACATACTCACAGGGTATTAGGGCGGGACATTTTTGGGAGGCAGCATGATTCTGCCCACCACAAATAAATGTGGAATGATCCTATGTACAGTGATGTTACTGACTCCCAACGTAGAAGAAACACCCCTTTTTGGAGGAAGGAGTAAAAGTGAAACTATGCTAGTTCCTGCTCTTCCCAATGAGAGGCCCCTGTAAGCCTCTCTGCCCCTTTCTTTATAAAACAACAGAAGTTAGTTTTCAGCAGGTGATAATAGGTAGTTCTCATGTGAATTGTTTCATTAAGGTTGTACACTTCAGCTCATGAAACCTCAGGTTAAGACAGGGACCTCCAGACAGAGGAGTGGATAAAGAAGATGTGGTATATATATACAATGGACTATTACTCAGCCATAAAACAGAACAAAATAATGCTATTTGCAGCGACATGGATGGACCTAGAGATTATCATACTAATAAGCCAGAAAGAGAAAGACAAATACCTAGGGCTTCCCTGGAGGCGCAGAAGACAAATACCTAGGGCTTCCCTGGTGGCGCAGTGGTTAAGAATCTGCCTGCAGACAGGGGTTCGATCCCTGACCTGGGAAGATCCCACATGCTACGGAGCAACTAAGCCCATGTGCCACAGCAACTGAGCCTGCGCTCTAGAGCCCACAAGCCACAACTACTGAGCCTGTGTGCCACAGCTACTGAAGCCCACACACCTAGAGCCTGTGCTCTGCAACGAGAGGCCACCACAATAAGAAGACTGCGCGCTGCAATGAAGAGCAGCCCCCACTCGCTACAACTAGAGAAAGCCCGCGTGCAGCAACGAAGACCCAACACAGCTAATAAATAAATAAATAAATTTATATATTAAAAAAAGACAAATACCATATGATATCACCTATAGGCGGAATCTTAAAAAAATGATACAAATGAACTTATTTACAAAACAGAAATAGAGTCACTGATGTAGAAAACAAACCTATGGTTACCAAAGGGGAAAGGAGGGGAGGGATAAATTGGAAGATTGGGATTGACACATACACACTACTATATATAAAATAGATAACTAATAAGGACCTACGGTACAGCACAGGGAACTCTACCCAATACTCTATAATGATCTGTATGGGAAAAGAATTCAAAAAAAAGTGAATACATGTATATGTATAACTGAGTCAAGAGGAAAGACAGCAGAAGCAAGAAGAACTACAATTCTGTGGCCTGTAGAAGGAAAATCACATTCACAGAAAGACAGACAAAATGAAAAGGCATAGGACTTTGTACCAGATGAAGGAACAAGATAAAACCCCAGAAAAACAAATAAATGAAGTGGCAATAGGCAACCTTCCAGAAAAAGAATTCAGAATAATGATGGTGAAGATGATCCTGGACCTTGGGAAAAGAATGGAAGCAAAGATTGAGAAGATGCAAGAAATGTTTAACAAAGACCTAGAAGAATTAAAGAACAAACAAACAGAGATGAACAATACAATAACTGAAATGAAAAATACACTAGAAGGAATCA
>NC_041214.2:46673060-46674897 GCF_002837175.3 Physeter macrocephalus | reverse complement strand
AAAGGACCCAAGAAAATATTTAAAGAGATTATAGTTGAAAACTTCCCTAACATGGGAAAGGAAATAGCCACCCAAGTGCAGGAAGTGCAGAGTCCCAGGCAGGATAAACCCAAGGAGAAACACACGGAGACACATAGTAATCAAATTGACAAAAATTAAACACAGAGAAAAATTATTGAAAGCAGCAAGGGAAAAACAACAAATAACGTACAAGGGAACTCCCATAAGGTTAACAGCTGATTTCTCAGCAAAAACTCTACAAGCCAGAAGGGAGTGGCACGATATATTTAAAGAGATGAAAGGAAAGAACTTACAACCAAGATTACACTACCTGGCAAGGATCTCATTCAGATTCGACAAGGAAATCAAAAGCTTCACAGACAAGCAAAAACTAAGAGAATTCAGCACCACCAAACCAGCTCTACAACAAATGGTAAAGGAACTTCTCTAAGTGGGAAACACAAGAGAAAAAAAGCACCTACAAAAGCAAACCCTTAACAATTAAGAAAATGGTAATAGGAACATACATATCAATAATTACCTTAAACGTGAATGCATTAAATGCTCTAACCAAAAGACACAGGCTCACTGATGGATACAAAAACAAGACCCATCTATATGCTGTCTATAAGAGACCACTTCAGACCTAAGGACACGTACAGACTGAAAGTGAGGGAATGGAAAAAGATATTCCATGAAAATGGAAATGAAAAGAAAGCTGGAGTAGCAATACTCACATCAGATAAAATAGACTTTAAAATAAAGAATGTTACAAGAGACAAGGAAAGACACTACATAATGATCAAGGGATCAAACAGTGAAGAAGATATAACAATTATAAATACATATGCACCCAACATAGCAGCACCTCAATATATCAGGAAACTGCTAACAGCTATAAAAGAAGAAATCGACAGGAACACAATAATAGTGGGCGACTTTAATACCCCACTTACACCAATAGACAGATCATCCAGACAGAAAATTAATAAGGAAAGACAAGCTTTAAATAACACAATAGACCAGTAGATTTAATTGATATTTATAGGACATTCCATCCCAAAACAGCAAATTACAGTTTCTTCTCAAGTGCACACAGAACATTCTCCAGGATAGATCACATCTTGGGTCACAAATCAAGCCTCAGTAAATTTAAGAAAATTGAAATCATATCAAGCATCTTTTCCGACCACAGGACTATGAGATTAGATATCAATTACAGGGCGAAGAAAAAGTAAAAAACACAAACACATGGAGCCTAAACAATACGTTACTAAATAACCAAGAAATCACTAAAGAAATCAAAAAGGAAATGAAAAACTATCTAGAGACAAATTACAATGAAAACATGATGATCCAAAACCTATGGGATGCAGCTAAAGCAGTTCTAAGAGGGAAGTTTATAGCTATACAAGCCTATCTCAAGAAACAAGAAAAATCTCAAGTAAACAATAAATTAGAAATGAAAAACAAGAAGTTACATTGGACACTTCAGAAATACAAAGCATCATAAGAGACTACCACAAGCAACTCTATGCCAATAAAATGGACAACCTGGAAGAAATGGACAAATTTGTAGAAAGGCATAACCTTCCAAGACTGAACTAGGAAGAAATGGAAAATATGAACAGACCAATCACAAGTAATGAAATTGAAACTGTGATTAAAAATCTTCCAACAAACAAAAGTCCAGAACCAGATGGCTTCACAGATGAATTCTATCAAACATTTAGAAAAGATCTAACACCATCCTTCTCAAACTCTTCCAAAAAATTGCAAAGGAAGGAACACTCCCAAACTCATTCTATGAGGCCATCATCACCCTGATACCAAAACC
>NC_041214.2:46668199-46672156 GCF_002837175.3 Physeter macrocephalus | reverse complement strand
GACTTCAGACTATATTACAAGGCTACAGTAATCAAGACAGTATGGTACTGACATAAAAACAGAAATATAGATCAGTGGAACAGGATAGAAAGCCCAGAGATAAACCCACACACATATGGTCACCTTTTCTTTGATAAAGGAGGGAAGGATATACAGTGGAGAAAAGACAGCCTCTTCAATAAGTGGTGCTGGGAAAACTGGACAGCTACATGTAAAAGTATGAAATTAGAACACTCCCTAACACCACACACAAGAATAAACTCAAAATGGGTTAAAGACCTAAATGTAAGGCCAGACACTATCAAACTCTTAGAGGAAAACATAGGCAGAACACTCTATGACATAAATCACAGCAAGATCCTTTTTGACCCATCTCCTAGAGAAATGGAAATAAAAACAAAAATAAACAAATGGGACCTAATGAAACTTAAAAAGTTTTGCAAAGCAAAGGAAACTACAAACAAGATGAAAAGGCAACCCTCAGAATGGGAGAAAATATTTGCAAATAAATCAACAGACAAAGGATTAATCTCCAAAATATATAAACAGCTCATGCAGCTCAATATTAAAAAACAAACAACTCAATCAGAAAATGAGCAGAAGACCTAAATAGACATTTCTGCAAAGAAGAAATACAGATGGCCAAGAGGCACATGAAAAGCTGCTCCATATCACTAATTATTAGAGAAATGCAAATCAAAACTACAATGAGGTATCACCTCACACCAGTCAGAATGGCCATCATCAAAAAGGCTACAGACAGTAAATGCTGGAGAGGGTGTGGAGAAAAGGGAACCTTCTTGCACTGTTGGTGGGAATGTAAATTGATAACAGCCACTATGGAGAACAGTATGGAGGTTCCTTAAAAAACTAAATATAGAATTACCGTATGATACAGCAATCCCACTACTGGGCATATGCCCTAAGAAAACCGTAATTCAAAAAGACACATGCACCCCACTGTTCATTGCAGCACTATTTACAATAGCCAGGACATGGAAGCGACATAAATGCCCATCAACAGATGAATGGATAAAGAAGATATGGTACACATATACAATGTAATATTACTCAGCCATAGAAAGAAACGAAATTGGGTCATTTGTAGAGACGTGGATGGATCTAGAGACTGTCATACAGAGTGAAGTAAGTCAGAAAGAGAAAGACAAATATCGTATATTAACACATATATGTGGAACCTAGAAAAGAGGTATAGATGAACTGGTTTGCAGGGCAGAAATAGAGACACAGATGTAGAGAACAAATGTATAGGACACCAAGGGGGGAAAGTGGCGGGGTAGGGGTGGTGTTGGGATGAATTGGGAGATTGGGATTGACATGTATACAATAATACGTATAAAATAGATAACTAATAAGAACCTGCTGTATAAAAAATAAATAAAATTAAATTTTTTTAAAAAAAGCAATAACTGAGTCACTGATGTACACCTGAAACTAACACAACATTGTAAAAAACTATACTCCAAAAAAAAATTAAAAAGACAGGGACCTCTTCCAGGTATCATGTATCTATAGTATAGTATGGAAATGGTTGGAATTTCATTCTTTGATTTCTTTATTTATTGAATACCCTTTTATTGAGCCCAATTTGATAGGCATTCTCACAATAGCTATTGCTGGAAGGCTGCCTGCTGTGACTAACTCAAAACACCCCTCAGAAACTGTGCCAGACCTATAATCACTTCTGACACTTCCATTTAGTTGTGAGGTTTGGGCTCCATAAACACCTCACATTACAAAGAGAATTGAGGGCTCTAAGCCAAGCTGATTTCTAACCATCTGTAGTCAATTGGCTTTGGGGTGATATAACTTACAGAGGTTCTTACCTATCTCTCCCCTCAAAATTAACTTCTCCATTCACAAAAGCTTCAAAAACCAGTGGCAGGCCCCGCTAATAATAAACATCACAGTGTCAGGCGAAGACTAGATAGAAAACACCCTGTCTCTGCACATTTCCCAGTAGGAGGAAAAATGAGACAGTCTTTGGGGCCAGGAACGAATAGCCACTGTGTTACTTTTTTCTTTTTTTAAATTAAATTAAATTAAAAATTTTTATTGAAGTATAGTTGATTTACAATGTTGTGTTAGTTTCAGGCGTACAGCAAAGTGATTCAGTTATACATATACGTATAGCAACTCCTTTTTAGATTCTTTTCCCATTTAGGCTGTTACAGAGTATTGAGTTCCCTGTGCTATACAGTAGGTTCTTATTGGTTATCTATTTTATATATAGTAGTGTATATATGTTAATCCCAATCTCCCAGTTTATCCCTCCCCCCTTTCCCCCCTGGTAAACATAAGATTGTTTTCTATATCTGTGACTCTGTTTCTGTTTTGTAGATAAGTTGAAAATCTGTTTTATTATATGAGCCTAGAACTTAACTTCATTCCACATATAAACACAAACTGCTTTTTGCACAGTTTGAATATATACTATGTTTTCTAGGAATGTAACTACCTTGTGACGGAAGGAAAGTTTGCTGTTGGTTTTGTTTAGAACTTTACCAAGAGTTTTTAAACCATTCAGAAATCAGATCATGGAAGGCAACACTGTTTATGATATTTGAGAGGCTGATAGAATAAACACGTGCATCAGGTTGTATTCACAGGAATTCTGCATAAAGGTATAAACACCTTCTTACTAGTTCGTAATACTTTCTGATCTAGTTGTATGCAGAAATTTACATATTGCAATACATATTGTTTTATTATAGATTACTTTTATTTTTCCTTCATATTACAGTTTGGGCATTATGTTGATTTTTCTGAAATTATATTTGTAGATTAGCTGTGATATATAAATTTCATATCATGGTAGTCAAGAGAGCATTATAAATTCCTATTATAAAAAGAGGGTATTGTGTCCTTTTGACACAAAAACAGGGTTGAAAATGGCTAGTGTAGGAGTCTTGTTGTCCTTTTGTTGTCTAAAATTTTTTTTTTGTTTCTTATTTTTTACTCTGAGACTTAAAGTCACTGGAGAGTTTTGAGCAAAAGAGTGCCTGATGCGGTTAGTTTCAGAAACGTCACTCCTGCTGCTCTGTGGAGAATAGATGAGGGGGAACACCAACCCCAGTTTAGAGGGTTTATCAGCACCCTCCTCCTGTACTGCTTGGAACTGGATGCCTTCATCTTTGTCCCCGTAGCCCAGCAAGAATGTCGGAGTGTCACTAAGCCGCTCTGCATCTCAGCTACCCCTTCCAGAAGCAGCTCTGAATGCTACCCACTCTCTGGATTCCCTGTGTTGTCCTGGATCTGAGTTCTGTGATTCTCCATTGCTTGTTAGCTCATATATATATATATATATAGTGTGTACATATGTGTGTATATATATATTTACTTTATTTTATGTACATACATTTATTTTATATACTTATGTGTGTATGGAGAGAGAGAGAGAGAGAATATTATATATATGTAAAATGTATTCTACCTTTCTAGTTGTCCTTGGAGAGAGAGTTGTCCAGATTACCTATTCCACCAATTATTGATTCCACCATTATAAAGTGGAAATTCTATAATATTTTTTAATTAAAAAAAAAAGAAACTGGAAGAAAAGAAACCAAAATAACATGTCTCTCTCCGAATAGTGGAATTCAGGTAATTTTTTATTTTCTGTATTTTTCAAATTTTCTATAATTAAAAAAAAAATTCTTGCTTGTTAGCATTATGTTTAAGAAGTCTGAGAGTCCCACACATTGTAAGCATATTTAAAAGTAGAAGGTTTCCCTGGTGGCACAGTGGTTAAGAATCTGCCTGCCATGGGCTTCCCTGGTGGCGCAGTGGTTGAGAATCCGCCTGCTGATGCAGGGGACACGGGTTCGTGCCCCGGTCCGGGAGGATCCCACATGCCGCGGAGCGGCTGGGCCCGTGAGCCATGGCCGCTGAGCCTGCGCGTCCGGAGCCTGTGCTCCGCAACGGGAGAGGCCACAACAG
>NC_041214.2:46621350-46668024 GCF_002837175.3 Physeter macrocephalus | reverse complement strand
AAAAAAAAAAAAAAAGAATCTGCCTGCCAATGCAGGGGACACGGGTTCGAGCCCTGGTCCAGGAAGATCCCACATGCGGCGGAGCAACTAAGCCCGAGCACCACAACTAGTGAGCCTGTGCTCTAGAGCCCGCGAGCCACAGCTACTGAAGCCCTCGTGCCTAGAGCCCATACTCCGCAACAAGAGAAGCCACCGCAATGAGAAGCCCGCGAACCGCAACGAAGAGTAGCTCCCGCTCGCCCCAACTAGAGAAAGCCTGCACGCAGCAACGAAGACCCAACGCAGCCAAAAATTAAAAAAACAATTTAAAAAGTAAAGTTGATATTATAAAAAAAAATCATCAAAAAAATTTTTTTGGGAACCCTCTTGCACTGCTGGTGGGAATGTAAATTGATAACAGCCACTATGGAGAACAGTATGGAGGTTCCTTAAAAAACTAAAAATAGAAATAAAGAAGATGTGGCACATATATACAATGGAATATTACTCAGCCATAAAAAGAAATGAAACTGAGTTATTTGTAATGAGGTGGATAGACCTGGAGTCTGTCATACAGAGTGAAGTAAGTCAGAAGGAGAAAAACAAATACCGTATGCTAACACATATATATGTAATCTAAGAAAAAAAATGTCATGAAGAGATTAGTGGTAGGATGGGAATAAAACACAGACCTACTAGAGCATGGACTTGAGGACGTGGGGAGGGGGAAGGGTAAGCTGTGACGAAGTGAGAGAGTGGCAGGGACATATATGCACTACCAAATGTAAATTAGATAGCTAGTGGGAAGCTGCCGCATAGCACAGGGAGATCACCTCTGTGCTTTGTGACCATGAGAGGGGTGGGATAGGGAGGGTGGGAGACGCAAGAGGGAAGAGATATGGGGACATATGTATATGTATAACTGATTCACTTTGTTGTAAAGGAGAAACTAACACAGTATTGTAAAACAGTTATACTCCAATAAAGATGTTAAAAAAAAAAAGATATGGGAACATATGTATATGTATAACTGATTCACTTTGTTGTAAAGGAGAAACTAACACAGTATTGTAAAACAGTTATACTCCAATAAAGATGTTAAAAAAAAAGTGATTTAAGATAAGCTTGTTAGGAATGTTCTCATTCATTTTAAGATATGTGAGAGCTTTGTGAATATACTTGGCCTGGAAATTACAATATTTAGTTGACTATTAGAAAATCATTGTATGGATAACAACAAGGTCCTACTGTATAGCACAGGGAATGATATTCAATATCCTGTAATAAACCATAATGGAAAAGAATATGAAAAAGAATATATATGTCTAACTGAATCACTTTGCTGTGCACCTGAAACTAACACAACATTGTAAATCAACTATACTTCAATTAAAAAAATAAATAAAATAGAAAATCATTGTCGATAGGAAAGACTACATGTAATTAAATAATTATGCCCCCACTAGAGGTACCAATGTATTTTGAAACACCACACTGCAACATTTACCTAAAACTGGTTATATTTTAAGAATGGTTCCCAAACATCCAAGGCTAGTTAATTTATGCAGAACTGTTCGCTGATTTTATTATACTTGAAGCGTTGGCCAAAGAAATTGTTGATAATGACAGTGGTCTCGTGAAAAAACAAAAAGAAAACCAGCTAGAGAGAGGATAATGAAATCTGTGCTTTTGTGAGACAGACGTTGTGGGTACTCAGTCAGCTCCCGCTGGATCCTGTTACTGGCCCTCCTCGCTTCTGGGCGCCTGTGACTCTCACAGGAGACCGCCCTGGAGCTACAGGGGCCACTTTGCCTACTGGTTTACTCTCCCCCTGGGCAGCCCCAGCCCATGGCCAGTGCAGGAAAAGTGTGAAAGCCCAGCTTCCTTGCCATGAGCTGAGACAAACTCGGAGGCAGAACTTCCACTCCAGCGTTCCCGGTGGGATGAGGCAGAAACCAGCCCCTGTAAGAATGAAATCACCCTGGGACTTGGCTTCTCTTTTCCCTGTCGACTTCCCCTGAGAGCACTTCTGTGATAAACCACTGGCACAGGAATCCCTGATTTGGAGTCCGTTTCTATCTCAAATTTCAACTTCTTTAGGGAAAAATATTAGTATAAAAATTTTTTTCTGATCCTATCAAGGATGCAGCAGGATTTATTTTTATATACAAGTCAGTTATGACATACATTGGTGTTAAAGACACTTTACATATTTAGCAACTTAATGTTAGTTCACTGAGGAACTGTGACGGACTGGAGGATTAGTGACAACTAACAGTATTCAGGTAAGTACATTTTATATCCGTGATATATAAACGGACAATCTAGATCTATGGTCTGCAGAAAAAGGGCTATTCCTGGAAGATCAAATTATCGATTAAGTGGTGGCTTGGAGAAATGCAGGATTCTGAAGGTCATTGGCTCCGAAGAGGAATTTCACTCAAGCCGTCACGACCGAATAGACCCTTTTGTTCCTCTACAGAAGTATTTATGTCTACAAAGTCTGATCTGCACATCCATGCTCTTGGAGTACTCCTTCTCCCCAGGTGGAACTGGAAAAATACTGACAAACCCTGGGTGTACTGTTTGACCTACTTTACAGATGACAGAATTTACACTTAAAGGCCACACTGCAGAGTATTAAGGGTAGGTCATGGTGGCGACCACTAAGAGCCCTAGAAAGTCAAAGGAGTCTTGACTAATCCAGGTACCCAACCCCACTTAAAGCCTGTTCCAAATCTACCAGACCTTGAGATGAACTTCTATTTTACTAAAGAAGGCAGTGGCTTTTCTAACACCGGGTGACATTCATGAAGAGTCACGTGACGAGAAGCACCATTGTGAAACAGTGAGAATGCTGTCGCACAAAGCATTTTCAGAACTTCAGACGTGTTTTACAAATCACATAAAAATAATCCATGATACTGTGGCATAATTAGACATATTAATTTCTACTGTTCCATCAGGAAAGCTTTTCAGTTGGCAGCTAACAGCTTTCGTGGTGGTTTCTATCTTTGGGGTTGGCCCCTCTTGGTCTTGTCCTCAGCTTTGTTCTTTTTTTTTTTTTTTTTTTTTTTTTTTTTTTTTTTTTTGCGGTACGCGGGCCTCTCGCTGTTGTGGCCTCTCCCGTTGCGGAGCACAGGCTCCGGACGCGCAGGCTCAGCGGCCATGGCTCACGGGCCCAGCCGCTCCGCGGCATGTGGGATCTTCCCGGACCGGGGCACGAACCCGTAACCCCTGCATCGGCAGGCAGACTCTCAACCACTGCGCCACCAGGGAAGCCCTCAGCTTTGTTCTTGATCTGACTCTGGGGGCCTCCAGTTCTCCACTGACTGACTATAAGAAGAGAGAAGAAAAAGAACAGAATGGGGCATAGAGGGGCAAAATCTATGAGCAGTCACTATACCAAGAATGAACAAATTGGAGAACTACTAAATTGGGAGGAGGGGCTGAGCATTTAAACATTTTTCATTCTAATCACAATATTATACTAGATGTGTTGACAGCAATGGATTCTAACAGGTCCTCCCCACAGAATCCAACTGGGAGCCAATGAGCTGAATTCTTTAATGTGGATGATCATTTTTTGAATTTTCCTTTCTGATAAGTGAAATTTCCTCGCTTAGTTAATAATCGACCTCTGGAACCTAAATAGTATGTTCACGGTCTCATAGAAAGAAGTTTAGTGATTAGATGACTGATAATTACATTACCCATCAATTACTGTTTCCAAATCAACTAGGACTGCCAGATAATGAACCTCTCTCTAAATGACAATGAGAATTGCAAATAAATGAGTTCAAATGTTCATAGCATACCAATTAAATTAAATGATTAATCAGTTTCAGAGGGATGGTGAGTTGTCCTTTACCAGATTTGAGAGTGAGCTGTGAGGTGTGTTTTCTGACTGCTTCATTAAATTTGAGTGCTTTGATGATGAGTTTTAAAGGTACAGGCTAACTATACTACCTTTTCAGTAGATTTTTTTTTAAGGAAATTGATCAGTGTTTCCTACTAACAAGCTGCATTGTAAGTTTATTTTTCCTATATAAAAATGGTTGAAAACTATATGTATAGGGACTTCCCTGGCGGTGCAGTGGTTAAGAATCCGCCTGCCAATGCAGGGGACACGGGTTCAAGCCTTGGTCCGGGAAGATCCCACATGCCACAGAGCAGCTAAGCCCGTGCGCCACAACTACTGAGCCTGCGCTCTAGAGCCCGCGAGCCACAACTACTGACCCCACATGCCACAACTACTGGAGCCCGCGCACCTAGAGCCTGTGCTCTGCAACAAGAGAAGCCACCGCAATGAGAAGCCCACGCACCGCAATGAAGAGTAGCCCCTGCTCGCCGCAACTAGAGAAAGCCCGCGCGCAGCAACAGAGACCCAACGCAGCCAAAAAGAAATAAATAAATTTATTTATTTATTTTAAAAAACTATATGTATAAGGATATTCACTGCAGCATGAATAACAAGAGCTAAAATCTATGAACGCTCTAAATGTCCAGCCAACATTCCCAAGGCTGAACTGGAGGCTGGTGGTGGGCTATGGGCAAAGGGTTCCTGGGTAAAAACTTCCACTTCTGGTGAGTCTCTATGGGATCATCAAGATGTAGCTGGAGGCTGCATGTCACTTCACTCCTGGTGTCAGGCAGCTTGATGCTTCCAGGACAAAAACAAAGAATTGTTTTCTCTCCCAATGATGCGTATTTATAAAACTTGAGTATCCGGCAGTGGAAGCCAGTGGGAAACTAGGTCTTTTTAGACCAAAACCTTTATTGTTAGAAAAGGTGTTGTAGCGGTTCCTTCTTTTTTTATACTTAGTACTGTTGGGATACAACTCTTGTTAAAAACTTCTAAAAACCCAATACCAACTGGGCAAAGGAAGTGGTCATTACACCCTTTAAAAATCTGTAGCAACAAATACTTTTCTAATATGAAATCTAAACCTCAAATACACTGTGTGTGTGAAAACCAGACCAGATGCCTCATCTTTATCTACTGAGAAATACCACAAAAAAAGGAGAAAAGAATGTCAAGGGTTTACAGTAGCACTGTATAATAGAACTTGCTGTGATCGCCAGAATGTTTTCTGTGCTGTCCAATATGGTAGTCAAAGCGGCCACTGAGCACTTGAAATGTGGCTAGTGTGACCGAAAAACTGACTTCTAAATTATATTTAATTTAGATCTAAATTTAGTCACAGGTGATTAATGGCTACCGTATGGGATAGTGCAATTCTAATGTATTTTTAAGTAAATATGTCTGTTGTTTATAGGAAAGAAGCTGTCACATAACAAAGTGGCAGGTAAATTGGTTGCAGAGTTGTGTGCAGATAATTGTATTTTGCCAAATGAATCAACTGAACCAGAGGGCTGTCTGTAGAGAATTTAAAAACAACAAAAGCTGATTAAAAGTCTGTTTTTATTATCATCATATGCTGACAGTTCTAAGCAATATCAGTGATAAAGTACCCCTCTCTGCCAGTGTGGAATGTAGTGGTTCCTGCTCCCCTCTTGGTATACAAACTGTTCTCCACAACACCTCAAGTGTGTACAAGGACAAAAGGAAATCAAATGGATTAGCCATTGGGCTGTTCACAAATACTTGGTTCTCCCTCTTACTGATGAGATTTCACTTCCCCACACTTTGAACTCAGGTGTAGCCTTGGGACTTGTTTTCAGACAACTTTCTGACAAAAAGCTCTAAAAGCCAGGGCATGCTGTATGGGAACCTGGCAATGTTCCAGGTAGTGGCTATTCCAGTAGCCTTGTTTCTGGAATGAGGACCATGACCAACCATCAATGAACATGTAGTTTGTTGAAGAAATAAACCTTTATTATTTTAAGCCACCGAGATTTGCGGGTTGTTTGTTACTGTAGCCTAATCTAGTCTACCTGACTGATGCAGTATACCTACTAATTTCCCTTAGGAATTTCAGAACTTAGAGATGGAATGAGAGCTTAGAATTGAAAGGATAAAATGAAGAGTTGAACTTGCAAGAACTTATTCTACATAAAGTCACCTTTAAGAAGCTTAAGAGCAGAGAAATGATGAAGCATGGCAGCAATAAGGTAGCAGCCACCCTCCAATTCATTTCATATGGTATGGTACTTAAAGGTGCATGGATTTTTGTTTTTATGGTTTATTTTTTAATCATTTAAAAAATGTATTTATTTAATTTTTGGCTGCATTGAGTCTTCATTGCGGTGCATGGGCTTCTCACTGCGGTGGCTTCTCTTGCTGTGGAGCACGGGCTTTAGGTGCGCAGGCTCCAGTAGTTGTGGCACATGGGCTCAGTAGTTGTGGCTCGCTGAGCTCTAGAGCGCAGGCTCAGTAGTCGTGGCGCACGAGCTTAGTTGCTCCGCGGCACGTGGGATCTTCCTGGACCAGGGCTCGAACCCGTGTCCCCTGTATTGACAGGCGGATTCTTAGCCACTCGCTACCAGGGAAGCCCAGGTGTATGGATTTTGATAGAAAAATGGACAAAGGATTACAATGCAAGGTCACCGTAAGGCAAACATAAGACTCTTAAATATAAAAAGCATGCTCGGGGTCTCCCTGGTGGCGCGGTGGTTGGGAGTCTGCCTGCCGATGCACGGGACGTGGGTTCGTGCCCCGGTCCGGGAGGATCCCACGTGCCGTGGAGCGGCTGGGCCCGTGGGCCATGGCCGCTGGGCCTGTGCATCCGGAGCCTGTGCTCCGCGGCAGGAGAGGCCACAGTGGTGGGGGGGCCCACGTACGGCAAAAAAAAAAAAAAAATAGCATGCTCAGCTTATTGAATTGGTTAGGGTCAAACTAGGCCATGCCACCATAAGAACAAATGTACCTAACTCAGTAGCTTAACAAAGTTTTCTCACTTGTGCAGGCTGATAGGAGTTGAGCAGCTTTTTCTTCCATCTTGTAGCTACGAATCATTGACCTCCATTGGCATACCAACTCTTGATTGCCTTGAAGGAGGTAATATATCACTTCTGTTCCCATTCTGTTAGCAAGAACTTCATTAAGACTCCTACCTAAATGTACAAGGCACCTGGTAAACATAGTTCAGCTGTATGCCTGGGGGGAGGGGGAGGAAGATACGGGGGTGTGTGTGGCTTTGCCTCTGCAAAAATAAAACTAGAGAGCAATATTATTCTTTCAGGCTGCAGAGCAGAATCTGTCAATACCCAACAATTTTTAACTCTGCCATTCTAATTCTAGGAATTTATCCTACAGATGAACTAAGATATATGTAAAAAACTTTCTGTAAAAGCAAGAGATTGGAAAAAATCTTAATCATCATCAGGGTCCACATTAAACAAACTTATGGTACATCCATATGATGGAATACTATGCAGTCATAAAAAAGAATGAGGAAGCTCTTCATGAACTGAGATAGAATAAGCTCTGAGATACATAACCACATGAAAAAAGTCAATGTGTATAATATCCTACCATTTGGGTAAAAACGAAAAAAATACATATGTATTATGTTTGTATATTTATGAAAATATCTCCTGATGATCAGGAAAAAACAAACTGATCACATTGCTTGCCTCCAGAAGGGGAACTGGGGGGATGGCGATGGGCAGGGAGACTTCTATTGTAGTCCCTATTTTATCTTTTGGATTTTTAGCCATGCCAATGTATTACCTAATCAAAATTTTATTTTAAAAAATATATTTATTTGGCTGCACTGGGTCTTAGTTGCAGCATGCGTGTGGGATCTAGTTCCCTGACCAGGGATCCAACCCGGGCCCCCTGCATTAGGAGCATGGAGTCTTAACCACCGGACCAGCAGGGAAGCCCCACCAAATTTTAAAATGTTTATATGGAGGATATGAATTCAGACTGCCACTGTGTGACCTTGAGCAAATTGCTTCATCTTTATGTCTGTTAATCGACAAAAGGGGGGTTAGAATCAGTGCCTCCATCTTGTGGGGTTGTAAGAAACCAATTGCTCTACTTCTGAAGAAAATTCTAATAGAATCAATTGGGGTATGTTTGAACCACCTGCTGATCTAGAAATATTTAAAAAGGTACAGCTTGTGAGGCAGTCAGGGAAAGCCTGGTGAGTTTTCCCACGATAAAGGCATTAGAGAGTGCTTGGTGTGTCTGAGAAACTGCAAGGAGGGTGGATGAGATGGAGTGAAGACAGCACTAGGTACATGAGCTCTCAGGGTGGGAGTGGGAAGACCATGGAAGGAGCCATTTGCGGCTTTAGTTTCCTGTGATCCCCTAGCTGCTGTGTGTAGACTACCTGTAGGGCAGCAAGCCCTTCTGGGAGATACGTAATGCTGACCTTCAGCTTGAATCCTCCCTCCCCTCCCCAAGTCGGCATCCTGAATAGTTGGAAAAAAACTTTTAAATGAGTTTTTCTAATTCATGCAAGGACCAAAGAACCAAGAGAGAAAAACTCGAGACTAAGCACTATACATTTTATTTTCCCTGAAATTCTTGACTGTTTCTGCCATGTTTTGTATCTTTTTGCAGGGTATTCGGTTTGCTTTAAAGCACATTATTAGTATTAGATCACAAAAGATAACAGGAGGTCCATTTGTTTGTTTAATAAGACGTTTATTCTATCATTATATATAGTTGAACCACCTCTACACACAAAGTAATATGGTTTAAGATTTTTTGAGTGGGAAGGAATTTGGGTCTCAAAAGGTTTTGCGAGCCTGCTACATGTTATTTGGAAATCATTTAAGTGGGCCTTTTAAAAGACCCCTGAAGAAAATACAAGGAAAATTGGTTTGCAAGAAAACCAGCCATTAGATTTCCAAATTAAACTACCTATTAAGATAGCAAACCAAGAACTGGAAAGAACTGGGGCAACTCCTCTTCCATATTTCCTACGCACTCAACTCCACCCTGGGAAGCAGCAGCTTAGTCTAGGGGAAGTCATGATGCAAGCAGAATGTGGTGGTACGCCCGACCACAACCGGTGGGTGGCCTGGCACGTTTGTGGAATGGTGAGGCTCTTGGGGGTAGTTTGAGCAGGGATGAGAAAAATAACTGTAGACCACACATAAAATCGGAAACCAATTGAACTTGTATTGACACCAACTACACGACTCATCTTAGTAGCCTTATGGGAATGGATAAAGTGGCTTGACCCAAGATAACACTGATTAGACTTAGCAATGTTACTTTTAAATAAAACCAACCCTATTTTCCCCAAGATGGCATAGATTTCATAATGGGTCACAAACTAATACTAAAAATAAAACATTTTAAAAATTTGATCCAAGCCCCTTCTATCCTCCCACACTTGAAAGGGACCTGATGAACACCAATTTCCCAATCTTAGCATAATTAGCTTACAAACCTTAGGGTTAAAAACTCCCTCATTTACCTAATGTTCAATTTCCATCAGTTTCAATATACACTAGTGTAAATACCATGACTATTTTGCATGAAGTTAAGTATTCTACAGATCAGAGTCACGGGATTGAACCAGGAGCTCCCACCTTTTATGGGAACTTCAGTGGTACCATCGAGGCCAAGGCAATTTAATTTAGGCTAACCAGGATTTGTTTCAATTTGTAAGAGAAACATCTTGCAACAGGTTTATTCAATTATCTTAAAAAATGGTGGCATTCCTTTACTTTCCGCCTTTTGGCAGCAGCAGTTACATATATGAAACAGCAAATTAAGTCTAAAAACGTAGGCCCTAGTCAACTTTTTCGGCATTATGATCATGATAAAGAATCACGACATCCTTCACATTTCCAAGGAAAACCCAATTTAAAGTCTGTCCTTGCCAAACTCCATAAAACAGCCACTTCAGAGTAAACCAGCAGAGCATTGCATCACCCCAATAAAGCTGTAGGTTTCATCACATGCACCAACAAATCTACATGGCTAGTTGCTGCGCTCCTTTTACAGAATTTTACACCTATTGTTACCAGACAGCATTTTAAACACGGACATATCAACTGCCTAATAAAGCAAAAACAAAGGCATTTCCCTTATTAGAAACAAGATACACCATCACTTAAAATCTTCAAACATTATTGCACTTTAACTTTCAGAATTTGACAACGCATTCAATGAAACAACCTGCAGACAACTAGTTTTAACAGACAGATTAAAAAACACTTTTAAGCAGACGAGGATGTCCTAAACTGTTTATTAGAATTTTACAAACATTACTTATATTATTAGCGGTAGCGGTGGAGCTGGAGAGTATTGCGCCTTCTCCAGGCTGCGCGGCGAGAACCACCGATTGTGTGGTGGAACTTGTGGCCCTTGCCGAGGCCGCGGCTCTTCCTGCCTGCAGACGTCAGCCCCCGCATCTCCCTGTGCTTGTGGACTGGTTTGGTGATCCACTGGGTGTCAGGGTTTCTTCTGATAGCTTTATGGAAGGGATCAATGAGGATAACCTCAAAAAATTTGTACGTAGAATCTTCACCCACCCAGTAAGAATTCAGGACCCTCAGGGCCCCACAGTGGCGTCCCGCTCGCTCCTAGAAAAGGAAACAAAGGCCCAAGGTCAGCACCCCACACATTCCCAGTAGCCAATAAGGCGGCAAGAATTCTCCCCAGAGGCAGGGACCATTATGATAAGGTAGACATACGTACTACGTAACACACATAAATATCCTTAAACTGATTTGCTCCCCAGAGGCTGGGACCCTAAGTACGGTAAGGTAGAGACTTACTATAAAACAAAGCACACAGACATGCTTAGATCTGAAACCGTTCTCTCTTACTGCCTCCTTACCAAACAAAACATGAATGCTAGTATCTGGCTAAAGAAATCTAGTACTCGGGAACCATGCATTTTTCTAGCACAATAGAAGGGTTAGCAAACTCTTACAGAGAACTGTGAAGGCCACGAGTCTCTTTCGAATGGTCTTCTTTGCCTTTTCTTTGAAACACAAACCCTTTTTAGTTCGTGGAGGGCAACAGGCCCCTGTTGCCAACCTGTACACAGAGCACAGCTTAACTGACTAGCGGAGAAAGACAGCTTCCTACCGAGCACAGGAAATCAGTGGGACGAACAAACACAGCTTCTCTAACACCTGGGGAGACGTGCTCTTCAAGACAACGTTTACTGCCCTCTAAAAGCGTAGGCTCCACGGATACACGCTGATCATAAAGCACTTTCCTCTACGTGAGCAAAGACAGGTTCCCAACAAAAACTGACAAAGTCCAATAGCAACTACTCGCTGGGATTAGTCAAAAACACGAAAAAAGTCACCCAACCCCATTTTAAACGCAACAGGGCTCACCTGGGTACAAACGAACCACGAGGAAAGGTGCCCAAATCCTCCTCCTCCTCCTCCTCCTCCTCCTCCGGGAGGCGGCCAACGCAAGCGCTACTCGAAACCCACTTACCTCGGCAACAGACTGAAGGCTCCGGGCAAACTTGAGCTGGTTGACGCCATGGTGGACGGGCTTGCCGTAAGTGGCGCCCTTCGGGACCGGGCGTTTGCGGCCACCGCGGCGCACGCGAACCCGATATATCACATAACCTATTTAGAGAAAAGGGCCACAGAAGGGCGCGAAGAACTCAGTGCCTTGTCTCTAATGCGCCGACATCGACTGTTATCTCAGGCCAGCAGCCGGGAGGCCCTGGGAGAGGGGGACGGCTCCCCGAAGAGCGCTTCCCGGCTTTTCCCGGGGGGCACCATCTCCTCCCGGCTTCCGCGCAGAGCCCGCTCACCTTGCTTGGCCTTGTAGCCCAGCCTGCGCGCCTTGTCGGGCCGGGTGGGGCGCGGGGCCCGGTGCAGCGCCGAGAGCTGGCGGTACTGCCAGCAGCGCACCCTGAGCAGAAAGCGCATCACGTCCGACTGCTTCTTCCTCCACAGCTCCTGGATGTACTTGTAAGCGCCCATCTCGGCTCACCTTGGACGTAAGCCAGGTATCAGAAACACATCATCCTTTTCACGTGTAACAAGCCCCCGTCCGCCCGCCCGAGTCCCCACCGACCACAAAGAAAGCCCCGATGATGAAGAAACGGCTCTGCACGAACGCGGGGCGCCCCGCACGCTGCTGCCGGACGAAGGAACCGAGCTGGTCCTGGGCGCCCGGGGGCGGGGGACCGAGGCGGGCGGCGCCCCGGGCCCGGCCTGCAGTGGTCTTGCCGGGACCCCCAAGGGGAAGGTGCCGCCGCCGCCACCGCCGCCAAGGGTTACTCCTCGAAGAAAAGCTCTCCCTCCCACCAGCCCCCCGGCTTCGCTTTCGGACGCCCCAGGCCCGGCCGCCCGTCCCTCAGCCCCCACGCCTCCCTCCCCTCCACGCTCCCGACTGCTTCTTCCTCCACAGCTCCTGGATGTACTTGTAAGCGCCCATCTCGGCTCACCTTGGACGTAAGCCAGGTATCAGAAACACATCATCCTTTTCACGTGTAACAAGCCCCCGTCCGCCCGCCCGAGTCCCCACCGACCACAAAGAAAGCCCCGATGATGAAGAAACGGCTCTGCACGAACGCGGGGCGCCCCGCACGCTGCTGCCGGACGAAGGAACCGAGCTGGTCCTGGGCGCCCGGGGGCGGGGGACCGAGGCGGGCGGCGCCCCGGGCCCGGCCTGCAGTGGTCTTGCCGGGACCCCCAAGGGGAAGGTGCCGCCGCCGCCACCGCCGCCAAGGGTTACTCCTCGAAGAAAAGCTCTCCCTCCCACCAGCCCCCCGGCTTCGCTTTCGGACGCCCCAGGCCCGGCCGCCCGTCCCTCAGCCCCCACGCCTCCCTCCCCTCCACGCTCTGGCCCCAGCTCGGATTCGCGCCGCCATCACAGCATTCCCCCCAGCCCGCTCCGGGGGCCGCCTCTCCACGCCCGCGCTGCCCCACATCCCGACCGAACCCGCGCCGCACAGGAGACAGGAGGAGCTCCGAGGTCGCAGGGTCCCCGAGGCTGGATGGCGGAGATGAAGAGAGATCCGCGGCGGATAGAAAAGCCAATATCCCACCACAGCCTACCTGATGGCTGCCGCCAAACGGAAAGGAAGGACCGTTTCTCCCACAATCCCTTTGGCGCTCCTCCTCCGCCTCTGCGAGCCTCCTTCCGGTGGAAAGCGGCGGCCGCGCAGAGCCTCATGGGCCATGTAGTTCCGGCAGAGAGCCCGCTGGGCGGAGTTCGGCGGCGCAACCTCCCCCCCGGGTTCCGTCCCCCTCTCCCCGGGATTCGAGCCTGAGAGGCAGAGGCGAGCCGGCGGCGACCGTCCGCGGCAAGGCCTGGGCTCAGAGCGTCCTGACATCCCGCCGCCGCGAGGAGGCAAGTTGGGGGCGGGGCTCCCGGGGCCTCAGCCGGCGGTGCCGCCGTGCATCCCGCGCGCCGCTCCCCTCTGGGCCTGCGGAGCGTGTGGGTCTGTCAGGGGCGTCCGGCGGGGCCGCTTTGCGCTGCGGGCGCCTCACCTGGGGCGGGGGCCGCTGCGGGCTCCCCGCTTTCCCCAGACGCGCGCAGAAACTGGGGGCCCCGGCGGCGCTGCACCAGCCGGCAGGTGGGGAGCTCGAAGTGCGGGGGCTTGGCGGTGGGAGCCGCGTCTGTCCCCTCCGGAGCAATTGGGGCTGCAGGCCCCGCTCCGAGGAATTTTGCACCACAAGGATTGGGGGGGAGGGGAGGGGGGGGTTGCAGGTGGGTCCTCGCCTTCCCAGGTCCGTGCCTTTCCTGCGTGCATATCTGGTCCCAGATTTGCTACGTCAGAACCACGGTCTTTTTAGGAAGGCGAAATATTTATATGCCAAAATCTGGTCGTCAGGTGCGAGTGTTTGGGGGAAAAAGCCGAGAAAATGCAGGCGTTTTGTGTTGCGTTCTTTATTGACAGTTTACTTATTCGCTTTTTTGCATCTCCAGAATATTTTCATTTTAGATAAATCATGTGGTTTAATTCTCTTACAAATTCTAAGTTTAAATGTGGCGAAGGTTTAAGAGACTTTTATCTTCTAAGCGGGTTTGCTTATTTTTTTTTTACCCCATTTCCTAATATCCTTTTTTGTTTTTTAATTGCAGCTTTACCGTTGTAAAAGCCCTCACAGGTGCATTGATTCATTCAACAGATATTTCTGAAGGGCCTCATATGTGCCCAGCTGGTCGTCGCAGCAATTCTAGCTTCTTGGAAAAGGATAATAGACATAAAATGTATATTATGCTCTGTGATAAGTGTTAAGGACAAATAATAAGGGGAGGGGACGGGTAGGGCGTGTTGGGGCAGGGGTGGAAATTTTGGATGGAATATTCAGGTAAGTGTTGAGAAGTGGCATTTGCGAAAAGACCTTGGAAGTGTGAGGACTGATTTCAGTCAGAGAGAACAGCGCCAGGGCTGGATCGTGCCTGCGTTAATACAGGACCAGCAAGGAGGCATAGGGGAAACTGGCCCGTGACATCAAAGAGACGAACGTTCTTATGGACTTTGGGTTTTCAAACTTTCTGAGATTGGAAACCATGGGACAATGTTGAACAGAAGGGTGACTTCACGTGACCTACATTTTAAAAGGATCACTTGGGGAATTCCCTGGCGGTCCAGTGGTTAGGACTGAGAGCTTTCTCTGCCTTGGCCTGGGTTCGATCCCTGGTCGGGGAACTAAGATCCCGCAAGCCTGCGCAGCGTGGCCAAAGGAAAAAAAGAAAAAGGATTATTTGAGGCTAAAAGGAAGAAGGGAAAAAGTGTAGACGGTTAGGAGGTGTTATTCATTTTCCTGTTGCTGTTATAACAAATTATAGCAAATTTACTGGCTTAAAAGAATACAGAAGGACTTCCCTGGTGGTCCAGTGGTTAGGACTCTGCACCTCAAATGCAGGGGGCACGGGTTCGATCTCTGGTTGGGGAACTAGGATCCCACATGCCATGTGGCACGGCCAAAAAATTAAACAATAAAAAAATAAAGAGTACACCTTTATCGTCTTATAGGTCTGTAGGTCAGAAATCTCAATAGGCTAACATCGAGTTGTCAGTTGAGCTGTGTTCCTTTTAGGGGTGCTAGGGGAGACTCCATTTCCTTGACTTTTCCAGCTTCTGGAGGCCACCTGCATCCCTTGGTTCCTGGCCTCTTCATCTTCAGAGCCAGCATTATAGCATCTTCAAACCTCTGTCTCTCTCACTTCTGCCACTCTTGTCTCCGCCTTAGGAAGACACTTGTGATTACATTGAGTCCACTCAGATAATCCAGGATAATCTCTCCATCTCAAGGTTCTTCATTTAGTCACAGCCACAAAGTCTTTTTTTTTTTTTTTTACCTTGTAAAGTAGAATACTCATGGATTTGGGGGATTATGATGTGGACATCTTTGAGAGATCAGATGAGAGACTATAGTGCCTTGGACTACTTCATTAGTGATGGAGGTGCTAAGTGGTCCAGCCTTGGATGTGTTTGAAAGGTAGAGGGTTTATTGATGGATCAGATGTGGGTTGTGAGGAAAATTAGTCAAGAACCATTGACTACAAAGGTGGAATAATCATTTGGAAAGAAGATTCTGATAATGTGATTAATCACTGCTATTTCTTAATTGGGTTTTGCAGTTTTGTTTGTTGATTTGCAGTTTGCAGTTTCTCAATAGCAATTTTGCAAGATTTGGATTGGTATTTTCAGTTGATTTTGAGATTCCTGAGGGCAGGGATCATTTCTGATTTTGCCTCCTAGTTTGTCCCTAATGCCTGGCATTAGGATAACCCCTCAGTAGATATTTAGTGAATGAGTAAAAGAATGGTTACTGGAATCTGTTTATTGTATTTCATTATGTGCAGTATTGTTTGCAAAACTCTTTTAATATGTGTTTATGTATGTAAAGTGTATTCATCTATGGCTAAGTGAAAGTATTGCACACAATCCATGATGTTTACATAAACAAATACAAATACACAGTGTAGAGACCTATAACATCTCTTTATGAGGTTAACAGTGTTTTGGTGATAATATTTTTCAGTTTGCATTAAAAAATTATGTTTTACTTTAAAACTAGAATGATTTCCTAAGAAGAACGTACTGACAATTCTGGGTAGCTCTTTCTGATGGCTTTTCAAAGAGAATACTGACCAAGCTCAGTGTTTTCAGCAGAATGGATCAGATCATATTTTTATTCTCTAACCACATTATTGATTAGTCTGGAAAGCAAATCAATATGTATTTAGACTGCATTGGATTTTGCCTGTTAAGCACATACTTTTAGTCATTTACATCAGACTGTCAGGGATTAATAGGTCACAGATTGAACTGTATTGTCCAGCAGTTTCTTAGGGTAGGGACTATACAGGTAGCTATAGCTACCGCTTTTTGTATTAACCTCGTGTTGATGCAGTTTCCGGGTGAGTAGTTTCCGCTCTCATAGTGTTACAGTATTAGAAGTGACCTTAAAGGTCATCCATCTACTCTGGGGCCTTTCAGACTCTGGAAACCTGGGTTTAATAAGAGGCGTGGCCACCCCCAGAATCTATTCATGTGATTCCCTGCCCTTTCAGGGTGCTGCAGATAACCTCCCTTTATATTTGGAAGGGAATGGTGCCTATTTATTGTGTTTGGGAATTATGAAATATAATGCTTATAGAACTAAGCTTTTAGTAGGTTTTATTTGTACATATTGAATATATATGTGTGAGAACAACTTCCTTATATGTAATGTGAGTCCCTGCCATCATGATCATATATAGAAAATAAAGTGGTTTTGTATGTGTATTTAATGTTATTCATTCAAAATCTTACATTAGATATTAATTTTTTTGCAGAACACATACTTTTAAAAAATTTTATGGAGGTATAGTTGATGTACAGTATTACATGCATTTCGTGTGTACAACTTAGTGATTCACAGTTTTAAATTATATTCCATTTATAGTTATTATAAAATATTGGCCATATTCCCTGTGCTGTACAATGTAGCCTTGTAGCTTATTTATTTTATACACAGTAGTTTATACCTCAAGAATTCTTTTTTTTTTTTTTTAAAGATTTTTTGATGTGGACCATTTTTAAAGTCTTTATTGAATTTGTTAAAATATTTCTTCTGTTTTTATGTTTTGGTGTTTTGTCTGAGAGGCATGTGGGATCTTAGCTCCCTGACCAGGGATAGAAGCCTCATCCCCTGCATTAGAAGGTGAAGTCTTAACCACTGGACTTCCAGGGAAGTCCCAAGAGTTCATATTTTTTAATTGATGGTAAAGCAGGTCACTAATCTTCAGTTTTTACTCTAGTTGCAGCAAGCAGGGGCTACTCTTCATTGCAGTGCATGGGCTTCTCATTACTGTGGCTTCTCGTTGTGGAGCATGAGCTCTAGGCACACGGGCTTTGGTAGTTGTGGTGCATGGGCTCAGTAGTTGTGGTGCACGGGCTTAGTTGCCCTGCGGCATGTGGGATCTTCCCGCACCAGGGCTCGAACCCGTGTCCCCTGCATTGGCAGATGGATTCTTAACCACTGCACCACCAGGGAAGTCCTAATCTTCAGGTTTATGTAGTAGTATTGTTTCGCACTTGAAGACAACTAGGAAGCTAGAATGCTTCAGGTGTGCTTTGATTAATCACACTTACTCTCTCATCTTTGTTTTCTTTTTGATGGTATAAAATATTTACCATGATCTGTTTTATTTCTTTCCTTCTCTCACCATCCTAAAAAACCTTAAAATCCTTACCTAGTGTTTGAGTTACCTCTTTTCAGTTGCTTTTACTGTTTGTCCTAGAAGTCTTCCCTGAAATACTGACACAAATCCCCCAATTTATCTTATACAAACACAAATACAAAATAGTGCATATTTTTAACAAACTTTATCTGCTGATCCCTAATATTATTTCAGAGGAAGGGAAATAACAATAGAAAATAACAATAGAAAAATCAGGATTTAGATTCCAATGGCAACCTTTTCTGACAACAGAATTGTTCTGCGTGCCACCATCACTTTCTTATCCTCTTCTCATGTAGTTAGGTGGCAACTTCCTTTAAATGTTAACTATTATTAAAAGCCCTTTGGGCCTTTCTCACCTTCTGAGATGACCCACATCCTGTCTGTGGAGTGTGTTTGTCCCAAGGCCACTCTCGCCTTCTGAGATGGCCCACACTCTGTCTGTGGAGCATGTTTCTCTCTAAATAAATCCACTTCGGGACTTCCCTGGTGGTGCAGTGGTTAAGAATCCACCTGCCTATGCAGGGGACATGGGTTCGATCTCTGGTCCAGGAAGATCCCACATGCCGTGGAGCAACTAAGCCCATGCGCCACAACTACTGAGCCTGAGCTCTAGAGCCCGTGAGCCACAACTACTGAGCCCACGTGCCACAACTGTTGAAGCCCATGTACTTAGAGCTCTTGCTCTGCATCAAGAGAAGCACTGCAATGAGAAGTGCGTGCACTGCAGCAGAGTAGCCCCCACTCACCACAACTAGAGAAAGCCCGCGTGCAGCAACAAAGACCCAGCGTAGCCCCAAAATAAATAAATAAATTTAAATAAATCCATTTCTTAAAAAAAAAAAAGACCCCTTTGAAAGAAAGAGTCAATAGTATAACTTACAGGAGACCACGATATTCAGAGAGAGTAGAATCCTATGATAGAGGAGATGACAAATTAATCATAAATTCAGAAGTATGTGTAGAAAACCTTTTAAAATAGGTCATAGTTCCTGACATAGGTGTTAACCATACCATAGATAATCAGTGTTACACAAAACTCTGCCCTTATAAATAAAGACTGAGAATTTTTCTATTGCAATTACTTAGGGGATTTCTCTTCTTTATAATTTCTAAGAGAAGTGGTTCTCCTGGAAGCAGGTGATAAATATTCTTGGGAAGATTTATCAGAAAGATTCCAAGAGTGCCACCCAGGAAATAATGGTTATATCACCTAAGGGATGATTATCTACTGGGAAAATGTAGCATAATGCTCTGGAAATGAGTGCTGTGTTATTATTGCAGTACAATGATGGTAGCGTTACAATTTTTCACATCAGGGGCTTCCCTGGTGGCGCAGTCCTTAAGAATCCACCTGCCAGTGCAGGGGACACGGGTTCGAGCCCTGGTCCTGGAAGATCCCACATGCCGCAGAGCAACTAAGCCCGTACGCCACAACTACTGAGCCCGTGCTCTAGAGCCCACGAGCCACAACTACTGAAGCCCACATGCCTAGAGCCCGTGGTCCGCAACAAGAGAAGCCACCACAATGAGAAGCCCACCCACCACAATGAGAAGCCCACGCACCACAGTGAAGAGCAGCCCTGCTGGCTGCAACTAGAGAAAGCCCGTGCACAGCAACGAAGACCCAACACAGCCAAAAAATATATATATATATTTTTTCATGTCAGGAGATAAGTGTCATGGCTGATCTGGGTCATAAGAAATTATGGACTTTGACAACTAATCTGTGACAAAGGAGGCAAGGATATACAATGGAGAAAAGACAGCCTCTTCAAAAAGTGGTGCTGGGAAAACTGGACAGCTACATGGAAAAGAATGAAATTAGAACACTGCCTAACACCATACACAAAAATAAACTCAAAATGGATTAAAGACCTAAAGGTAAGATCAAAAACCATAAAACTCCCTGAAGAAAACATAGGCACAACACTCTTTGACATAAATCTTAGAAATACTGTTTTGAATCTGTTTCCTAAGGCGAAGGAAACAAAAGCAAAAGTAAACAAATGGCACCTAATTAAACTTAAAAGGTTTTGCACAGCAAAGAAAACCATCAACAAAATGAAGACAACCTACTGAATGGGAGAAAATATTTGCACATGATATGACTGCTAAGGGCTTAATATCCAGAATACAACTCATACAATTCAATATAAAAAAGACCCCAATTTAAAAATGGGCAGCGGACCTAAATAGACACTTTTTCAAAGAAGACACACTGATGGCCAACAGGCACATGAAAAGATGCTCAACATAGTTCATACTCAGAGAAATGCAAATCAAAACCACAATGAGATATCACCTCACACCTGTTAGAGTGGCTATCATCCGAAAGTCTACAAATAACAATCATAGGCAAGGATGTGGAGGAAAGGGGACCCTCTTGCACTGTTGGTGGGAATGTAAACTGGTGCAGCCACTGTGGAAAACAATATGGAGGTTCCTCAAAAACCTAAACATAGAGCTACCATATGACCCAGCATTTCCACTCCTGGGTATATATCCGAAGAAAACAAACATGCAAATTTGAAAAGATACCTACATCCCAGTGTTTATTGCAGCACTGTTTACAGCAGCCAAGATATGGAAGCAACCTAAGTGTCCATCAACAGAGGAATGGATAAAAATATACAATGGAATACTACTCAGCCATAAAAAAGAATGAAACTTTGCTATTTGCAACAACGTGGATGGACCTGGAGGGTATTATGCTTATTGAAATAAGTCAGAGAAAAGACAAATATTGTATGTTATCATTTATATGTGGAATTAAAAAAAAATACAACAAACTAGTGGATATAACAAAAAAGAAACAGACTCAGCGATAGAACAAACTAGTGGTTACCGGGGGGGGAGGGGCAAGGTAGGGGTAGGTGATTATACTCCTATGTATAAAATAAATAAGCTACAAGGATATATTGTACAGCACAGAGAAGATAGCCAATATTTTATAATAACTATACATGGAGTATAATCTATAAAATTTTTGACTCTGTTGTACACCTGAAACAACACTGGAAATCAGCTATACCTCAATTAAAAAAAAATTTACAGACTTTGGGAAAACAGAGTAGAGAAGACTTACAGGAAGTTCATTTGTTAATGTTTTAGGTGTTGATAAAAAAAAATAGTGATGTGTGACACACGTGCACACACACATACAGAAAGATGCCCACCGTCCCTTTTATTTGAATGCTCATTTGGACTTTCTTGTTGTTTTCTGACTTGAAGGCGTTGTGGCATGCTTTTTCTCAGAGCTATTGCATGTTCCACACTTCTAGGTAAGAGAACTGGAGGAAAGGAGGCAAAAGACAATGTGGAACTTCAACCTCTCTTCCCAAGTTTTTCTGTTGTATTTAATGAGCCCCCTTTCCCTTTCTGTCTTGTCTGCTGGTACCTTGCCTTCTGGAAAATAAAAACTTTGAGGAAAATTCAAGAAAGTGTTACCCAGTCTCGCTCTTCCCTGCATATGTGAGGAAGCGAGGAGAAATGAGTTTTCCTTTCTCTCAGTTTAAAGTTCCTGAGCAATTTTTCTAGCATGAAGAACTGTGACACAAAAAGAAGTACGGCTAAGACAGCCCCAAATCCAGTTTCTCACTCTCCTGAGAAAAGACTGACGTTCGCATTGATGTTGTTAATACGTCTTTTAAAAATGATGTCGGGTTTCCCTGGTGGCGCAGTTGTTGAGAGTCCGCCTGCCGATGCAGGGGACACGGGTTCGTGCCCCGGTCCGGGAGGATCCCACATCCCGCGGAGCGGCTGGGCCCGTGAGCCATGGCCGCTGGGCCTGCGCGTCTGGAGCCTGTGCTCCGCAACGGGAGAGGCCACAGCAGTGAGAGGCCCGCGTACCAAAAAAAAAAAAGTCTACTGTCTGTCCAAATTTTTATCTTCATGCCTCCTTAAATTTTTACTTAAATGCTTATTTTTCCAGGTAAGCATTGACAAGCAGGCAGTCTTTCAAGGATTGCTTCATCTAGGATTTGGTTCGGATTCCTATAGACTTAATTAGTATTGGAATAGTCTTTGTATAAGATGTGTTTATGCTGTTTGAAAACAAACATATATCTATACATGTATTCTTATGTTTCTCTAGGTCACCTCTGCAGAGATATATAGGAAACTAGTAACACTGATTAAGGGAGGATGGGAACCAGGAGTGGGGTTTGGAAGGTTGTACCGTATTCTACATTTCTTTTTATACTTGCAGTTTCCCCTTGTGTATGTATTACTAATTAAATTAAAACACAGAAAGAAAGAAAAAGGAAAGGTTGATTTTTTTTCTTTTTTTTAACAGTACACAGTTTTAAAGATCTTCTCTTTTCTTCACAGTGATATCCTAAGAGAAGATGGGAAAGGGCTGTAAGGTTGTGGTTTGTGGCTTGTTATCTGTGGGGAAAACGGCAATTTTGGAGCAGCTCCTTTATGGGAATCATACTATTGGTAAGATTATTTTTCCCTAGTTTCCCTGCAGGTTCTGGGAACTGGTCAGGGTCTTTTGTTGGTCATGCTAACTTAAAGATGTGTAGTGGTGTACAAAAGTGAGGTGTCATCGAGAGGGACCAAAAGGGTCATAGAAATCAACAGAGATGAGGGGGGGAAAGTAGGGGCAAGGAAAAAACATCTTTATGTTGTTGAAATTCCAGAGTGCTTGCACTTACTCTGTTAAAACAAGAGTTACAACAGGTAAGAAAATGTCTCTATGTGGTTTCCAGTGTGTTTACATGATGAAGAGTGCTCTCGGAATCACAGACTCACTGAGTTCAGAATACATTGAATGATCTCTCATTCTCATTTCAAACATGACTTTCCAGTACTGCTGTATAGGTTTTAAGAATGGAAGAGACAGCTGTTTGCTGCAATATGACCTAATTTTGTGAATCGGATTATCTCATTCATTTATTCATTCATTGAGTTAAATAATTGTTCAGTACTTGCTCTTTGATACAAGTTGTGATGAGGCCTGTGAGGATTTAGAGGTGGAGAAGCATCTCTGGCTTTAAGGAGGTCACAGTTCGGAAAGGAAGGACAGACATAACACGTTAGAATGAAACAAGGCTTAGCTTAGAGAGATACGTAGAATCATAGATCTTTGAAGTATTTATCGCTGGCAAGTGGCTTCAAGCACATTTCTCTCTTTTATTAACCATTTTGATGAACTCTGATTCTCTTCCACCTTCCCAGAATAATATTTAACAACTTCGGTTAAATCCATATTTGGTTTTTATTAATAACGATGCCTGTGCCAGAAGGTCTGAAAACCTATCACAGTGCTGCACTATTGGTTCTGAATTTTTCACCTTCAGATTCTAATTTATGCCAGTGAAAAAGTAAATTATGCCCAAAGGGGGAAAAAAAGAATCCCTTTCCCTCTTAAAACCCCAACAGATTTTTGTTTCTGTAGGCTATGTCTTACGATATTTTTCTTGTATTAGAGATTAAACCTGAGGAAATTAAAAAAAAAACTTAGCACTTAAAATAATAACAATAAACTTATTATATGCTAAGGTAACACATTTTAATGAAAAATAGTTATACTTTCAAAAAAATTTAGTGAGAAGATGAGTGTTGATTTACGTTTTTGAAAATCGAATGTCCAGCCTGATAGAAGGCAGCTGGATTATCATATCTGCTTGCCTTTGCATTCAATCTGTTTTTATATGTTTTTTTAGTTGAAATATGTGAAGAAAATGTGGCCTCACACAAATATGTGGTTGAAAAAGGTAGGAATATTTTAATAGCTTTGCAGATAATTGTGGACTTTCTTCTTTGGTATTTCACTAAAACTCAGTCAGTGATGGTTACTTAAAGGTTATTGCAGCGTGGAGTCTGAAGCCGCATCAGTGAACTTCTCCTGTTCTATTACATTAAAATCTCATTGATTTATCTTGCACTTCAAAAGGGTTTTTTACCCATGCATGGTTTCTTAACATTTATGAATTGGTCATTTGGAAAATACTGGTTAACTGAGGTAAACAGATCTTCCAAATACCATTTATTAATATCATCACCAGTCTCATCGGTATTGGGAAGCTATCAAGTTTCTGCTGATGGATACAATTCTCATTTTTGCTTGAAAGCTCAAATCTTATCATTAACAACAGATACTATCAGTTATTTTCCTTGAAATGATAGGCTCTCATTATTCATCTTTGAGAAAATGTCTGTTAAATACCCTGAATAACCATGTTTTTTTTTTTTTCTGTTATTCCTTCTTTAAAAAAAAAAAAGAAGTGAGACTTCCCTGGTGGTGCGTTGGTTAAGAATCCTTATGCCAATACGGGGACACGGGTTTGATCCCTGGTCCAGGAGGATCCCACATGCCGTGGAGCAATTAAGCCCATGTGCCATGACAACTGAGCCTGCGCTCTAGAGCCCTCGAGCCACAACTACTGAGCCCATGTGCTGCAACTACTGAAGCCCATGCCTAGAGCCCGTGCTCCGCAACAAGAGAAGCCACTGCAATGAGAAGCCCGCACACCGCAACTAGAGAAAGCCTGTGCGCAGCAGGGAAGACCCAACACAGCCAAAAAAAAAAAAAAAAAAAAAGTAGCTATTTCAGCTTGAAACTCAAACGCAAGAGCTTTTCCTCCAGACAGTTACCATTATTCATTAAGCAGAAATACTTCATGTATGCTTCTCATTAAGCACATAGAATGTTAAAAAGATGTAAAGATACATACTCAAAAAATTAGGATTTAATAAATTTGGTAATTTTTCCTGCTTCATCAAGGACATTCTTAAGTGAAACTGGCTTTTTCTTTTGAAACTGCAAGTATGAGGTGTTGAGGAATTCAACCTCTAATACAGTTGGTGCCACTGCCTTGATTTGTACTAAGCCATCAGCAGTTTTTTTTTTAGAGAATTTTTTTTCAATTAATTAATTAATTTTATTTTTGCCTGCGTTGGGTCTTCGTTGCTTCGTGCAGGTTTTCTCTAGTTGTGGCGAGCAGGGGCGACTCTTCTTTGCACAGGCTTCTCATTGCGGTGGCTTCTCTTGTTGCGGAGCACGGGCTTCAGTAGTTGTGGCACATGGGCTCGGTAGTTGTGGCACGTGAGCTCTAGAGCGCAGGCTTAGTAGTTGTGGCACACGGGCTTAGTCGCTCCACGGCATGTGGGATCTTCCCGGACAAGGGCTCGAACCCGTGTCCCCTACATTGGCAGGGGGATTCTTAACCACTGTGCTACCAGGAAAGTCCTGGCACCAGCAGTTTTACCCATCATTACTTTTATATCATCAGCGCAAATGTCAACACCGTGAAAAAGACGAATGTCTTATATTATTATGAAAATAGTTTTGCCTGTATGGGTTCCCTGAAAGGAGACCTCAAGGGATCTCTGTAGACCACACTTTGACAACTGCTGGCACATGTAAATATTCTCAGCTGAGCAGTATTATGTACTATGATTGTTTCTTTTCTTTCTTTTTCTTATGGAGGCTAATATTTGCTCTGTCACTTCTTTAGTTTTGTTCATACCTTTTGCTGATTCTTCCACATGTCCAGATGGTTCTCAGTTCTCCATGAGGTCAATCATATCAGATAATCCACCCCGCCCTTTTTTTTTTGAGATATTTTTCCAGGAGCTAGCATTCTCTTATCTGGGCCTATTGTACAGCTGTCACCATAGAACTTCCCTTTACTTTTTCTTTCTTCCTGGGTTTGATTTCCTGTTTTCTAGATCTCCTGTCACCTTCTGTTTACGCCCTTCTTTTGGTGGAGCACATCTTGCAGTACTTTTTTGGGGGTTGAAAAGGTTGCACAGTGGGATGAGGCATCGGGTGATGACGGCCCTCAGAATGCCCTCTATGCCTGGTGCACAGTAGTAATCCTGGGGCTTCTGAATAAAGGTATTTACTATTGTCCCTATGATTCCCTTTACCCTCATGTGAGGTTTTGTTTTCCGAATCTGGTGTCTGCCTCTTTCTATGATTACATGCTAATTTTGATGGCGGGCCTCCCTCAAAGAGTTTCCTGAGAAAATGTGCATGATACATATTCTGAGGCTTCACGTGTTTGAAAATGTCTTTACTTTCATTCACAATTGAGTTATAATTTTGATGGGTATAGAATTCTAGATGGAGAATAATTTCCTTCCAAAATTTTGAAAGCTTTGGTCCATTATCATCTTTTCTCCTTCTTTTATTATAAAATACATCATACATATAGAAAAGTGCATAAAACACGTATGTGGTTTAATGAATAATTACAAAACCTTTGCATAACCTCCACACAGGTCAAAAGGTAGAAGACTGCAGGTACTCTCGTCAGCTCCCCGTGTTCCTCTCTTCAATCAAAACTCAGCCCTTCCCTTGACTTTTGGTTAATCCCTCCTTTTCTTTATCGTTTTGCCACCTGTGTATGTATCACTGGATGACATAGTTTATTTTTGCCTCTTACTGACTCGGTATCAACAGAATCATACCATATAAATTTTTCAGTGTTTGTTTTTTTTCACTCAACATTATATTTGTAAGACTCATCCATATTGTTTTAAGTAGGTGTGGTATAATTTTCACGATAGGTATATTGTCTCAGTATACCTCCATTTATTTACCTCTTGTATCTTTTTTTTTTTTTTTTTGCCCGCCCCGCGTGGCATGCGGCATGTGGGAACTTGGTTCCCTGACCAGGAATCAAACCCGTGTCACCTGCGTTGGGAGCATGGCGTCTTATCCACTGGACCGCCATGGAAGTCCCTATTTACCTCTTGTATCTTGATGAACATTTGGGTTGTTTCCAGTTTGGGGCTATTAGAAATAGTGCTGCTGTGAACAGTCTTATACACGTATCCCAGCTATGATTTGGACAAGGTCTGGGGGTTATACCTAGGAATGAAATCGCAGGCTCATAGACTATGTGTATCTTCAGTTTACCAGATTCTAATATTTTCTTCCAGTGCTTCTGAGAAGCCAGAAGCCGTCGTGATTCTTGATGCTTCGGATGTGGACGCTTTTGTAGGCTCTCTCCCCAGTGCTCTGAAATTCGCAGTGGTGTATCCTGGGATCAGTCTGTGTTCATCCACGGTGCTGGGCACCTGGTGGGCCCTTTCAATATGGAAATGCGTGTTCTTCAGCTCTGAATTATTTCTCTTCTGTGTTCTCTGTTCTCTCTTTCTGGAACTCTCTTTTTGGATGCTGGATCTTCTGGTCTCGTCCTCTGATTTTTAAAATTTCTCTTCTCCTGCTTGAAATTTCTCAGCATTTTGTTCCACTCTATGGGAATTTTCCTCATCTTTATTTTTCAGCCCTTCTATTGAGTTTTCATTTCTTAGTATCCTGTTATTTCATGGATGCACTATCTTATCTCTTTGAGTATAATATTTGGTGGTTTTCTTGTCTGTTTTCTTTTCTTTGCACAGTCTTTTTCTTTTCAGGTGCTCTTTCCTGATTTTTGGTCTCTTTCTCAGGTATCTGGTAATCCTTGGTTGTCTGCTTGTAATTAAGAATGGAGAACTGAAGAGCTAATTTAAAGCTCTAAGCATGTGGATAGGCTTCATGACTTTGCTTCATTATCAGGTGACCTCGGTGGGGCATTTGTTGGTTTACCTGAGAGGTTAGCATATTTAGGATTTCTCCTTGTTCACTGGCCAGATTGCCCAGATTCCTCCGCCTAGAGGATGAAGAGTTGGCCGCCAGAGTTTTGGAGTAGAGGCAACACGTCACTGAGTTGCCCCTGTTTTCACTGCGGAACTCATACCCTCTGTCCTGCATCTCAGCAGCCTCTGCTTTACCCTTTCTAGAAGTGCAGCCTTAGTCTCCTGCTGGGGCAGAGGTGGCGTGGAGTGGCAGAGGAGATGCAGAGTCGTAACTTCACTTGATGTCTAGGGTGAGAAAATCTCAAAAGGTCAAGCTTAAATGGGAGGAGGAAGGGAACCAGACTGGCTTTTGGTGGACAGAACATCCACCATGACAAAAATCTTGGTAGTTTTTGCTTTTAAATTTTTTGTAATCGAAGCCCAGTAAGTTTATGTCTTCATAGACTACCTCTTGCACTAGTCATTAACATTCAAAGTGTTCATCTTCTCACCTTAATCCCCTCATCCACAAATGGTTGTTGCATACTTGCTGTGTACACAGAAGGGTTGTTTCTCTTGAGGAAGTTCTTGGTGAGTTGAAGAGACAAAACCCACACAAATGGAGCAAAGTAAAATGGATTTTACAAGGCTCATCATTCAGGCAAGCAGGGGAATGAAACTGGGGCACCAGTTATGAGCTCACGCATTCATTCATTCATTGAGACGTTTACTAAGGACTTTCTACGTATGTAAGTCAATTCGTTAGTCCTCAGAGCTCCAAAGAGAGATTAGCCACAGTCCTGGCTCTCGAGGAGTTTACACTGCAGCTCCAGAGGGGACAGATACGAAAAGAGTTTAGGGTGAAGTGGTATTACCTGTACAAGGCACAGTAAGAGCAGGATGGAGGGAAGTGGATAATCCGAAGAAAATCTACAGAGCTGACATTTCAGCAGAGCCTGGAAAGGATGAGGTGTTGACCAGGTGTTTCCTGAGCTGTTGCAGTCATTCAGGTGAAGGGAGCAAGCCCGGGGGAGTGGAAGCAGGCAGTGGATCAAGCAGATGTCTCAGGTGTAGAGTGGCTGATTTAGGACCACATTCACCCATACTTTCCTTGTTCAAAGAAAACGCTGAAGACCAGGTGGATGGTGATCAAGGGACAAAAGCAAGGAGGAGGGACAGGTGGGGCAGGAAAGATAACAAGTCTTGTTAGTTTGAAGGACTTGGAGGACATTCACACAAAAGTGCACAGTAGGTACTTGGGAATTAAGGCCTGGTGCCTAGACCCAGACTGTACATGTACATTTCTGAGTCCTTGAAACAGACCCTGGAAACAGTGGAAATTGTACAGAGAAAAATCAAACTTACCCAGGTCCTGTCCTTGGCGCTGATGAAAAAGAAAATGGGGCCACTTAGTTGTTGAAGGTACTTTAAGAATCAGTCCTTAATTCTCCAATTGAGATAGTAAGTTCTTTAACTCTTGTAATTACTTCTGAAAAATAAGTAATAGTAAATTTCACTGCCAAATTTTTATTTCTTTTATGTCTATATGGAAGAAATAATCTTAAAAAGTACTTTGTTCATTTACTGTAACAGTTACTTTTCATTTTAAAGAAGCTAGTAAATGGAAATATGATTCTTATGTGTAGTAAATAAGGAACCTAGAAAGCCGACTTCTAAAGGACAAGAAAATACTCAACAATTGGTATTGAGTTATCCAAAAAGAGTAAAAGCTTTTTTTTTTAATTGAGGCATAACTCACATAACGTTGTATTAGTTTCAGGTGAATAACATACTAATTCGATATTTGTATATGTAAAAGTAATTCCTTTTTAACCCCAGGAATGGAGGACTGTGAAACAATGGAAGATGTGTATATGGCTTCAGTGGAAACAGATCGGGGAGTCAAGGAACAGTTACATCTTTATGACACCAGAGGCCTACAGGAAGGCGTGGAGCTGCCAAAGCATTATTTTTCATTTGCTGATGGCTTTGTTCTTGTGTACAGTGTGAATAACCTTGAATCCTTTCAAAGAGTGGAGCTTCTGAAGAAAGAAATTGATAAGTTCAAAGACAAAAAAGAGGTAAGTGGATATGTTAAAAAATGCCAGCTATGAATTATAACACTGTTGAAATTGTAGCATGGGCTTTTGGGCAATTAAAATATTTTAAAAGCATTAAATTGTATCCACAGTATCTGTAATCTTCATGACTTTTTCCCTAGCCCAGGAAATACAGGACTGAGTTCAACCAGGCCAGCATTTGACTTTCTGCCTTTGCTTCTTCCCATGTACAACTTGAATTTTAATGACTCCATATTGCAAATACTACATAGTTCATTTCACATTATTTGGGATCACTGTTTCCTAGGGCTTTTTATTGTCTTCTTGGAGAAATAGGATTGTCCTTAGCCTTAAAAAAAAAAAAAAAGGAAAGAAGTGGAAAAAACTAATAAATAATTAGTGGCTTCTATCCACTTACCATTTGAAAATAAGATTCTTACTATGGTCTGTAAAGTTTTAGATGATGTGGCCCATGTCTGTCCTTTCACCTTTAGCATTCTGTTCCTCTGTCACTGTACTCCAGTGGTCAACTTTCTGCTTTTCCAGCATGATAATTTTGTCGCCCTGTGAAGTCCTTCTCAGTGGCTCGTTCCCCTGCCTGGAACTCTCTCGTCGCAGGTCTTTCTCTGGGTCTTGGCATGGCTGATTCCTCAGGGTTTAGGGAACCATGTCATGAACCCATTAACAGCACTGGCTAGATCTTCTTAACCTAATTTTTACTTAACCTAATTTTTATGTATTTTTTATGTCATACTTTTAATTTTGAGGTAATTGTAGATTCACATGCAATTTTAAGAAATAATAGAGATCCCTAACTCAGTTTCCCCCAATGCTAATAACACTGTGCAAAACTGTAGTAAAATAACACAACTGAGATACTGACGTTTATACAGTGAGGGGACCTTTCCAGCACTGCAGGGACCCCTCATGGGACCTTTTATGGCCACACGCATTCCCCTCCCATCCCCTCTCCCTCCTTAACCATTATCTGTTCTCCATTTCTGTAACCTTGTCATTTCAAGAGTGTTAACGTAAATGGAATCGCAGTTTGTAACCTTTTGGTATTGGCCTTTTTCACTCAGCCTAATTCTCTGGAGAGTCATCCAGGTACTTGCATGTATGAGTCGTTCATTCCTTTTTCTTGCTGGGTGGTTTTCCATGGTGTGTATGTACCAAAGTTTATTTAACCACTCACCTGTTCAAGGACCTCTGGGTTGTTGATATTTTAATTATTTTTATTATTTTGAATACTAACTTACTTTGTGAATAGATAACATTCACAAGGTTCAATCTTCAAAAGATATAAAAAGGTAAGTAATGAAGGCTCCTCTCCACCTGTTTCCCATCTTTCCCACCGAGACAGATAAGTGCTGTTATTATTTTGGGGAGTATCCCCCAGATTTCCCTCCCTGCCCCCCTAAAGTTAAAAGTATAGTTCGGTGAACACTCATATACTTGATACTTGAATCTTGGCTCTGCTTCTTAACTTTTCTGCCTTAGTTTCCTTATCTATAAAATAAGGATAATAATAGTACCTTTCTCATATGGTTATTAGGGGGATTTAAGAAGCACATTCATTCAGCAAATGCTTATTTTTAAATTTTTTTATTGAAGTATAGTTGATTTACAATGTTGTATTAATTACTGCTATACAGCAAAGTGATTCAGTTATACATGCATATATATTCTTTTAAAAATTCTTTTCCATTTTGGTTTATCATAAGATATTGAATATAGTTCTCTGTGCTATACAGTAGGGCCTTGTTGTTTATCCATCCTGTATATAATAGTTTGCATCTGCTAACCCCAAACTCCCACTCCATCCCAACCCCAGCCCCCTCCCCCTTGGCAACCACCAGTCTGTTCTCTATGAGTCTGTTTCTGTTTCATAGATAAATTCATTTGTGTCATATTTTAGATTCCACATATAAGTGATATGATATTTGTCTTACTCTGTCTGACTTACTTCACTTAGTATGATAATCTCTAGTTGCATGCATGTTGCTGCAAATGGCATTACTTTGTTTCTTTTTATGGCTGAGTAATATTCCATTGTGTATATGTACCATGTCTTCTTTATCCATTCATCTGTTGATGGGCATTTAGGTTGTTTCCAGGTTTTGGCTACTGTGAATAGTGCTGCAGTGAACATTGGGGTGCATGTATTTTTTCGAATTAGAGTTTTCTCCGGATATATACCCAGAAGTGGGATTGCTGGATCATATGGCAGCTCTATTTTTAGTTTTTTGTTTGTTTGTTTTTGTTTTTGTTTTTGTTTTTTTTTGCGGTACGCGGGCCTCTCACCGCTGCGGCCTCTCCCGCTGCGGAGCACAGGCCCCGAACGCGCGGGCCCAGTGGCCATGGCCCACGGGCCCAGCCGCTCCGCGGCACGCGGGATCCTCCCAGACGGGGGCACGAACCCGCGTGCCCTACATTGGCAGGCGGACTCCCAACCACTGCGCCACCAGGGAAGCCCTATTTTTAGTTTTTTAAGGAACCTCCATACTATTCTCCACAGTGGCTGTATCAATTTACATTCCCACCAACAGTGTAGGGAGGGTTCCCTTTTCTCCACACCCTCTCCAGCATTTATTGTTTGTAGATTTTTTGATGATGGCCATTCTGACCAGTGTGAGGTGCTACCTCATTGTAGTTTTGATAGCAGATGCTTACTGGGCTGCGTGCCTGGCACTGTTCTAGGTGAGGTGGAAGGAATACAGTAGACAATAGAACAGAGTCCCTGTTGCCATAAAGCTTCTGTCTGGGGGGTGGGGGAGAGAGGGATAAGGAACAAATATGTATTGTGAGGAGTGATGCAGTGTAGGAAGAAAAGTCAGGCAGAGTGGGGGGTGAGGGCACTGCTTTCTGTAGGTGATGTGGGAAGGCCTGGTGAGGTGACTTGCAGCAGAGATTTGAAGGGTGTGAGGGAAGGGCACAGCCGATGTCTAGAGGAGGCTGCTCCAGGTGGAGGCCCCAGCTGAGCAGGGGCCGGGGCGGGAGCGTGTTGTGCTCAGGGGCAGCACTGAGGCCAGAGCGGGTGGGGTTGGGGGGAGGTAGAGCTGAGGGCGACTCGGGATGGGAGGCAAAGGGATGGCAGGGTCTAGCTTGGGTGGCACTTGTTTTCATGTCTGTTTTAAAAAATGGAAAGGGTAATGGTGGCACATGGTTCAAAAATAAAAATGATGTATAGAGAGGACTCTAGTGAACTTGTTCCCACCCCTGGGTTCAACCGTCTATCTCCTGTACCTCAAGCATGCTGTTTTAATGTTTTACCCCTTTCCTAGTCTGCGGGTGTCCTTCCAGAGTTTCTCTGTGTAAATACAAGCAAATAGAAATGTACATAATCTTTTTCTTATTTTTCTCTCTGTTGTACCAAAGGTAGCGTATTGTTGTACACCTTGTATTTTTCATGTAATATACCTTGGAGTCCTTTCCATAGCAGTACTCAAGATTCCTTTTTTTTTTAAACTGATGCATAGTATTCACTGTGTGGCTGTAGATGTATCATACTTATTTAACCAGTCTCAGATTGATGGACACTTAGGTTCTCTCTGGTCATTTGCTATCATGAACTATGCTACAGTGAATAATCTTAGACATTTATTATTTTGTACATTTTAACGTAGAGTTGTAAGATCAACCAGCAGAAGTTAGGTTCTTGAGTTAAAGTTAAATATAGTGACAAGTTATTGTCCATAGGAATGGTATGAAAATGCCTGTTTCTTCAGTCTTGACAACAATGTGTGGTTAAATTTTTGGATTTTGTGACTCTTCTGGGTGAAATGGTATTTTTGTAGCTTCATTTATCCTTAATGTGAACAGAGTTGAACCTCTTTTGACTTATTATTATTTTTTAAATATTTATTTGGTTGCACCAAGTCTTAGTTGCTGCAGGCAGGCTCCTTAGTTGCAGCATGCATGTGGGATCTAGTTCCCTGACCAGGGATTGAACCCAGGCCCCCTGCATTGGGAGCACAGAGTCTTACCCACTGCGCCACCAGGGAAATCCCGTCTTTAAAAAAAATAAAATAAAACATCCTTATTGGAGTATAATTGCTTTACAATGGTGTTAGTTTCTGCTTTATAACAAAGTGAATCAGCTCTACGTATACGTATATCCCCATATCCCCTCCCTCTTGCGTCTCCCTCCCACCCTCCCTATCCCACCCCTCTAGGTGGACACAAAGCACCGAGCTGATCTCCCTGTGCTATGCAGCTGCTTTGCACTAGCTATTTTACATTTGGTAGTGTATATATGTCCATGCCACTCTCTCAGGAAGTCCCGTCTTTTGACTTGTTTTAAAATGATCACTCGGGGACTTCCCTGGTGGTCCAGTGGTTAAGACTCCACATTTCCACTGTAGGGGGCGTATATTTGATCCCTGGTTGGGGAACTAAGATCCCACATGCTGTGCAGCCAAAAAAAAAAAAAAAATCACTCTGTGTTGACTTTCACCTTGAGGGACAAGGTGAGAAACAGAGTTTAGTTCAGATGCCCTCGCTGTAGAGCACTTTGACATTTACCGGCTGGAGAAGTGAGAAGGAAGCAAAGGAGTCTACAGAGTGGCCTTTGAAGTACGAGGAACACCAAGAGATAAGGGTGTCCCAGAAGGCAAGTAAAGTCGGCACTTTAAAAAGTAGGAGGTGACCAAGCTATGTCAGATAGTAAAGGCAGATCAAAAAAGCCAAGAAGTGGCCAGCTTCAGTAACTTGGGAGATCTCAACAGCGACACAAAACAGTGAGACAAAGTCTGATGGACTGGATGTGAGAGAGTTGAGCGCAGCAAACATAGCTCTTTGAAAGAGTTTTGAGTCAAAGGGTAAATATATTGTCCCCTAAAAGGGCAACAGAGAGGAGCTGGAGAAGGATGTGTAAGAAGGTTTTTTCAGATGAGATGGTTGTTTGTATGCAGTGGGATGATTCATAGGAGAGAGGCAGGTGAGGCGATAAGCGATGGAGTGACATCCTTGTCCAGGTTGAAGGGGGTGGGGACATGGGCTTAGAGGACCATGGGGCTGTTAGGCGTGGCGGTGGCAGCACCTGACAGTTCCCTGCTAGTTGCTCCGGTCTTCTTGCTGACGTAGTGTGGACAGCAGCTGAGGGTGAGACGGGGAAGGAAGAGGGAACGGCGGGGGGCGGGGGTGGCTGGAGGAGGGGGACCAAGGTAGGAGATGCCGTCCTTACAGGGGAAGTGGCGGGAACGTGATGTATCTGCTGGAGAACAGCACCGCCCTGGAGGTCGGTGGTTACGAACTGGGACCGGCCAGCGGGGTTGTGTTTTTCTCCGGCCACGTTCGGTAAATGATGTAGGCAAAAGGTACGGAGCTCAACTTAACCGAGGTGGCGGCGGGGGGCATACGGCGTGATAAGGACGGCGAGGGAGCGAAAGAGGAGACGCTCGGCCGGGGGAGGGCCGAGGGCAGCAGCGGGGTTGAAGAACTGAGACAGAGGTGGTAGCGCTGGGGATCGTGGGTCCCTGCGGTGCCGTGGGGTTGCTGCAGCGGGGTGCGGGGGATGAACCACGAAGGCAGCGGTCAGAGCGGGATTCCCGCACTCGAGGTCAGAGAGGAGAGCGGTTATCCTGGTTCGTGGGAGTGACTGGCTGAGGTCAGAGGACAGTTAGGATCTCTGAAGTCAAGGAGCCGAGGGATGAGGTTACCGGAAGGGTCACGCCCAGGGCTGCTTAAATCACCACCAGTATGACGGGAGTAGCGTGTGGGGTGACCACGGGCCAGCGCTGGGACGAGCAGCAACAGACGGGCGGGGGGGGGGGGGGCGGGCAGGGCAGAAGCAGCGGCCCTCGGCCTGAGGCTTTTTAGGGAGGGACCGCGTTGGAGGTGGCCCTGAGCCTAGGACGCCTCGCCCTCTGTGCCCTGCGGGCGCCGGGTGAGGACACGCAGCTGCCGGAGGGGAAGGGAACTCTCACCGCAGAGAGGGGGTGGGTGGTGAGAGCCGGAGGGCCGGCTCCTGCTGAGACCCGGAGGAGAGCCCTGCCGCCTGCGTCCTGCCGGACGCATCAGAGCGTCCCGGAGGCGGGGGCACGGCCGTGGCGCAGAGGAGCCCTCCTCCACCTCTCCGGCCTCCTGCTTCAGGTACCTTTCCGGGCACTCTCTCAGCATCTGGAGGTCACGACTCGTCTCCCCTCCCGCGCACTGTGACCGCCCTTCTGGTCGCCGGAAACACTGCCTGGGGGTAGCGAGCGCTCCACTTGGGGAGAAGGATCGATTGCCCTGCATTTAGGGTAAAACGTTCCTATTGGGTGGTACGTTCAACACATATTTAGTGCTGTGTCAGGCGCTTTGCTAGGATTAGGAGTGACGTGAACAGAACAATTCCCGTTCTCGAGGAACTCAGGCCCCAGGGCTGTAGACCTCTCACGGCTCCAGAAGTTCCGTGGTTGTATCTTCAAGTACGTATCGCAGGTTTCCCAGACAGCAGGTAGAGCTAAACTGAAATGTAGACACACTTCAGTCAAACCATTATCTGTACCCTCGATAGTGATTTCCCCAAGTCTGTCTTCCAGCCGTGCCGGAGTTGAGTACTTCAAGTGTTGCGTAGTCGGCAGCCTGTAGAGCATCTGCGTTTTTAAGGAGATACACTGGGCGAGGAGGGGTGAGGTAATTAATGCCCTTTACCCTTCAGCTCACGCCTGAGGGTCACTTTGGACGAAGCACTTTGTTAAATGGGACAGTTTTATTCCTCCATTTTGCCTAGGAACTGATGCTGGCAAAGTGTGATCTTTTACCCGTTTCTTTCAGGTAGCCATTGTCGTGTTAGGAAACAAAACTGACCTTTCTGAGCAGAGACAAGTGGACGCCGAAGTGGCACAGCGGTGGGCCAGGAGCGAGAAGGTGCATCTGTGGGAGGTGACGGTCACAGACCGCAAGACCCTGATCGAGCCCTTCACCCTGCTAGCCCGCAAACTCTCCCAGCCCCAGAGCAAAGCGAGCTTCCCTCTGCCTGGGAGGAGAAGCAAAGGCAACTCCAGCTCTGAGAACTAAACCCTAGGGTGCACAACTGTCCCTTGAATGGTGACTGCCTCGAGGTGTCTGTGAACTCATGTAAAACAGGCCATTTCTACCTTTGGTCCTTAGGAAGCCCCTAGGGAAGTAATTTAATGCACTTTGTTATAATTCAGTTACTGTTGCCTGGCATGAAGTAATATATTTGCATTCTCGTTTCAGACTTGTCCCTAAAATGAGCACCTTTGTTATCTATATTATGTTGCATTTGTCAAAAGAATAAAGTTAAAATTTGGGTGGAATGCACGTGTACCTGTGAGTAGCTCCCCTCCCCTTTAACCCGTTTCAGAAGCTGTCATTCTGTGTAACTTTATGCAAACGTTGACTTTGTTTTTGAAAAGTTCACTCATCTCATGTCTAGGATTACGAAATGACATGTTTTGTGTGTCCAAACTGGATCACAAACAGTAAACAATTTGGGTACTAAGTTAAACTTTTATCTGGTAGAGATCTTGCTAAACCTATGATTTAGCTTTGTTCAAATTATGTTTAGCATGAATTGAGTAGGTGGTGTAAATATGTTCCAGCTGTTTCTTCCTTCTCTAGGAAACTGCTGAACACTTAAAGACAGTGAAGCTTCCATTTCCCACAAGGCATACCATACCTTCTAGAGTAATCTTCAAGTTAGTTAGGTATCTGAGTTTGTGCTATGTTTCTCTGAAGATATTGGCAAGATCTGAGTAACGGGGCTGACGATGTTGAGCAAGTTGACAATACTGTAACTGTAAAGTTGGAAGCAAGCTACTTAGTGGTTTTGACTGTGAAAACAAACAGTGAACTGTTAGTTTCCAATATAAAGTATGAGATAAGCTGTCCAGCAAAGAAATGTTAAAACGTCTAGTAAATAGTAGTATCTTGAATACTTTTAAGGCGCGGTTCAGTGAATTCAAACTCACTTGGTGGGACTTCCCTGGGGGCGTGGTGGTGAAGAATCCTCCTGCCGGTGCAGGGGACACGGATACTGTAACTAACTGTAAAGTTGGAAGCAAGCTACTTAGTGGTTTTGACTGTGAAAACAAACAGTGAACTGTTTGTTAGTTTCCAATATAAAGTATGAGATAAGCTGTCCAGTAAAGAAATGTTAAAACGTCTAGTAAATAGTAGTATCTTGAATACTTTTAAGGCGCGGTTCAGTGAATTCAAACTCACTTGGTGGGACTTCCCTGGGGGCGTGGTGGTGAAGAATCCTCCTGCCGGTGCAGGGGACACGGGTTCGAGCCCTGGTCCGGGAAGATCCCACATGCCGCGGAGCGACTAAGCCCGTGCGCCACAGCTACTGAGCCTGTGCTCTAGAGCCCGTGGGCCACAACTACTGAGCCCACGTTCCACTACTGAAGCCCTGCGCGTGCCTAGAGCCCGTGCTCCGCAACAAAAGAAGCCACCGCAAAGAGAAGCCCGCGCACCGCAACGAAGAGTAGCCCCCGCTCGGCACAGCTAAAGAAAGCCCTCGCGCAGCAACGAAGACCCAGTGCGGGCCCCCCCGCCACAAAAAAAAACAATGTAAACTCAATTGGCTCAGTTCAGTGAGTGCAAGCCAAGAACTACTGTATATAAAGATAGAAAACTTACTTATATGGCGGCCGCACTAGCCGATTTAGAATTAATTTAAAATTTCTCATCGTGTTTTTCTGGGTAAAACAATTGTCAGTCACTCAGATATGGTCACGTCATTTCCTGCCTTCTCTCCTGGTGTTGAGCTTCTAGCTTTTTTTTTTTTTTTTTTTTTTACATAGATGGATAAATGCTTTTATAGTTATTTTAAAATAATAGATCCTGCAGTTTGCTTGTCTGCTGAATGCAGCTTAGATCCGTTAGTACAGAGTGACCGAAAATAATATAATAGATCCTGCAGTTTGCTTGTCTGCTGAATGCAGCTTAGATCCGTTAGTACAGAGTGACCGTGCTCTTTTTAAATGCGTCATAAGAGTGCAGGTACCTCCGCCCTGGGCTCTGGACGAGCTTCTCTGGAGCAGGTGTGTGCGCCTAGGTCCTGCCAGGCTCCCTCCACTGTGGTGGGGGTGTTTCTCCATGAGAGCCCACTTCTCACGCACGCACTTACCACCACAGCGCTTCCAAGTTGGAAAATGCTTTGACGAAGATACAGCAGAACTCTGCCTTTGGAAGATCATGAGTTAGACTATCTAACCTTCTCTAAGGCACCTACCCTGCAAGGCTGTTGGATAAATCCAGAGTAAGGTACCAATCCTAACACACGTGCTGGGGAGACAACACCAGCGTGTTCAGTCTGCATTACCTCTAGGCTGTTTGAGTAGCAAAGATCTATCAAGAAGAAAGAAACTACAAAAAAGGCAAAAGGAAGTAAATGAATACAGCAGCGTTAGGTGGTGGTTTTAATATTGTTTATTAGCACAGTAACAAATGCAGACCTAGGCAGTCCACAACATAGAACCAATCCACTGAGCAACTCCTATTCCACGCCTTACAGTTAACAGCTTAAGGTATTTTACTACAGGTTTTCACAAGTCCTGATTCAAACCTCTATCTTTTCACAATAAAGTAGACTGGCATATAAAATAAAATACATAACTACTCATATTTCCTATATGGTGTCTTATAGCCATGTGTCCATTGTATATATATGAGATGACAGTCTCTAAAAGCTGTTAAATATCACTGTTCCCCTCCAAGAAGGGAAAACAAATTCCAATTTTTTTAAACAAAAAACTGTGTAGTCTTGAAAGGACTTTACATAAATGGCCATGTGTGTAACCTGTACAAATTAAGCTGTTTCAGATTTACAGACTACAAGCAACTGAACCCAAATGTCTATTCTTCTCTGTACTGCATTTCAGCTCATACTGCAGAACTAATGACGGTTTTAAAAGTTGCTATTACCAATTCTGTCTACTGTAGCAAGATACCTTAAGTTACAACAAAATCTTAAGAAATAAGACTGAATAATATCTGTTATAGAAATACCCTACTCTTCACCAACGCCCACCCTCCCCCACCCCTTCAAAATCATAAGCAGCTCTCTCTGTGACAGACAAAGAATGTAGAGAATTGTGACAACCCAATTTATGTAGCGTATCTCTTGGTCCACTGTCTGGCCATTCTGTCATGTTCTGCTCTGTTGGTCATATACTGAGTGGCAATACTTCCCACCAAGGGGTCGGCTGGAAGAAAAGAATGTACGTTACTTCGAAGAAGGGAAAGGAACATTTTTAAGTTTCAGCAAATAAGCTAGTGACAGCTTGCGAGGAAATGGACAGCGTAGCTGTGATCAAACCACTCCACCATTTGGGATACTTTTCCTCCTGGACTTTAAAAAACAGCACGGATGCAGGGGGATCCTGATCCAGATAGAGCGGTCTGGCCCCGTCTCCTTAGTTCATTCCATCTCTCCCTCAACAACCACCCCCCACCGGAAGGGTTTTGCTCCTGCGTGTCAGGGTACGGAATGCACAAGGCCCTAGACTGCAGTGAACACCCAGCTGTGTTCACAGGACCTTCTGCTCGATGGCACCAGTTGTGACACTGAGCGCTATGAAGTCCTCAGGGCTACTGCAAGCGAACGCTATTTACCTCTCTACTCTGTTGACCCGCAAAGACCCGAAGTTGCCAGGTCAAGACCTGTACTTCCGATTAAGTACAGTGTTCCTCTGAAACCTAAATAAAATCTTTAGTAATTAAATTTATATTTCTTTATCTAGAAAAAATGTTTTTAATAAGAGGAAATTAAGGCCCAGATGAAACCACAGTCTGGTAATCACTAAGTGTACAGCAGGGAAACAACGCCACATCAGTAAGCAGTTGTGGGCAGGTGCTGAGCAGACCCGCAGGCAGAGGGCGGGTGACTCAGCGTTCACAAGTGTGCATGCCGTTTCTGTACGGGAAACACGCAAAAAGGGAAAAAAAGGGGAGAGAATGAAGATGTAAAAACCTAAGGCAATCTTTTCTAAGTCTTCAGTTTATAACACCTTGTTGCTAGAACACGTCAAGTAATGGTGAAGTCGCTGCATTTTTCACCTAGTAGATTGAACTCTTGATTAGAACTTTCTTTGGAAAGCAATGAGTTTTTGTCCCTTGAAAGCCCGTACAAAAATAAAATCTGAACTTAAGAAAATCTTAGGTTAAGTGGAAAATAACCATTTTCCAGGTGAGGAGGAATAAAACAAGGTAAAGAATTATTAACCTTACCAGGATTACAGTCTGTAAGAAGTGAGCAGATAGAAAGAAGGACTTTAGAAATGGTTAGTGCTGGACTCCAGTTATCTTTCAATATGTCCAAGCAAATAACTCCTTGACTGTTAATATTACAGTGATAGATTCTTGTCCGAAATGTAACCTAAAAAACAAGACAGTGTTAAACGAAATCTGAACAGCAAACAATGAAACTTTTTACTAAATTGCCTTTTCAATTAAATGGTCCTAATTAAAACTTTTAAAGAGACATTTGGTCTTTTTAAAAAGTGAACTGTTTTTAAAACAGTTTAAGGCTGATAAGAGATAGGGTAAGAGACTATTTCATGAAATTGAGATTAGAAAGTGTTCACTGACAATCTCAGGGATTTTCAATTTCATTTAAAAAGTAATATCCATCAACAAAAAGCAAGGTAACCTCAATATTTCTTTTTTTTTTAATTGAAGTATAGTTGATTTACAATGCTGTGCTAATCTCTACACAGCAAAGTGACTCAGTTATACATATATATGTTCTTTTTTTAATAGTCTTTTCCATTATGGTTTATCCCAGGAGATCGGATATAGTTCCCTGTATAGTTCTTGAATTCATCTTTAGCAGTTTTAATGTATTAAGTATTTTCCAAATGTTTCCAAGTTTGAACAGCTAATTGTTTGCTGACCTCTTGTGTTAGCTGGTAGTACTACATGGCCTCAAAGCAAGCTTCAGAATCTAATTCAAACAACACAGTGGGTACATAAAGACAAAGTGCTAATCGTGCCTACCTAAATCACGGAATTCACTTAAACAGAATCTCCACAGGTAAGGAGCTTGAAGTGGGTAAGGGCCACAGCAGCAGACGAATCAACATCAGCCCCACAAACCTGGGTTATTTTGTCTGGTCTCCTACTTTTTATTTGTGAAATACACTGAATCATTCCAAAGTGAAAAAACCCTATAACTTTACCACTTTTTTTTTTTTTAAAGTGACAGCCTTGCGGTCACCTCTTGGGCTGCAATTGTACCTTTTTCCCTAGCAGTCCACCCCATCCCCAAGAAGAGGTTTTCCTTCCGACCAGGCGAATGAGAATCACAGTGTTGAGTGTTACAGGAGACAGTGACTGAGCAACCCCTGCCCATCCTAGATGAGAAAGCTCGAGCTTGGGGTCAGGATCTGAACAAGACCAAAAGATGACAAGGAGTGGAATCTAAGGCTTTGGTAGGAGATTCTCTAATTGTTTTAGTGGGTGGATATTTTGACACCATTTTTATATGTTCAGAAACTGTTTCTGTTGAGTGGGAAATAGGGGATTATTTATAGGTTGCTGACTATGTTACTATAAATATTAGCAGGATTTTAAGCCCCATCAAAACAAAGCACTTACTCTTAGAAATGGTCTTCGCCAAAAGAGGCAAAGTCAACCCAAAGAAGTGTTTTGTGTATGTGCAAGTGTACTTAGAGATTTGTCAAGATATAACAGAAATCTATTTTTTGTGATTAAAAACTCAATTTTAAAAGCCTGAATAATCTTTCATGGGAGTATGTAAATTTTAGCATAAACCAGGGAGAATTTCTTACCTTTGGAGGCTTGAAGGGATATTCTGGTGTAAAAGTGATATCAAGGAAGAATACACCACCCTCATACACGGACCCTGGAGGCCCTAGGATGGTTGATCTCCATTCATAGATGTTATCGCCTTTGGGACCAGCACTGTGAAATAATACACCAGAAGGTGAGTAGATGGCGGGGCATCCCCATTTCTACAGTGTGTCCCCAAAAGGGGGAAAGGTCGCCTCTCCTTCCTTTTTGTTTAGTGTGTGGATTCTCTCCACAAAACACAGGTTGGTATCTTTCAGACAGGCCTCTGATGCAGGCCTCCAACAAGTCTTAGGTCAAGTATATGGTAAAAAAGGACGCTGAAACCAGTCTATGTCCGCTTAACTGTGAAGAAGCAAGAAACCCCTCACTTCTCAAACCCACTCCTTGATACATCATAAGAAAATGTAAACGTAAACGATACTTTACAAAAAGAGAAACAGCTCTCAGCACACCAGAATTCATTAAATTAGTGACAAAGTTTTGCTCACGGCTACATCATCTTTGAGGACCATTTTAAGCACCAAAGCTTCATTTCTGACCCTCTGACTGGGGCTCTTCCTCCTTGTTCTTGTTTCTCCATAATCTTACCCTAAAAGAAGTCCAACAGATTGCAGTTCTCTTTACAGCAGAAACCATGCTGGGTGGGGGAGGAAGAGGAGGACAAAGTATCCGGTTACCAGTCATTCAGTTTTCACTTCTGCACACATTAGATTCCACAAATCAGGTTCTCTCTCTACACGTTAAGCTACCCTCACCTGTGAGATCAGCGCTCTACACGCGTAGTGACACCGTAGCGCCCTCCTCTGCAGCACTGTGTCGGCTCACAGAGCGCTCTGTAGTCAAGCACATTAATAAACAAAAATACAAGTAAGACCTCCGAGGGCTAGCTAACACATCTGTCCACTCAAGTAAGCGTAAAGCTCCGCTACCAAGAGAGAAGACGGCAAGTCTGGGCGACAGTCTCGGTGCCGATGCAGACAGACCTGCCCGCAGCGCGTGGTAACAGGGGTAACGGCGTGGATGGCTTCGCTGACACGGCTTCACTTGAGACGCTCAAGCCTAACTATTAACAGCCGCTTTGAGGACAGCAGTGTGTGTTGGCCAAACAACAAAAGGTCTTCGCTTGGAGAGGCTTGTAGATCCCAGTGGATACACAGCATAATTTCTACAGAGCAGGCAAGGCTCTTTTCAACAAACGTATGGTGTGAACTGGATTCACTCCCCACACGCTCGCAGACGGCCCACGCCCGACGCAGATGCTAGATGCCAAGGTTCCCTAACGCACAAGACAAGAACTGCTTGTCTTCAACACGCCCGCTGCTGACTGGTTAGAGATGGGGTTCAAGTCCTTCTAAGAGAAAGAGGAGATGAAGAGGAAGGGAGAGGAAAAGAGAAAACCTACCTGTGGCCCTATACTTTCCCCAAACCCACCAGAGATATTTTTCTTTCAACCTGATATTTGGAGTGGGAGAAACAACAGCAACATAGGTTAGGGGATGAGCTTGTAAAAGAGAACCGGAGGAAAACAAGTTCGGGGGAGACATGGTGTGGCAAAACAGGAGGGAGAAGGTACAGACAAAGGGTAGGGGCCGACGGGGAGGGTTAGGGCCCAAACTGGTCAAGAGGTAGAAAGCGTTCAGACACTCACTGAGCACTTACTGGCTGTGTGACCTCGAGCAAGTTACTCAGCTTAGTGCACCCACCTCACAGGAATGTTCGGATACTGATAATATGGGGGGGGGCATGACTATCTCTGCAGAGCAACAGGCCCATAGTAATCTCCCGTTAAATGGCAGCCGTCACCTCCGTTTCCAATTATCTGATTATTCCCACTGGCTCAAATACTATGGTCCCTGAATATCTCCTTGTGATGGGTATTCCCAACAACTATTAAAAACCTGTTTTACACTGGACAAATATGGGAAGAGAGCTCGTTTAATTAACACTGTCTCTAATATTAAGTCACACATATATGCAGACACCAATCTTCGAGTTTAAAAAAAAAAAAAAAAAAGACGACTTCCAATTCTGCATGACATCTGACCACAGTTCTCACAAGGTGCAAGATAGGGAGTGCTCTTAACCCACCCTCTCCCTCTAAAAACATGCAGTAACCCCTCCAAGTGAAAGGATACAACTCTGATTGCTGCTGCTTCACAGCCTGAGATTAGAACTGGTCCTTGGGCATCTGAAGTTTGCTGAGCTGCTTATATGTTTGCATCCAGCATATGTACTTGAACAGAAAGTCTACAAACCATGGCTGATGCAGCTATGGTACCTGATTACCAGACTGGAGTTAACTGAAAAGTGGACTAAGCAGATGAAGATGACACTGACACAGAGGCTGTGGATAAAAAGACAAACTATTCTCTCTCATCCAACTAGATTAGAACTCACGGTATCTAAGACTTAAAGGCAAGAGGCTATCATTTACTGTAAACCCCTCTTCTTACAGATGAGGAACCAAGGCCAAGAGCAGAAGCTAGGCCATCCAAAACACTAGCACATCAGCAGCCATACGGTTTTCCTCAGTCAGCCTGGTGATGCTAAGAGACCCAGAAAAAAATAACAGTAAAGTCATTCCAACCCTGGCGGGGACATGTTCGCATAGGCCCAATTCTGCTGGCCCCTTAGTACAGAAAAAAGATAAAAGAAGAACAAAGGTCTAACAACATGCCACTACAAGCAGATTTTATGACTGTACAGAAATTTCATCATCAAAATAATCTATGGAACTTAAAAAATTACAGATTCCTGACCTTTAAGCCCAGGTCTCCTGAGCTTAGACCCAAGAATCTACATATTTAAAAAGCTCCTCTGGGGACCTTTGAGCAGGTGGTCTGCATTTGGGACCCCCTGTACAGGTTACTGAGAGTAGGACAACCAGTTGAGAACGCAAGCTTTAACATTTCACGCTTGTCACCTGTGATACAGCTAGAAATCCAAATCAAGATCGCTACTTGTTTGTCATCAGCTTTCAGTTCGGGCGTGAACCTTCCTTAAAGTTCAGAAAAAAGTATGGAGAAAGAGAGTTCAAGAATCAAGTACACAACATAAGCTTCAAAAAAGTGGAGAATGAAGGTGGGTTATAGTAAGAAAAATAATAAGTGAAATAATATCAAATGTAGTTGAAATGCTAAAGCGTTGGAAAAGACTCAACAGCATAGATCCCTATCCTGTAGGTCCTCAACCAAGAGGCTTGGAAGTTACTGTGAGGGGTCTACTGGAAAGACCAAGCAATGCTGCCTGGATAGAAACTTCAGCTATTCATTCTAAGGCTGTTGTTGGATGAATTCACGTAGCTTTTTGTCTTATGCATTTTCTTAATCACAGAATAAAACAAAAATTATGATATGGGGCCTGCAAAACTTTTGCTTTTTTTTCTTCCTTCCAATTCTCACTGGAAAAGTTAGGCTCTACTTGTCCAGAAGGTGGGTAGACAGACCCATGGCAGGGGGCGGGGGGCACGGGAGGGGGTGAGGGCAGAAGTCCTCGGCTCTCAGAAGGCCACTGTCAGGGAGAAGCTACGTGAGGCTGCTCCGGCGGAAGTGTGTGCAAGCGCCGCGCCCCTTTCTCCATAAAGTGACCGACTGGATTCCTCAGGTCAGCACTTGCCTCCCCCTGCCTTCCGTCCCCCTCCCTGTAACACAAGATACTTCTGGTTTCACAATAAGAAATCTAACTCCAATTTTAAATGCCGGTTGAAGTATTCTAATCAGTCTAAGAGATTAAAAGGGATGGAAACTTCTGAATTGGGAGATGGGGGGACTGAATTTAAGGCATTAAGGAAAGATGGGAACAACAACAAAAAATACACATCCCTGTTTGGAGACAGTGAAACCCAACTGTGATGAGAATCTCTGCAGGCAGCTGAGACTGAGAAGTGAAAACGAGCCCATGCCTTTGCCTTCCAGATTGTGTTAAACAGGGACATAACATTTATCTGCAACACAAACACTTTGCAAAAGATTTCCCTGGCGGTCCAGTGGTTAGGACTCCGCGCTTTCACTGCTGAGGGTCGGGGTTCAATCCCTGGTCGCAGAACAGCCAAGAAAAAAAAAAAAGTGTAACACACAGAACTCTTATACAAGGCAAAAAGAAAGAACTGCGTCCTTAATTCTGTTTTTTCCCTTCTGGTCAAAATAAATACAGCCGCAGTAAACATTTTAAGAAAAATGATAGTAACGTCTACTTTTGACACAGTATTTTCTTATTTCTGCAGTGGTTTCTGACGCCCTACAGACCCATCAACAGTGGGAGCGGGGGTTGTATGAAGCCCGCCGGCTGGCAGGCACTCACCGTGGTCCAGGCCTCTCGCCCTCGAGGGCCTCCCCGCAGTGAGCGCTGGGAAGGGCCGCTACACGCTGCAGCTCTCCTGTCTCCCAGATACTCTCTGGGGAGCTACACGAAGCACAGAGCTGCCGACGGGTGTAACTAACGCTTAGCACGTATGGTCTAAATAGAATCTGAACAGTATAAAAAGTAATGAATACAAGTCATTTAAGGTATCATCCAAAGAAATTAATAAAACCAACTCTTAAAAACTGTCATTAGAGCAGTCTAACTACTGGCATCTAATGTGCCCTCTGGACTGACTTCTCCAAGAAAACCGCATAAGCCAATGTTTAAGCTTCATTTTGTTTTGTCTTAAAATCATGCTTTTCTCAGTCCTCCCCCATTCCCATCCTCAATATTAGTTTATTAAAGAGACTTAGCTTCCGGGGCTTCCCTAGCACAGTGGTTGAGAGTCCGCCTGCCGATGCAGGGGACACGGGTTCGTGCCCCGGTCCGGGAAGATCCCACATGCCACGGAGCGGC
>NC_041214.2:46557155-46621276 GCF_002837175.3 Physeter macrocephalus | reverse complement strand
AAAAAAAAAAAAAAAAAAAAGAGACTTAGCTTCCATTTCAACAGTTAGAAACGAAAGTTGCACTTCAATTTTCAAAAGGTTATCACCGATTTCTTATGAAGAATATCCTGAAAGCAAGGCAAAAATTATAATCGATTTTAAGAAATGGTATTTCTACCTGATCAATTTTTTGTTCTTGGGAGAGATGACCCCTGCTTACAAACATAGAAAACCCTAACTCAGATGTTCTTTTAGGCATAATCCTGAAAGACAACTTAGTTATCTAGTCTCACACCCCAGAAAACAGTGACAGATGAGAGGTCCAGAGACAGAAAGATAAGAAACATGCCGCAGGCGAGCGTCTGGACGGCACCAGCAGGCCATGAACGTATACCAGCCAAGAAAGGGGAGAGGCTCAGAATCTGCTGGTTAGCAGCTCAGTTCTTCCCACCTAAAAATCCCAAGTAATCCCTGCTATTATCCAGCAGTACAATGAGTAATGTTTCATAAAAATAAAGAACTGGCACTTGGAGTATCCAACGATCGTCCCCAGGAAACGGAATGCAGCAGAGACTGCAGACTGGCTAGTCCATGTGTCTTTCCTCCTCTTCTTTGTAGGAGCGACATGATAAAGCAAAACCAGTTGCTTATGTAAAGTGCATCACTCACGTCACAAAATCCCCCAAATTCCCCCATTTCAACAGTAGGCTTAGAGCAGTGGTTCTCCATTGGGGGTGATACTGCCTCTGAGGCAGTTTTGAATGTCACAACTAGGACAGGGCGCGGGGTGGCGCTACTGGCACCTTGTGGGTAGATGCTAGATGCTGCTCAACATCCTACGATGCCCTGGAGAGCCCCCGCAATACAGAATTCTCTTGGCCAAAACGTCAACAGCGCCAAGGCTGAGAAATCCTGCTTTAGAGAAAATGTGCCCTAAATCAGATAGGAAAGAGAAGAGCTTCAGCTTGAACCCTACTGTCAGACCCCAGCGCCCGCCCTCTGATCCTATCCCAATGCTCAGTGCCCGGTACAGAAAAAACACTCAATATGTATGGATGTCATATTATAAGTTACATTTGCGGGACTTCCCTGGTGGTTAGGATTCGGCACTTTCACTGCCGTGGCCTGGGTTCCATCCCTGGTCGGGGGAACTGAGATCCCAAAAGGCAAAGGCAGGCGCAGCTCGGCCAAAACAAAACAAAACCAAACCAAAAAAAGTTAGATTTGCACGTGTTCTAGTGTTCTATAGACCCTTGCTACTCAAAACGTGGTCCCTGAACAAAGCAACACTAGCATCCCCTGGGTGTTTGTTAGAAATGCAGACTCTCAGACTCCACCCGAGACCTAAGGCATCAGAATTTGCATTTTAACAATGTCTCCAAATGATGCCTAAAGCGCATTAAAGCTTGAGAAGCCAGCTATGGAGAAACTAAGTGGCAATGAATAGCAACTCCACTTTCCAATCTTCTAGAGGTAGATGACCATTTATTTGTATTATCTAGCTCTCTCCTTCTCTGTCTGTAATTCTCTGCAGTAAGAAACAAGTATTAACCCTGGTGATGCCTTGCTCTGTTAAGACTGTAAAATCAATACCATACACAGAACTTGGAAAATGCTTATAGGAAGAGATCCACAATCAAATCTACACTCCCTACAACAAAGCATACTACTCAAAATCCATTCTTAGTTTACTCTCATTTTCCTAAGAAATTCAAGAAGAATATGGTAAAATAGCATGAATCTATTTTATCAATTGACCAGAGGGAATCCTCATCTCCCACAACTACCTCTCAACGGACAGACACTCTAGGGAATAAAAGCCGCGTTCTCAGTGAGATGTGCTTAACAGGCCCAGAGAAATTTTATAAAAACAACCCCCAAACTGCGTTGTCCTGGGCGTCCCTTCGTAAAGCAGTAGCCATGTAACCTAGAAGTGAGTGGCAAAAGGAAAGTGAGAGATCAGAGATCAGCAAATCTCATTAAAGTGACCACAGGCTGGTGGCGTGGCCTGCTCAGCGCTACGGAGACTTGGGGCGCTCCCCTGGGCACCCTTCCTGGTAGCTCTCAGAGGCCTCCTCACACAAGCACAAGGCGGGGCTGCTTCGCACACACCCTTCTGGCTACTGTTCCTCATAAAGAACTTATAGGCCAAGGGCCAACCTAAAGTACTCCCCAGAAAAGCTGGTGCCCACGTAAGAACTCACATCAGTGGTATCCTGTGTGTCTAGGTGGTTACTCTGGAACAGAGTGGGTCCAAATAGGGGGTACATTTTCCTACATATGGGAGGGAAACGAACTCAAACTCAGGATCGAAAACAACACGATCCACGTCCACCAGGAAGCCTTCCCACAAAGCCCCCCAAAGTCCTGTTCTCAGAAGAGAACAGATTTGTCTGTGGATTATTTACACAGACTGCTACAACTATGTGGGTGCACAACAATCTCTCTTACATCAGATTGGAAGTCTCTAGAGATTAGTAATTTCCCACACATACTACAGGTCTGTAGGCCTGATAGTGACTAACAGTGTTTAATTAGCTGGTCAAAATATGTACCACTGTTTAGGATTATAGGACGTTTCCAAATTAGGTGAAATAACAAAACACCACGAAAGCTCAATCCTGCCTAGCTGGCCATTCAGTTATAGTTTTATCTTACACAACTGCTTTAGAAAAAAGCAACATGTCCTTCTGGAAACTCACATTCCAATATTGAAAAAAAATCAGACACGAAGACACAATTTTTAAAAGAAAATTAGTTAAAACTAGTTTCAAGATAATTTGAAAGAGACTCCCTTAGGGATAGTGAAAGAATTGCAGACCTAAAAACCATGGCCCTCAGGGGTTCCTTACTCCCAACGAGGGATGGCTGAGTAATGAGAGTTTTTAGTTAACTGAGCCAAGAATCGTGCTTTAACTTTTGAACTATTGGGTATAGAGTGCGGGGTAGGTAGCGAGCAAGTGAAATGATAAATGATAAACTAGTCCCAAGTCAAGGGACTAAAACATCAGACTGGGGAGGCGGGGAGAACGACACACAGGAAAGAGTGCAGAGAATTAAAAGATCAGCACGCCCCGTGTCTCAAAAGCCGTGTTCCTATACAACGTTAAACAGGTATTCAGGATTAAAGTGGATCAGCCAATAGCTCTTTTCTGCAGGAGCCACACAAGCCTGACTTAGAACAATTCTAATTTGTTTTTTTTCCCCAGAGAAGTAAGAGAAATGGTAAGAGCAGGTCAAGTTCTAAGGCTATTACTCCTCTATTGCCACTAAAAGAAGCCTTAGAGTCACGTGGCTGAGTCCTGAGTTTTCAGGATATATTAATGTAAAACTGTTAAGTGAGTACCGCTGACCCTTGAACAACACGAGCTTTAACTGTGAGGGTCCCCTTATGTGTGTATTTTTTTCAATCAATATATTAAAAAAATCTGGGGGGATCTGTGACAATTTGAAAAAACTCGCAGCCGAACTGCATAGCCTAGAAATATCGAAAAAACTAAGGAAAAATTAGGTATGTCACGAAGGCATAAAATAAATGTATATACACGTACAGCATACAAAATACGTGTTGACTGATGTTGATGTTGTTGGTAAGGCTTCCGGTCACCAGCAGGCTATTAGTAGTTGAGTTCTGGGGGGAGTCAAACGTTATACTTGGGACCCCCAACCGCTGCGTTGTTCAAGGGGCAACTGTAAACAGAAATCAGTTATTAGTCTGGCTCTTACAGCCATCAGTCCACAGGGTCTACTAAGCACAATCAGCTCACCTGTCGGGATGGTATTGTGGGTAAATGAGAGGCAGTTGGGGGAAAGAGAGCCTCTCATTTAGACTTTGGGGGGATAAGGCACACTTGTTAACACCTGTGCCCTCCACACTTCAGTGCTGACCCTCAAAAGCAATAGTGCCACAAGGAAAAGCTATTAAAGGACACCAAAATTCTCAACAAAGAACTTACCAGGTTCCCCTCAATTCCAAGAAAAGATTCCAGAACACATCTTTGGCTACAGAGCTCTCTCTCATAAAGGTTTCCCATTCACTCACACTCATCACCTTCCGTGCAGGCTCCACTCTGCAGCTGCTGGCCACCTCCGACTGCAGGTGGGCAAGCAGGGGAAGGCCTCATAGTGGGAAACGTGGGCAGTGACATTAAGTGGAAGTGCTCACGAAACGAGGCTCACCATCCACCAGAGACAGGCTTGCCTGAACTATCCTGCTGCAGGGGATTTTTTTGGGTCGCTTATTACATGGTGTGAATTCTATAATTATTTTATTGTCTGGTAAGGCTTTTATTTAATAATAATTTTAAATTTTTACTGTCCTTTAAAGTGTTCCACTTTGGACATTACATGGTTAATGATAATCAACGTATGAGGGGATCTCAGCCCACATTCCTGCACTGACCCATCAGTCTGGAGCAGACTCCCCTGCGGTCTCCTACTTCTAGCAATCTTGCCGCTGGGTCTTCATCCTCAACCTGCACCCTCTTTCCGGGACTTTGAGTAAAACACCCCAAGCAGGTGTTCCCCATCCTAGGTCCAGCCCCTACCTCTTCCCTCAGCACAGAACCCAGGTGAGTTTGGAGGGTAAAAACGCCTTCCGCTCAAGCTGGCGTTGACATCATCAGGCAAAAGACTAGATTGGCAGTTTCCCCGAGACCCCTTCAACAGGCCCACAGGACACGACTACTTTCCTAATTCTAACACATGATTGGCCTTTTTTTCCTCTCCATCTCTCCCATCTGCACCGTGAGGTTTGCCTGACACTACACGAGGGGTGATATGGGGTCAGTCTGAATGCAGAAGCAGATAGGGTAATCCAGCTGTTTTCCCAAGTCAGACATTAAAGCAATTTGCAAATACGTAAAACAGTGTCACTCTTCTAGGTTTTTTTAGATTTGGAAAATAGAGTTATATGTGAACCTGTCTTTTATGATTTTTAAATGAACTATTAATATTTTTAATGTTTCAGCTATAATTTTGAATGCAGTAAAAATCTGTAATTATTAACCACATAAACAAGAGCTTTGTTGCTGTTCGTAATGATTTTTAAGAATGTAACGGGGTCCTGAAACTTTTTAAGAAGTTTGAGAACTGCTGGGCAGATTATTTTAAAATAATATTAGCACAATTGGCTAACCACTAAAGTAAGTGTTCGACTCTCACTCCCATCAGGTATTTAAAAAACAAAACAAAACAAAACAGAAAACACCCTAAGAGCTTTAAACAGGAACTAGAAAGCAATGTGAACGAGGAGTCTGCTACGTGGGGCTGGGGACCTCTCAACCTGACGCCCTGCACAGAGGCCGCCAGCGTCTCACGCACAGCCTCCTGCCTCGCGGTTCCAGCTCCGGTCCACTCCCAGCTGCCCGTCTGCGTCTCGGTGCCTAAAAGCTGCTCGGTCGGGGCCAGCGGGCAGGAAGTGCAGCTAAGTAACAACCTGTGGCGCTTGTACAACACAATCCACCCATCCTCTGACAGTGCTCCCAGTGGCGGAGTCCAATTCCCCTCCCTCTGAATAGGGCTGGTCAGAGTGACAGCTAAGTGGCACAGCGAGACTCCCCAAGCTGGGTCCTTTCTTTTGGTGGTGAGACCCCCCCCCTCTGCCGCAGCTGTCTGACACTCTCTCTGTGCACCTAGGAAACCCTGAACACCGGGCACCTGAACACTGGGGGACGCCATGGACAGCTCGGTGTCCCAGCCCTCAGGCCCCAAGCCTCCGCAGCCTGGCCCGACGGCCGTCAGGAAGCCTGCAGACGCCTCCAAGGTTACGACACATGCTGGTAGCTGTTTCACAGGGTTTAGTTTGAGCTGTTCTCGTAAGGCAGGAATAAACTACTGAACACTTCTCAAGAGCAGCCTCAGCCATCGGCGGAGTGATGGCTGGGACAGTTCTCCAGTGTCCCCTTTGGCACCTCGCACGGTGGGAGCTGGCAAGGAGGTGTCCGTCCTTCATGGGCAGTCTTTCCTTCCATCTCACTCCCCACCTCTACCTTTGTTCCTTACACTACAAAAACTACTCGTGTTCGAATTCTCATCTCAAGAGTCTCCTTCTGCGGGAACCAAGGCTGAGACACCAATGAAGTTACACACACACAGAGAGGGAAAGATGAACATACGTGACTACACAAAAACCGAAGACCCTTAAGAGAAATATGTCATCAACAGTTTATCAAAGGCTGGGGGTAGATATCTGCAGTACGTGATCGAGGGTTAATATCCTGACTTTGGGAAAACGTTGAACATACTAACAGCAATGGATGAAAGTACACAGGCATGTCTCAAAAGAAACCCATATGGCCAATAAACAAACTGTCAACCTTGCTTAGACTCAAAGAAATGCAAATTAAACATGAGACATATTTTACCTGTAAGGACTGGCAAAAATTTAAAACACTGAAAATCTTCTATGTTAATTGTATGAGGAAACAGGCACTCTCTTCCATTGTTTGTGGGACAGTAAATTAGCAGTTCTTTTAGACTGTGATTAGGTATAAGATATTCAAATATAAATCCAGTATACCCTTTGTCACAGAGATTCTGCTTCTCAGAACTCAACCTAAGGAAATAACTGGACATGTGCACATGGCTATAGTATTAGGATATTTCTAAGAACCCTTATGTATGATAAAAAAAAATTTGGAACGAGCTGAATTATCAACTAGGAGATAGGTTAAATAAATTGTGGTACAAGCATATGATGGTACGCTCTACAGCTCTTAAATGGGATGAAGTACGCATCCTGAACAGGGTTTAAAGAAATCCATAATGTACGTAACTGAAAAAGCAGGTTCCATAACCGTATGTAAAGCAATCTCATTTTTGTAAGACATACCATACAACCAAATTGTTAATAGTGATTACACCTGCAGGATGAGAGACAGGGGATTTATTTTCTCCTTTAAACAGATCTAAATTACTGGGATTTTTAAAAACGATCATCTTTAACTTTCATGATTACAGTGTATTACCGTTCTACAAAGGGTAGAAGAAATGGAATCTAAATCTAACCCACCTAGTAACAGAGAAAGTAACAGAGAAGGCAAGTAACTGTGGTTACGCTGGGGTAAAACAGGGTTTCTGAGGAGAAAGCGAGCCCTTTAAGAGTTTAGGGGATGGGGGTCCTCCATCTGGGCTACTGAGGCTCAGTTTGCAAAGCCTGTGGTTTAGAACAGAGTCGTGGAGAGGAGACTTCAGACAAATTCACTCCTGCTCTTCAGAGCCCAAGGACACTTATCACAGGGACCCACTGACTTACCGCACCTTTGGGTGAAGCTGTAAAATAGTCTTTCACAGGAAATGACTGTGAGCACTCCTGCCTCCAACTTACAACCCTATGATAGAGGCTTCCCCTGACCTTTAACTTGGAAACCAATGGGCACCGTCAGCCTGTCCTCCTCCCTCCTCTCTTCAACTCAGGGGCTCCTTCCTAACCTCTCCTCTGCACCAAGCTCCTAACCAGGAGCTGAGAGACTCGTTCAGGGAGAGATTACAAACCCTCCGACAGTGTAAACCAAAGAAGCTCAAATACACACCAAGAGCAGGAAGCAAATACTTTTCAGATCAAAGCAGGGGAATCTGACAGACCACTCGGCATACACATTACCACATACCAACTGTCAGCTAAGATGATCTGTTCAATTTACCTAAATATCTATCTAAGTACTCAGTTTATCTAAAGAGTCAAAACATGAAAGACTCTGAAGTGGATGGATTTAACTGTATGCAAAGTACTCCTCAATAAAGTAGACAGAAATTTATCCAAGTATAATAAGCAAAATAATGTTTGAATTCAATTCTCCAGAACTTATTAGGTATCAGTTTGTTCTAACCTAATATATGCACATTAAAAATTGCATTCCAAGAACCAACATATATCAAAAGCAGAAAAATACCCCACATTTGCAGAGAAACATATCAGTTCCACAATTCTTTCATAAACTTTGACTTTTTCGATCTTTACCCAAACCTTCTGTATCAGGAAAGGTAGCATTATCTCCATTTTAAAGATGGGGAAACAGATTCAGGAGGTTAAGTGATGTGCCTGTACAAAGTCCTAAAGCTAGAAAGTCACTGTTCTGGCCAATGCAATCCAGGCTTTCCTACATTGATATTCTTTCCACTACACCCATGGAGCTTCTGATAAAATTATCTGTCTTCAGACTCACCACCAATTTCATTTAATCACATTTACTAGTCTGCCTCTCCTACCTTATTATTTTATTTCTCTTTCGCATTTGGATGGAGGCTGGAATTAAACAGGAACAAGAAAATCTTGTGATCTGCTAAGAGGTGTTACTAAAATTTCTTAAAGCAAAAATTGATTCACTTTATTTGTAGAAATGAATTAACTGAAAATACATACACACCACACAGTACCTACTTAGTGTGGAGAGAGGGGATTTTGCTGATGATGTGACAACTCCAAAAATGATGAGAATTCCCCGCTTAATGAAAACCAAAGATGGTTTTGGGAAACAAGCATCAGTTCAATTGAATAACAGTCCAAATGTTATGCTCCTAAATTGCAAAGAGAAAAAAGAAATAAACGCAATTCTTCAGGCGAAGACAAAAGCTAAAAAGCAGGTATAGAACATGACACCTACTTCCGCAGCCGAGAAGTTCGTTTGGTCCCAGACACAGCGCCGGAGCTCCGATCCACTCCACTCCAGCTCACATGGCACCAGGAGGGCCGGCCATCACCGAACTGACTTGCACTGAGAGGCAGGTCAACCCCCGCCTGAGGATACAATACCACCCTTGCTCAGTGCTCTGTGAAGCCAGGGCCTCTGCAGCCTCTTTGTTCCCTCCCTCTCCATTGCAACTCAGAACCACCAGGAAATCACAGGGTCAGGATGTGAGCATAGCTATGTATTGCATTTGGAGAGTCACTGGCTTCTTGCTCAGCCCCAGTTGGCCAGGACAGAAGGGGAAGAAGGCTGTTTATATTTGCAAAGGGCTGAGAGACTGAATGAGTGAGGCTATGCCCTGTATCTCAAAAATACAAGGCTGGACTTGGAGGGGATGGTCTGGTTTCTTTCTCGCTGCTAAATGTCACAGCCAAATCTCTGTCCTGCTAGCTACACACACCTTCTGGTTGAGCAGTAGAGATAAAAGCTTTCATTGAGTCAGGTACTGCAGCAACTGCTAAAGACGCTCAGGTGTAGCATCCACATGTGACATTTCACGGCTCTCCAAGTCTCACACATCCAGTACTGGGACTGGTAAGCAGATGCACAGGACTTTCACCAGGGGCCACTGGCCAGCCAACACGCTGGTCCGTAAATTAACACGTGTAGTGCACGTATATGCTACCTCATGTTAGTATCAGTCACCTCCTAAAATGATTCTAATCATTTAATACCAAAGGGCATTCTCCCCAAACAGAAAAGGGTCCTAACAAAAATGTCAGCTAGTGATTTCCAATTTTATATGAGATATACTCTCAAGAGAACTAACTGCTGAAGGGTATGCCTATCTATTCAGGATAAATTTTATAGAAAAGGCCAAAAGGCAAGAAAAGTTCTGATTAAGAGAAGAGGCGGCAATTGCTCCAAGCCCAAGGCGAGGAGTTTCGCTCAGGGGCACATAATGCAGCTAAGAGCCCACATACATGACTGGAAAATAAGATTAAAGAATAGACAAATATGAAAAATGAAGTGGGAAATTTTTAATTTCTCATTTTCCCCTTCTTTTATGGAAGAAGAAAAAAAAAAAAAAAAACCAACCCAAACCTAATTTAAGTGCCGGACCAGAGGAGGGAAAAGGCTGTCTCAGAACATGTGCATCAAGATGGCAAACTGAACACATGTACCAATGTTTATTCCTTCTTCAAGCACCACCCACAGAACTGTAAAGGGATTTCCTAAAAAGGCAAAAACCTACAAAGATGGGGCCAACAGAAGTCTGGAAGCAAGAAGGCAAATAAATAGACAAGTGGTCAAGGATTTGGCATCCAAGACTGAATCCTACAGCGGCTGTTGGTAGGCTAAGATCAAGCCCAATGACCCACGTAAAGTCCCTGGAAGACTAGGCGTTGTGGCACCTGTGCAAGTGCAGGGCGGGGCAGGGACAGGCTGTACAGTGAGGACAGGTGAAAGTGCACACAAGCAGCAGCTGCATCCCAAGACCGGCTGTGAGGCCACTCCCGAGCCAGGCAGCACTGTCCCTCCCCGCAGAGTAAGGCCACGCTGGCGGGCACCGCCACCCGGGTCAGGCCATGTCTCCATCCAGCTCCCCTAAGACTGAGGCTCCCCCGCTGGCCTGGAAGGAGCGGCGGCTTCAGTGCTACGGCGGCAGGAGCTGACCTCTCTCCCGGCCACGTGAGCCGGAAGAGGACCCCGGGCATCCTCGACCGCGGCCTCCAGAGACCCTGAACCCAGGACCCAGGAGCGTGGCGCCCCGACTCCACACCCACACTCACCGCAGTACTGAATGTGTGCGCTGTTCTGAGCTGCTCAAGTCGCGGTCATTGCTACACAGAGACAGAAATCCCGCCGGACTGCAGTTTACTTTCTGGAGAGGCTAAAACTGAGGGTCTCTGAAGCAGGGGACCTACCCTGGCTGAGGGCAGAGGTAGATGCTGAGCTGAAGGGAGCTTCCGCACCCGCCGCAGGCCAGACAGCGAGACCCCAGCCCTCCTCCCGGGCGCCACAGCAGCAGGGACGGCCGGGGGGAGGACCTCGGACAGGGACAGAACCGAGGGGCGCGGCTCCTCTCACACGGCAAACAAAGATCAAGACAGACTGCAAGGCAGCCAGTCAGAGACGAGAGAAATGACGAAAGAAATTTCAAAATAAACTTATCGTTCATATCCAGAGAAACAGAAGATACTGCATCAATGAAAGAAGAACATGGCTAAAACGAAACAACGTTCGGAAAAGACAAAGGGGTGGGATTAATGGGCAAGGTGGTCAAACAGCACAAACTTCCAATAACAGAATAAATAAGTCACGGGGACCACAGTCAACAATACTGTACGTTCGAGAGCTGCTAAGAGAGTAGATCCTAAAAGTTCTCGTCACAAGAAAAAAGTCTGTCACTGTGTGTGGTGATGGACGTTAACTGAACTCTTTGTAGTAAACATTATGCAGTATACACATATATCACATCATCACGCTGTACACCTTAAACTAACACAATGTTTTATGTCAATTATAGCTCAATAAAGGGGGGGCAAGAAAAGGAGCTTTCGGAAATTAAAAATAAGCAAACAAAAAATTTCAAAACTGTAATGAAGGGTAAAGTTGAAATATTCCAAGAAAGTAGAAAAAAGACAGGTAAAAATTAGGAGAGAAAACATATAAAAATTAAAGGATCATAAGAGGGTCCAAGATTTGAATAGATTTAACAGTGATCCGAAAGGAGTAAACAGAGAGGAGGGTGAAAGGTAATTTCAGAAAACTTCCCAGGACGTAAGTTTTCAGATTGAAAAGGCACAGTACACTGGGGGAAAACAGACACATCAAGTACTCAGCGAGGAAAAAAGATAATGTACAATGAATCAATCTGCTTGACTTTGGATTTCAACAGCAACACTGGGAGTGAGTGAAGAAGAAAGAGAAAGGAAACAAGATTCAATGGAGCACTGTGGAGAGAAGAGAGAATCCCAAAAGACCACGTGAAGAGCCCGGCACGACAGCTGTGCGTAGACTTAGTGTCGTCTGTCTAGACTGGAACAGGTCAGGAGGCTCCAGGAGAGACTTCTTCCAGAATTATGAAATTCATAAACTACCCAATGCATCTGCCTGTCTTTTCAGGAGATGTAGAAGATCATGAAAGCATGTGAAGTGGTAAGTATGGAAAGCTCTGGGGTGGACAGGGAAAGAGAAGACGAGAGAGAGAAAACTAACTCCAGAGGAGGGAAAAGGTTATGCAGGGGAAAAAAGTAATCGTAGTTTGCTACCGTGGTCCACAGTACCACGTACAGCTGTGAATAATGTTCACATAATATACACAGGGATATAACAACAGAGTATATCAAAATATAAACAAAAGATATAAACAAAAAGAGTATGGGGGGTAGCTGGGGAGGAAATAACTAAATCTTCACCATTCATTGTTGTGAATGAAGAGTTACTGCCAAAAATTGAAACAGTGAGTCAATATGGACATACTACCTAAAAATGGGGAGGTAAACAGCAAAATAAGCAGCTCAAAGAGGTGCAAGTAGTTGCCTCTGGAAAGCTAAACATGGGGAAAGCTGCTGGGAACAGTCGTTCCTTTGAAACACACCTTAAAGAAATATTAAACTATGTTGTTAAAAACCAAGAAAAGATGGAAAGGAAAACCAAAAACTTTAAAACCATGTGGCACAGCTCCTTTTTACCAATTCAAGGCCCTCCAAGTACAACAGTGTGTGTGTGAGCTACTTTGCCGAAGGATCATCCACTTAACTACAAGAAATTAAGCATAAAATACTGGCTTTAACATCATGGATTCGTTACATACAGTTTAATGCACCCTGTACCACATATAGTAAAACGCAAACTAAAATGGTTAACAAAAATATGAAACACGGGCTTCCCTGGTGGCGCAGTGGTTGAGAGTCCGCCTGCCGATGTAGGGGACACGGGTTCGTGCCCCGGTCCGGGAGGATCCCACATGCCGCGGAGCGGCTGGGCACGTGAGCCATGGCTGCTGAGTCTGCGCGTCTGGAGCCTGTGCTCCACAACGGGAAAGGCCACGGCGGTGAGAGGCCCATGTACCGCCAAAAAAAAAAAAAAAAAAAAAAAAAAAAGAAACAGGAAAAGAGATGGTACATAAGTTCCTTCTAGGGAGACCTGGGAAGGTTCCATAGTGTAGTGGTATCTAAGTTATGCTTAGAGAGCCCAATAGGCTTTTTTTCCAGGGGAGGGGTGACCAAAATGGAGAACTTTTGGTACAGACATGTGTGTGATGTGCGTCTCCTGCAGGAATGTAGTTGAAAATGGAGCTGGAGAGACTTAATGAGAAGAACCAGTCACAGAGGACCTTAAATACCTACCAAGCAATTTAGATTTTAATAGCTTTGCACTGCCTACAAGAGTGTAGTGAAAAAAGTCACTGTTCTAAGTAGAAAACCCCAAACACTGAAAACATCAACCTATTCAGAAATCGGAAGCTACACATTCAACCTTCAATGAACAAAGCAGAGCGCCTAATTAAGAGGCTATGGGAACCTAAGAACCTGGGTTAGAGCAGTGACAGTGAGAACAGAATTGTGTCTGGGGAAATCAGAAGTACTTCACGGTAACAATCCTGAAGGGTTATCAATAAAGCACAGATCCTCTGATCAACACACACACAGACACACACAGACACACACACACACACACACACACACAGACACACACACCACACTCCAAACTGTCTCTCCCCGGCCTGCACAGCTTCTTTCTCCACAGTTTTGCTGACTACAAATCCCAAGCTCCTTTCCCAGCACTACCATGTACTTAGTTAGTTAACTAACTACATGGTAGTGCTGGTAGTTAGGTAGTAACTACCACTTGGTTAAGTCATTTTATTTGCTAAAAAACAAAATGTTGAGTTTATGTATATAACTTTGTACATTTAATACCTTAGCATTTCAGAAAACTACACACCCTGATTTTAGCTCAGAAAAACATCATTAGCTATATGCTTGTTTGTTTGCAATAGTTAAAAAATATAGTGAACATGCTATTTTAGGCACTATGTTTATTTCAAGAAGTTAAAAAATATCAGGTTTAGCATTCCTTTAAAAACACTATTTAAATGCGTTTGTGGTTTTATTTAAATGGGTTTATGCCTTACAGCAAATAAAGCAGATACTGGAAGGAAACACATTTAAGCAAAATGAATACTTTTAATCAGTTTATCTGACAGCTCGATTAGGGTTGTGCTTCGATTAAGAACCAGGGCTCACAAGTTTAAAGACTCACAAACAGGCACGGTCCACACGGCATAAGCATGAGACAAAAGAACACCCGCATCAACTCGGAACGTTTAGCCAGCTTTGTCACTGGGCACTGAGGGGACGGTGCACCCGCACAGGCTCGGCTGCAAAGATGAAAGAAGACCAGGGCCGTCGGCTGGTCACCGGCCCTGGGGCGCAGTCCCGACCCCACGGAAACCCGATCTGGGGGCGGAACATGCGTGCACTCAGGCAGGGTGACGGCACCCGGGAGCCGCGGGGACAGCTGCCGGAGCCACCCTCCTCTTCAGGAGGCCCGGGCACGTGTGCTCTGAGCACACAGATGTGACACAGAGGACATGGCTCTGGGGGAGAGGCGGCTCCTCAGCAGGAAGCGGAGGAAGATTTCAGCGGCTCTGGCAGTCAGGGCTGCTGGGCGTGGGGGGGTGAGGGCAGAACATAAACAATCCCAACACGTCTTACGGACAGCCCGTTTAAACACCTGTTTAGACACAAACAGTTGTTCAATATTACGTGGGATACAAATTCTTACAAAAGTCACGAGAGTGTGAGAGCTGGTGCCTACTCCCGTGGCAGTGCCAGCTAAGAGGAGGCCGACGACAGTGATTACAGTGCCAGGTGAGCCGTCAGAGGAGATGAGCGAAAACAAAGTGGGCACCCCCCCCACAGTTCACACGGCGACCCGCCCCCCCCCCCACACGCACACACGCCAGACTCGCGACGTGGACAGGGGAGAAAGGGGACAAGTCCTGAGAACAAGTCTCCCAAAATGAGCAGCCTCCCTGATACAGGTCAGTGCTCCTTACACGCAAGTCCCAGACAAAGTTTTCACCAAAAGGTAACGAATAAAGGGAAACGGATAAAGTATCATGTTTTTCATAAATTTTAATTTATTCGCTAAAAGGGTTGTCCTTCGTTCTGATGTCAAGCTCTTCCTCTTTTGTGATTTTGTGTTCAACGTCCTTGCAAGGCGAGCTAAAATCCGCAGCCCTGCATCAGCCCTCTACGTGCTGAAGCTCCAAGTTCACTACTGCAGAGACAGATTCCACAGCAGTTTCCGCGGAGGAGAGGCCTGGCCCCAGGCCTGCGGCTCCACTGGCCAGCGCCTCTCACTCGAGACCCAGGCAAGGCCCGTCTCCCCGCATGGTCACTGGCACCTCCATCACCCAGACCCGGTCCTCAAAGGGACCCACACCAGAAGCAGGTTCCGTGCACGAGGGGCTTCCAAACCACCAGCCGGCTGACAGGGAAGCGGAGCCTCTGTGGCCAGACTCCATCCTAAATAGTCAGAGTGACCTGGTCTTGGCTGGTGCACATCTCCAGTCTGATGGGCAACCGAAAGGTATAGGTTTGGGGAAAAACATCTTACAGTGTTGAATGTGTTACTTATAAGGACTTCTCACTTACCTTAGTGTCTCTTGCTCCCTCAGACTTCAATTCTTCCATGTGAAAATTTTTCTTCTTTTTTTTGGCTGCACCCCACAGCTTGTGGGATTTTAGTTCCCTGACCGAGGATTGAACCCAGGCCCTGGGCAGTGAGAGCGCCGAGTTCTAACCACTGGACAGCCGGGGAAGTCCTCAAACATGAGAATTTCTATATTCACTCCTCTTTCTTCTTTTCCCCTTTCATTTCAGAGTACGTGCTTCTTTCAAAGACAAATGTGTGGTCTATCAAACTTCTCCTTCATACTATATCAATGAATCTAACACTTGGTTACAAAAAGTTCAAACTTTCCAATGCAAAAAGAAAAACACAGGGTCTAGAGCAGCTTTAATGGGCATCAATGGAAAGAGAAAGGGAGAAGGCAAGTCAGAACCTGATACAAATTTAGTGAGAAATCTTAGCGTGCTGTCTTATTAGCAAGTTCGTGGGCCTTGGTAACACAATAGAAATACCTACTACAAAGCAACAATGTTCAAAACTGTACTCCAGGGCTTCCCTGGTGGCGCAGTGGTTGAGAGTCCGCCTGCCGATGCAGGGGACACGGGTTCGTGCCCCGGTCCGGGAAGATCCCACATGCTGCGGAGCGGCTGGGCCCATGAGCCATGGCCACTGGGCCTGCGTGTCCGGAGCCTGTGCTCCGCAACGGAAGAGGCCGCAGCAGTGAGAGGTCCGCATACCGCAAAAAAAAAAAAAAACGAAACTGTACTCCAAATAGAGAGAAGGCTTTAATGTTTTATATGCTTCACTTCCCTGAACCTGTTTTAAGAAAGGGTTACGCTGCTTTCAAAAAGCTTAAAAAATACACTTAATGGCATGATATAACTAAACACATAGGAAATGTGAAAATCAGAACCGTGTGCAAATCCCAGTTCAAGCCTCATCTGGAGAGTGTGGCTCATGGGAGCGTACATACCACGGCACTGCTGGACCCTGAGAAGTAAAGGAAGGACTACATAAAGGGGCTCTGAGCCCTAAAGCACCATTAAACCCACACAATTATTTTAAAAACAATGTGATAAAATTTCCATAGAAATAGTGACTGCTTACTTGAGTATCAGTAACAACTGTCACAAAAATCTAAAGCTACATTTGGCTTTCTAATAATCAAGTTAATCTTCTCATTTCAAATGTCAAAATTATAGTAAAATTCCATGTAATTAATGAAGTCATTATACTGAAATCAAATAATACAAAAATTAACTTATATCACATGGATTATTAAGATATGTACTAATTCAATAAAATTTTAAATAAAAAACATAAACTAGTAAGAACGTGGAAGTGATTGCTATAGAAGGTTGCATAGTCACACCCCTTAATTGCCCAAATACGGGAAAAGCGATGTTTTAGAGATCTACCTTTCTAAGCCCTAAGACTGCTTTCAGCATGCTTTGATTTCACCACCACACAGTGAACTCTCTATTCTTACATTAGCTACATATCCCAAAATAACTGCTCTGTGATTCTGTAAGTTGAAAAACAGTCCTCATTTTAATTTCAAGCTATAGTCTCACAAAATAATTACTCTAAAGTAATAAAAATTACACTCAAAAATCCTAACCTGTTCAGGGAACAATCTGCCTTCATAAATGTCAAGCCTCTATTATGCATCCAGTTCTCCCATAAAATACCATCAAGAAATTTGTCAAATGAATAATTAATCCATATATTCATTAAAAGCAGACACTTAAAGATGTACTTCTCAGTTAATTCTCACTTAACCTTAGGACTTAAATTCAGTCTTCTGCAAAAGCAGTATCACGATCCTAGGTATTTAACAGGCTCTCCTAGCTTTTGTAAAAACCACCAGGAGCTGCTTCGGCCCACAGCACACACATAGAAGTTACTGTTCCTCTACCATCTCTATCAATAAAATGGATCCTAACTTACTTGAAATCCCTACAAATGAGACATTTAATCGAGAAGATATAATATCTTATCCATCAGGACTTTGATTCAGTTACAAGCGCAGATACCTGACTTAAATGAGCCTGAGCCTAAAGAAGAATTCGTTGGCCCACATAACTGAAAAGGCCAATGGAAGGTCAGGCAAGGGCGGACCCACGTGGACAACCAGGGTCATTAGGAGCATCTCACCGTGACTTTGGGTGATTTCCTTTTGAGACCGGCTCTCCACACATGATGCCTTGGAAAAGACAGATAACAGAAGCTTAAAACTCACATCCAACTGACAGCTACCTTAGGAAAAGGGATGACCTTTGAAAACAGCCCAATACTTCTGCCACAGCTCCAACCAGTTCAGACTGGGTCAAACACCCCACTCTGAGGCCATCACTGCAGCTCTGGAGGGCTGGGCTTGAGTCACACACCAACCACTACTAGGGGAAGGGGAGACTCTTGACGGAACAGAAAAGATTATTATAAAATGAGAGGTGCTGGTACCCCAAGGGGATGTTAGGTGTACAAATGACGTATGGCCATCAGAGACAGTCATGGATAGTATTCCTCAACGAATACCACCAGGATTTTTTGAGGAGCACTGGCAGACTATCAAATGCAAAAATTATATAAAGCAGGCCTACAGGTTTACATGTAGTTAGTTGTTCTCACCAATTTACTAACTACTAAAAAAACAAGTCATCAGTGACAGGTACTTCCCTTCCCCTGCCAACTCTCCTATATGCATTTTATCTTAAAGACTGATTCATGAACAGAAATGAATAGAACAAAATTTAAGAGTTAAAACTACAAAACTTCTAGAGGAAAGCATATGAGAAATCTTTATAATCCTGGGGTAGGTAAAGAATTCCTAGAATACAAAAAACATGAGCCGCATAAGAAAAAACTAACACACTGGACTTCATCAAAATTAAAAATTTTGGCTCTTAAAAAGACACTCTTGACTTATACGCGAAGAACTATAAAACACTCGTAAAGGAAACTGAAGATGATTCAAAGAAATGGAAAGATACCCCATACTCCTGGATTGGAAGAATTAATATAGTTTAAATGGCCAAATATTATTAATGTGATCCCTATCAAATTACCCATGACACTTTTCACAGAACTAGAACAAATAATCCTAAAATTTATATGTAATCATGAAAGACCCCAAATTACCAAAGCAGTCCTCAGGAAAAAGAACAAAGCTGGAGGCATAACCCTCCCAGACTTCAGACAATACTACAAAGCCACAGTAATCAAAACAGCATGGTATTAGCACAAAAACAGACATATGGATCAATGGAACAGAATAGAGAGCCCAAAAATAAACCCACACACCTATGGTCAATTAATCTTTAACAAAGGAGGCACGAATATACAATGGAGAAGAAGTCTCTTCAATAAGTGGTGCTTGGAAAAATGGACAGCTATACGTAAAAGAATGAAATCAGAACATTCTCTAACACTATATACAAAAATAAACTCAAAATGGACTAAAGATCTAAATGTAAGACCGGGATACTATGAAACTCCTAGAGGAAAACGTAGGCAGAACATTATGCAATATTTTTTTGGTTCCATCTCCTAGAATAATGGAAATTAAAGCAAAAATAAACAAATGGGACCTAGTTAAACTTAAAAGCTTTTGCACAGCAAAGAAAATCATAAACAAAATGAAAAGGCAACCTAGGGAATAAGAAAAAACATTTGCAAATGATGCAACTGCCAAGGGGTTAATTTCTAAAATATACAAACAGCTCATACAGTTCAATATCAAAAAATCAAACACCCCAATCAAAAAATGGGCAAAAGACCTAAATCAACATTTCTCCAAAGACATAAAAATGGCCAAAAAGCACATGGGAAGATGCTCAACATCATTAGCTATTAGAAAAATGCAGATCAATAATCTGTAGAATTACTGAATCATTACGCTGTACACCTCAAATTAATATAATGTTGTAAATCAGCTATACTTCAATAAAAAAACTCAAATCAAAGCCACAATGAATGTATACCACTTCACACCCACTAGGTTGGCTATAATGAAACACAGATAACAAGTATTGGTTAGATGAGAATGTAAAATAGTGCAGCCACTTTGGAAAATAGTTTTACAATTCCTCAAAATGTTAAGCAGAGTTACCATTTGACCCACCAACTCCACTCCTAAATATATACCCAAGAGAAATCAAGCATGAACACACAAAAAGTTGCACATGAATGTTCATAGCAACATTATTCATAATAACCACGGGTAGAAATAACCTCAACATCCATCAAATGACGAATGGATAAAATGTGGTATAACCTTACATGGGGAATATTATACACCCATAAAAAGGAATAAAGAACTTATACCTGATAAAACATGGATGAACTTTGACAGCCTTGCTAAGGGAAGGACCAGTCACAAACAACCACACGGCACTGATGGCACCCCACTGCTTACCAGCACCTCCCACTCTGGCTCCAGTTAGGGCCTTCTTTTTTGTATTGTTTTTTTTGTTTTGTTTTGTTTTTTTGCACTACGCGGGCCTCTCACTGTTGTGGTCTCTCCCGTTGTGGAGCACAGGCTCCGGACGCGCAGGCTCAGCGGCCATGGCTCATGGGCCCAGCCGCTCTGTGGCATGTGGGATCTTCCTGGACTGGGGCACGAACCCGTGTTCCCTGCATCAGCAGGCGTACTCTTAACCACTGCGCCACCACGGAAGCCCCAGTTAGGGCCTTCTTGCTAATGCTACTCTCTCTTCCCTTCTTATGTGTCCTCCTGCTTTGGCCTTCTGTGTAAATCCTTCCCCCATCTCACTACATTCATCTAAAGATTTTCCCTGACTATACTCTGATGTCTCCCATGTCTGATATGCCAGGCCAGTGTCTGATTATATCACATATTTGGGCATTTAACTAGTAGTCTTATTGTTTTTCCTCAAGTTGTTCTGTGATTTATCTTCCTCCCAGCTCTTTAAGGATAAGGACATACTTGGGCAAAGGAACATGATGGGACCTAACATTCATTAAATACCTGCTTAATATTCAATATTAAAGGGGGCGGAGTCAAGACGGCAGACTAGAAGGACGCAGAATTCGTGTCTCCGCACAACTAGGGCACCTACCAGGCACTGGTGGGGGACCACGGACACGTAAGGGGACGGGAGGAAACCCCAGCGACCAGGTAGGACACGGAGAATGGGGGGAGTGAAGGGGATGAGAAGTGGAGGTGGGATGGGACTAGTGCCCCTGAGGGGCAGCTGGGGGAGGGGAAGGGATCCCACACGCCGGAAGGGGGAAATTGGGACCACGGACACGTAAGGGGATGGGAGGAACCCCCAGCAACTGGGTAGGACATGGGGCATGGGGGCAGTGAACGGGGAGGAGTGGAGGCGGGACGGAACCAGCGCCCCTGAGGGGAGGCTGGGGGAGGGGAAAGGATCCCCAACGGGGGACTGCTGGGAGGGCAGAGGATCAAAAGGGAGTGTGGCCAGATTTCCCCTGCCCACTTGGGCCCCTGGGAACCTGCTGAGATCCCAGGCCTGATCCTCTGCCCACCAAGGCCCCCTCTAGCCATGCAGATCCTGAGGGAGCGGGAGGGAGGGAAGGGGGAGCAAAAAAGTAAAGGCTGGACCTGCGGAACCGGCACCACTGAGGGGCGGCTGGGGAAGGGGAAGACTTCCTACACCCAGGGGGACCCACCCACAGTTAGGGGTCCAGCGGCAACAGGAGAAACCCTCGGGAGAGTGGAGGAAAGGAGGGGAGGGTGGCCAGCGCTTTCCCTGCCCTCTGGGTACCAGGGAGCATGTCAGGCTCTCAGGCCTAATCCTCTGCCCTTGGAGCCTCCCTCCGGCCATGCAGAGCCAAGCCCTGCCCCCACACCGCCCCCCAGGGCCCCACCTCTGCACTCGGAGATCCCCTCCCTCCAACTGCGCTGGGCCTAAGCCACACACACCCTCACCCAGGCCTTACCTCCAAAGTCTGGAACTCCACACTCAGGACCCCTCTGGACATGCTGCCTCTCCCCTGCCTTGCAGGTCCTAAGCCTAGGCCCCACCCCATGCTTGAACATCGCCCCACCTAGGCCCCGCCCCACCCTAAACCCCACCTCTGCCTAAGTTCCACCCCCTGCCTAAGCTCTGCCCCCCACAGCCAAGGCCTTTTCCGGCCTTTTTTTCTTTTTCCTCTTTTTCTTTTTCTATTTTTTTTCCTCCTCTAGGCTGTAGTTCTGTTTTACCTTGTTGTTGATTCATTTGTATTTTTATTTTTTCTAATAAATCCTTTATTTTTCTAATTTTATTTTTTATACTTTGTTATTGTTCTGCTCCTTTTGACTTGTTCCCTTTTTTCTCTCCTTTCTTTTTTCTGCTGTGGTTTTGTTTTACCTTGTTGCAGATGTTTCAATTATATTTTTATTTTTCCTAATACATTTTTTACCTTTGTAATTTTATTTTATTTTTTATTCTTTGTTATTGTACTACTCCTCTTTTTCCTTTTCTTCTGCCATGTCATGCGGCTTGTGGGATCTTGGTTCCCACGCCGGGGGTCCGGCCTGAGCTCCGGTGGTGGGAGCGCTGAGTCCAAACCGCTGGACTGAGAACCTCAGACCCCAGGGAATATTTATCAGAGTGAGGCCTACTGGAGGTCCTCATCTCAGCACCAAGACCCGGCTCTACCCAACTGCCTGCCAACTCCAGTGCGGGATGCCTCAGGCCAAACAACCAGTAAGACAAGAATACAGCCACACCCATCAAAAAAAAAAAAAAAAAATCAAACGACAAAAAAAGGTTACAGACGAAGGAGCAAGGTAAAATCCTACAAGACCAAATAAATAAAGATGAAATCAGCAAACTACCTGAAAAAGAATTCAGAGTAATGATAGTAAAGATGATCCAAAATCTTGGAAACAGAATGAAGAAAAAATGAGAAATGTTTAACAAGGACTTAGAAAAACTAAAGAGCAAACATTATGAACAACACAATAAATGAAATAAAAAATTCTCCAGAAGGAATCAACAGCAGAATAACTGAGGCAGAAGAACAGATAAGTGACCTAGAAGATAAAATGATGGAAATAACTGCAGCAGAGCACAATAAAGAAAAAAGAATTCAAGACAATCTAAGAGACCGCTGGGACAACATTAAACACAAAAACATTTGAATTATAGGGGTCCCAGAAGAAGAAGAGAAAGAGAAATGGTCTGAGTAAATATCTGAAGAGATTATAGTTGAAAACTTCCCTAACATGGGAAAGGAAGTAGTCAATCAAATCCAGGAAGCACAGAGAGTCCCATACAGGATAAACCCTAGGAGAAATACATCAAGACACCTATTAATCAAACTAACAAAAATTAAATTCAAAGAAAAAATATTCAAAGCAGCAAAGGAAAAGCAAAAATAACATACAAGGGAATCCCCATAAGGTTATCAGCTGACTTTTCAGTAGAAACTCTACAGGCCAGAAGGGAGTGGCAGGATATATTCAAAGTGATGAGAGGGAAAAGCCTACAACCAAGATTACTCTACCCAGCAAGGATCCCATTCAGATTCAACGGAGAAATCAAAAGCTTTACAGACAAGCAAAAGCTACAAGAATTCAGCACCACCAAACCAGCTTTACAACAAACGTTAAAGGAACTTGTCTAAGCGGGAAACATAAGAGAAGAAAAAGACCCACAGGGCTTCCCTGGTGGCACAGTGGTTAAGAATCCACCTTCCAATGCAGGGGACATGGGTTCAAGACCTGGTCCGGGAAGATCCCACATGCCACGGAGCAACTAAGCCCATTCGCCACAACTACTAAGCCTGTGCTCTAGAGCCCGCAAGCCACAACTACTGAGCCCACGTGCCCCAACTACCGAAGCCCACACACCTAGAGCCTGTGCTATGCAACAAGAGAAGCCACCGCAATGAGAAGCCCCTGCTCACCGCAACTAGAGAAAGCCCGCGTGCAGCAAAGAAGACCCAACACAGCCATAAATAAATAAATTTACATATTAAAAAGAAGAAGACCCGGGCTTCCCTGGTGGCGCAGTGGTTGAGACTCAAGTCCACCTGCCAATGCAGGGGACACGGGTTCGTGCCCTGGTCCAGGAAGATCCCACATGCCACGGAGCGGCTAGGCCCGTGAGCCATGGCTGCTGAGCCTGCGCATCTGGAGCCTGTGCTCCTCAACGGGAGAAACCACAACAGTGAGAGGCCCGCGTACCGCAAAAAAAAAAAAAAAAAAAAGAAGACCCAACACAGCCATAAATAAATAAATTTATACAAAAAAAGAAGACTACCCACAAAAACAAACCCAAATCAATTAAGCAAACGGTAATAGGAGGTAATAGCCCAACACAGCCATAAATAAATAAATTTATATAAAAAAAGAAGACTACCCACAAAAACAAACCCAAATCAATTAAGCAAACGGTAATAGGAGGTAATAGGAATATACATAGTGATAATCACCTTGAATGTAAATGGATTAGATGCTCCAAATGAAAGACACCGACTGGCTGAATGGATACAAAAACAAGACCCTTATATATGCTGTCTGCAAGAAACCCACTTCAGACCTAGGGGCACATACAGACTGAAAGTGAGAGGATGGAAAAAGATATTCCATGCAAACGGAAATCACAAGAAAGCTGGAGTAGCAATACTCGTATCAGATAAAATAGACTTTAAAATAACGACTGTTACAAGAGATAAGAAAGGATGCTTTATAATGATCAAGGGATCAACCGAAGAAAAAAAACATAACAATTATAAACATTTATGCACCCAACATAGGAGCACCTCAATATATAAGGCAAATGCTAACAGCCATAAAAGGGGAAATGGACAGTAACACAATAATAGTGGGGGACTATAACACCCCATTTACACCAATAGGTCACCCAGACAGAAAATAAATAAGGAAACACAAGCTTTAAATGACACAACAGACCAGGTAGACTTAATTAATATTTTTAGGACATTCCACCCAAAAGCAAAAGAATACACTTTCTTCTCAAGTGCATACGGAACATTGTCCAGGATAGATCACATCTTGGGTCACAAATCAAGCCTTGGAAAATTTAAGAAAACTGAAATCGTATCAAGCAACTTTTCTGACCACAACACTATGAGATCAGAAATCAATTACAGGAAGAAAACTGTAAAAAACACAAACACATTGAGGCTAAACAGTGTACTGCTAAATAACCAAGAGATCACTGAAGAAATCAAAGAAGAAATTTAAAAAATACCTAGGAACAAAAGAGACAATGAAAACACGATGATCCAAAACCTATGGGACTCAGCAAAAGCCATTCTAAGAGGGAAGTTTATAGCAATTCAAGCTCACCTCAGGAAACAAGAAAAATCTCAAATAAAAAATCTAACATTACACTTAAAGCAACTAGAAAAAGAAGAAAAGCCCAAAGCTAGTAGAAAGAAAGAAATCATAAAGATCAGAGCAGAAATAAATGAAACAGAAACGAAGAAAACAATAGCAAAGATCAATAAAACTAAAAGCTGGTTCTTTGAGAAGATAAACAAAATTGATAAACCTTTAGCCAGGCTCATCAAGAAAAAAATAGGGAGGACTTAAATCAATAAAATTAGAAATGAAAAAGGATAGATTATAACTGACATCACAGAAACACAAAGGATCATAAGAGACTAGTACAAACAACTATATGCCAATAAAATGGACAACCTGGAAGAAATGCACAAATTCTTGGAAAGGTAAAACTTTCCAAGACTGAACCAGGAAGAATTGGAAAATACAAAAACAGACCAATCACAGGTAATGAAATTGAAACTGTAATTTAAAATCTTCAAACAAAAGTCCAGGACCAGATGGCTTCACAGGCGAATTCTATCAAACATTTAGAGGAGTTGACACCTATCCTTCTCAAACTCTTCCAAAAAACTGCAGAGGGAGGAACACTCCCAAACTCAATTTATGTGGCCACCATCACCCTGATACCAAAACCAGACAAAGATATCACAAAAAAAGAAAACTGCGGACCAAGATCACTGATGAAAACAAATGCAAAAATCCTCAGCAAAATACCAGCAAACAGAATCCAACAACACATTAAAAAGACCATACACCATGATCAAGTGGGATTTATCCCTGGGATGCAAGGATTCTTCAGTATACGCAAAACAGTCAATGTGATACACCATATTAACAAATTAAAGAATAAAAACTATATGATCATCTCAACAGATGCAGAAAAAGCTTTTGACAAAACTCAACACCCATTTGTGATAAAAACTCTCCAGAAAGTGGGCAAAGAGGGAACCTACCTCAACATAATAAAGGCCATACATGACAAACCCACACAGAAAACATTATTCCCAATGGTGAAAAACTGAAAGCATTTCCTCTAAGGTCAGGAACAAGACAAGGATGTTCACTCTTGCCACTCTTATTCAACACAGTTTTGGAAGTCCTAGCCACAGCACTCAGAGAAGAGAAAGAAATAAAAGGAATACAAACTGGAAAAGAAGAAGTAAAACTGTCACTGTTTGCAGATGACACGATACTATACATAGAAAATCCTAAAGATGCCACCAGAAAACTACTAGAGCTAAGCAATGAATTTGGTAAAGTTGTAGGATACAAAATTAATGCACAGAAATCTCTTGCATTCCTATACACTAACAACAAAAGATCAGAAAGAGAAATTAAGGAAACAATCCCATTTACCATCGCAACAAAAAGAATAAAGTGCCTAGGAATAAACCTACCTAAGGAGGCAAAAGACCTGTACTCAGAAAACTATAAGATACTGATGAAAGAAATCAAAGATGACACAAACAGTTGGAGAGATACACCATGTTCTTGGATTGGAAGAATCAAGAGTGTGAAAATGACTATACTACCCAAAGCAAACTACATGTTTAATGCAATCCCTCTCAAATTACCAGTGGCCTTTTTGACAGAATTAGGACAAAAATTTATACAATTTGTATAGAAACACAAAAGACCTCGAATAGCCAAAGCAATCTTGAGAAAGCAAAATGGTCGTCATCAAAAAATCTACAAACAACAAATGCTGGAGAGGGTACAGAGAAAAGGGAACCCTCTTGCACTGTTGGTGGGAATGTAAATTGATACCTATGACAAACAAGGCAAGAACATACAATGGTGACAAGACAGCCTCTTCAATAAATGGTGCTGGGAAAACTGGACACCTACGTAAAAGAATGAAATTAGAACACTCCCTAACACCATAGAGAAAAATAAACTCAAAATGGATTAAAAACCTAAATGTAAGACCACACACTATAGAACTCTTAGAGGAAAACATAGGAAAAACATTCTTTGACATAAATCACAGCAAGATCTTTTATGACTCATCACCCAGAGTAATGAAAATAAAAATAAAAAGCAAATGGAACCTAATTAAACTTAAAAGCTTTTGCACAGCAGAGGAAACCATAAACAAGATGAAAAGACAACCCACAGAATGGGAGAAAACATCTGCAAACAAAGCACAGACAAAGGATTAACCTCCAAAATATACAGGCAGCTCATGCAGCTCAATATCAAAAAAACAAACACAATCAAAAAATGGGTGGAAGACCTAAACAGACATTTCAGCAAAGAAGACATATAGATGGCTAAGAGGCACATGAAAAGCTGCTCAACAGCACTAATTATTAGAGAAATGCAAATCAAAACTACAATGAGGTATCACCTCACAATAGTCAAAATGGTCGTCATCAAAAAATCTACAAACCTAAGTAAGTCAGAAAGAGAAAAACAAACATAGTATATTAATGCATATATGTGAAATCTAGAAAAATGGAACAGATGAACCTATCTGCAGGGCAGGAATAGAAAGGCAGACGTAGAGAACAGAGGTGTGGACACAGTGGGGTAAGGGGAGGGTGGGATGAATTGGGAGATTAGGTTTGACATAAATACACTACCATGTGGAAAACAGATAGCTCGTGGGAACCTGCTATATAGCACAGGGAGATCAGCTCGGTGCTCTGCGATGGCCTAGTTGGGTGGGATGGGCGGGGAGGGAGGTCCAAGAGTGAGGGGATGTGTGTATGCATACGGTTGATTCACTTCACTGTGCAGCAGAAACTAACAGCATCGTAAAGCAATTATACTCAAAAAAAAAAAAAAAAAAAACCCTGCTAAGTTAAATACTTAATATATGATACTTCCCCCTCAGAGGTCCTGGAAGTTCTCATTATAATGAAATAAGACATTTCCCCCAACAATATAGACAATAACAATTATATCAGGTAATTTACAGCACCAGTTTTCAAACTTCAGTTGCCTACGGACCACTCTGGAGCGGGGTTGACAAACTATGACACACACATGGGGCAAATCGGGCCTACTGCCTGTTTTTGTTCCATCTGCAAGCTAAGAATGGAGAATTTTACAATTTTTAAATAATTGAAAAAAAATTTAAAGAACATTTTGTGACACTAATATTTTATCAGTGTCTATAAATAAATTTTTATTGGAACACCACCATGCTCTTTCATTTATGTATTAATTTTCTATGGCTGCTTTTATACTATGGTTAGAGTTGAATAGTTTTAATAGAGACTACATGGCCTGCAAAAGCCTAAAATATTTACCATTCGGACCTTTACTTTGCAAGTTTGCTATCCCCTGCTCTAGAGGCTTTCAGGAAAAGTCAGATCCTCTCCACTCCACTTACTGAAACAACAGGGGAGGGAGAGATGGAGAAAAGAGGCCTTTTCATCTTAAACAGCCACGGCGGGTAATTCTGTTGTAGACCTTGTATTATTCAGAAAACATTGCTCTGCACTATTCCTCTACAGATGCCCAGGTGAAGGGGGACGTGTCACGTGGAGACTTCTAATTTCATAGCTGAGCAAGACGGGAGAACTTAGTGTAGAGGCTTCCTGCCCTTTGCCAACAGTACATACATGCACAGCCAACCTGGCCCCCTCCTCGAAAGAACATGACATGCACGCTGCCAGGCACTTATAGAGTCTGAGGGAGAGAGAAGTCCACTAAGCAGGACGTTTTAATTTCATGTGATAAATTAATTTCATTTCACCTTAAGGTCTGTGCTTAAAAGGTCCTTCCTAGCCCATGGGTCACATTTTCTTCTTTTTTTTTTTTTTTTTTTTTGTGGTATGCGGGCCTCCCTCTGCTGCGGCCTCTCCCGTTGCGGAGCACAGGCTCCGGACGCGCAGGCTCAGCGGCCATGGCTCACGGGCCCAGCCGCTCCGCGGCATGCGGGATCCTCCCAGACCGGGGCGCGAACCCGGTTCCCCTGCATCGGCAGGCGGACGCGCAACCACTGCGCCACCAGGGAAGCCCACATTTTCTTCTTTAACTTTATAGTTTACATCTCCAAGGTAGGCCTTTAATCCATCTTGCTCTCTCCCCATATATGGTATTAGGTAGGAATCCAGTTTTATTTGCCTCCATAGGGTGAGTTAGTTTCCCCTGCACCATCTATTAAGCAATCCATCCTTTCCCCCACTGGTTTTCCAGTATCACTGTAATCACATATGAAAATCCTACATGTACATCTGTCTATCTCTAAGCACTCTAAACCTCCCACAGTGCTCTACCTAACCACAAGGCCAGGGCAGTAAAACAGTGTAGTATTGGGGCACGTCTTCACATCTGGTAAAGCAACGATTCATGCCCTCCACCCAACTGCTTCTTTTGTTTTTTTCTAAGACTGACCTAGTTGTCTGGATATGTTCTCCACATATAAGTTTAGAGTAAGTTTATAGAGTTGCCTCAAAAAAAAAAAAATCCAACTGGAATTTAAATTGGGATTGAATTAAATTTATAAGGGGGAGAATTAACATCTCTATATTATAAAGTTAACAGTGGTCAGAGAGAAGATATTTACAAAATGTGGAACAAAGGTTTAATATCTGAGGCATCAGACAGCACTTCAATAGAAAAGTGGACAAATGGTGATTAGGCAATACACAGACTAGGATACATAAGAATGTGACAAGTATAGGACAAAAGGCTAACAAGTGGCATAATCCAAGAAATACATATCAAACTACGAGATACCACCTTACACTTGCAGACTGGCAAAAATTAGAAAATCAGAGCCCTCCAAGGAGATACGGGGCTATGAGAACTGCCACACCCTGCTACTGCTGGGCATGGAGATGGGGACAGCCATTCTGCAGAGCTACCTGGCACAACTTAAATTAAATTTAAGCCGATCCCCTGCAGCCTGGCTGAACGCTTACGGAGGCCCATGAAAGGATGCATACTGAACGCTTGCTGTGGCCCTGCCGGTGGGGACGGAGCTGCCTAGGCAAGCTGGGCTTGTGGGGACAGAATGGATACACCCTACGGAGTGCCGCGCAGCGGACCAAAGCAATGACTCAAACCTGTGCACAGCAACAGCAAGAGAGCCTAAAGCATTGTGCTTAGGAAAGAAAATGACATCGTCATTTATGTAAGTTAAGAACACAAACTCACTGAATACACTGGCAAGAGCACTTACCCATGGTATATTGAAACACATCAGAATGCGTGCTCTGGGGGTTAACACGGGTGGAAAATCAGGATAAAATGGAATAAAACAAGAAGGGACGAGGAGAAAAAGGAACCTAGCTTATACAAACCCTCAACTCTGGGGTGGGAGAGCGCTAACACCCACCACGCTAGCTACTGTAGCCTGCACCTTGCAAACGCCACCCAACCACAGCACCGCAGGCACACACCACAGCTCTACCGCTGGGTATTTCTACATACTCCAGTTTCATGTCTAACAGACCTTTATTAAAGGAGCCCTAAGTGTAAGAAATTATAAATGGTAAAAGAATATCAAAAAGACATCTTGAACTGGTACTGGTATAACCAGAATGCAGGATAAAGACGGCAATATCTGTTAACTTGGGTAAACAATATGATACCGGTTAAGAGATAAAGGAACAACAGAATGGTATTTGGGTGAAAGAAGAATTAGATAATTTTAGACATGTTTTGCTTTTAAGTTCCAATGTTTGCTTGTAAGCACCGCCTCCAGAGGACAGTCAAGGATGGCTGGACATGCATTTCAGAGTCATCTGGATTGCCCGTTATTCTACCTGCCATAGAGTTATTAAAGATGAGAGTGGTGTGGAAGATGTACAGGCTGCTAATGATACGGATGCTCGGGGAGGCATGGAAAGGTGGTTTCAAACAAAACAAACCACTAGGAGGCAGAGCGGGAAATGGCTGTGGAACGTGAGAGTGGAGAAGGCAGGGAGTAAATTATTGCAGCTCTCATTTACTCAAAGTTGACCATGTGTAATAAAGACTAAATACATAAGTCTGTGTTCACATGCATTATATTCTACTTTAACAGCAGTAGGAGCCAAAGATTTAAGACAGATTTCTGCAAGCAAACAAAGAACTGAGAAAATCTAGAGTGTTATTATGTGAATGGTGCTCCAGAGTTGTGCAATGCAGTGGCCCTGACTCACTCTTATTGACAGCAAATACTGTGCACAGTTCAGAATGTCAATAAATATTTCACATCTACTATGTGCTAGACAATATGTTAGGAATTGCACAGCCTGTGGTTAACAAGACTGGCATGAACCTCACAATTACACAGACTAAGTGAAGGTGTTATGGACACCCCTCTGCCCATTACACAGACTAAGTGAAGGTGTTATGGACACCCCTCTGCCCCTCTATCCACCCCCAACAAAGCCTACTCTGGGGAGACAGAAAGTCAATTGTAATCTTATAAATCTGAAGGAAGCTGTCCTCAAACTGCGCCCTTGCCAGAAAAACAGCTTTATACCGTACTTTATATTGCTATAATACATACTTTTAAATATATATTTACATATAATATATAGTAATATATACTATGGTGTATTACAGTAATAATTAGTATTGTATACAATAGTGTATAGTATTATATTTATATATTTACACGTATTTATATAGAGAGAATATATACTATGTTATAATAGCACACAGTATACTTTATGGTAATTTTACTATAACTACAGTACAATAAGGTTCTTTACGTAAGTAAAATAAGCCACTGCTTTCCTCAGAGGTTGTAAATCAAGTAAAGAAAAATAAAGCTTTTGAGCAGCTATTCCAGGAAAGTCTAAGTTGTAAGCATCTATTCCATTTAGTCCTCTGCAATAAGGAATTTTCCCTTCCTCAAAAAGTATAAAATCTTATGTATGACTTTAACAATCAAATTTTAATAATCTAAAAATATACTTAAACTTTTGCAACATCATGCCATAAAAATTGCTATTCACCCAAAACCAAAAAAATCCCCAATGAGCTACAAAATAGTTCAATCTACCTTCTTACCTGATCCCAACATAAAACCTATTAAATCTGAGATTTACCACCCATTACAATCAAACTAAAAGTTATATAACCATATTTACTTTTATCTGGTTACAATAAATGTTTTAGGGTAAATTAACTGTCTGGTCCAGCCTAACAGTTGCTAAAATAATCACAGTACTAAACCGTGTGCCTCAAGTCTTCTTTGCCCCCCGACGGCAGTTCCCCCCAGAATGCCCTCAGCCCTCTCCCACCGGAACCACAAACCACCACCACCACCCAAACACACTTCCACAAAACAAGAAGATCTAGGACAATGATATGAAACTGGGACTCCCAGCTGCATGTGGCTCTTTCACTCACCAACCAACAGGATTTCACATTTGTGTCAGAAAAGTACAGTACAACACTGTGCTCAAAGTAGTAGTCATGTGGGCTCCAGAATCCCACAACTGAATGGCACTGGTTTAGAAAAGGCAATTTTTAAAAATGAAAGAAGTGAAAGAGATGAATATGTCATTTACATTTTCTCCCTATCAGATTCAGAATATTTCATCTGCAAATCCAATAGAAATTTGTGGAAAACAGAAGTGTAATCTGTAACAATGTACCCATTTAAGTCCTGTTATAATCGACACATAATATTTTTCTGATGTGGCCTGACCTATAATCATGTTAGAATTAGTATGTACTCAAAGCACACTTAAACCTAAGTCAATACGAGTAGAAGAATAAAAAATAAATCAACTGTCTAAAACAACTAAAAACTCTAATTGCAAAGTACAGTTGATATGGCTAGAAATAGTACCAGTCTCCAAATGTCAAGACAAATTTTAAATAAAATCTCTTATTCATTTATAGCAGATAAAATTTGAAACACAAGCCATTTAAGATGAACTTAATTTCCACCCCCCAATCATTAGCACAAGAATCCAGTAACTTTATATCTTTCCAATCTTCAAAGAGTTCACCCACATTTTTAAAAGTATTACTATAATAAATGTATAAAAACTGTAATAACATAAATGTACTGCTTTCTAATGACCAACTTTTATTTACAAAAAAATGTCCTGGCCTTTTAAAGTCACTTCAGCTTTTGGCCAAGATGGATAACAGGGACCAAATTTACCCTACCACTTTAAACAACTTGGAAAGAAAAAAAAAAAAAGAACAGAATATATGAAACAACAATAGTTTCTAAACACTGGATGTCAGCCATCTCAGGGCAGCTGATTCCTGATAAAGAAACACACACACACACACACAAACACACACACGGAGGACTACAGTTGTCCCTGTGATACAGATACAGAACCCAGGTGGCCAGAGCACACAACTGCTGGAAAAGAAGAGGTGCCCAGGAAGAGAGCTCCAGAGGTCCGAATGAGTACTTATCGGCACACGCAATTGCAGGCAAAGAACACCCACAAGGAAAAGAGGGGACAGCCCCGGGGCTCCCTCAGGGTTAACAGTCTGCATTCTCACTTGCTAGAGAAGACGGGGCACTGGGTAAGATACTCAGAATGGTATTGCCTCAGCAAAGGGGAAAAAGTAAGCTTCACAGCTGTTCTGATCACTCTAAACAAAACTTAAAAGCAAGTCAGACTAATTCCAAGTAACTTAACTTAGCATCTCAACCATGAAGCTCAAGAATATATTATTTAAGAACACAAAAACACCCAGCAACGAAAAAGGTAAAATTCACAACGTCTTGTATTCAATAAAAAATTACCAGATATGGAAAAGTTTGAAAATGCGTGGAGAAAAACTAATCAACAGAAACAAACCCAGAAATGACACAGATAATAAAATTAATTGACAAAGACAATGAACATTGTTAAAACTATTCTCTAAGTTCTAAAAGACTGACAAATACCTGAGTGTTAGGTAATATATAATTATAAATTATAGTATTATTATAAATATATTATAAATATATAATTATAATTTACAAAATTATAAAAAGACCTAAGTCAAACTCCTAGATATAAAAATACAGTATCTGAGACGAAAAATACACTGGATGGGATTAACAGCATGTTAAACACTGCAAAAGAAAAGATGAATACACTTGAAAACACAGCAATAGAAATTATTCAAAATGAAACAGACAAAAATAATAAAATAAAAGACTTTGAAGAGAGCATGAGTGAGCTGCGGAACAACTTCAAATAGCCTAATATACAAAGGGGAAAAGGGCCGAAAAAATATTTGAAAAAAATTAATGGCCAAAAAAATTTCCAAATCTGATGAAAACTATAAGCGCATAGATCCAAAAAGCTCAACAACCCATAAGCATGAGAAACATGAAGACAACTACACAAGGCAGATCATAATTAAACTGCATAAAACCAGTAATAAAGAGTAAATCCTAAAAGCAGTCACAGGGAAAAAAGACAATACATGGGAGGGGGGAGAAAGACAATACATGGAAGAACAAAGGTTAAGTCTTTCCTATAAGACTTCTCGTAGGAAACAATGCAAGCCAGAAGACAGATGAGCAAGATCCTTAACACATGAAGAAAAAAACTGTTACCACAGAATTCTATACTCAGCAAAAATGTTTCAAAAACAAAGGCAAAATAAAGATTTTTCCAGATATTCAAAAACTGAAAGAATTCACCAATCTCTCAGGTGGAAGGAAATGATAATAGGTGTGTATCTGGAATTACACAAGGGAATAAAGAACACCAGAAATAGTAACATATTTGGAAAATATAAATTTTTATTTCTTAAATTGCTTTAAAAGATAATTAACTATTTAAAGCAAAAATAGTAGCAAACTATTATGGGGTTTATAACCTGTAGAAATAAAATTTATGATACCAATAGCACATCTGCTAGGAGTAATAAATGTTGAAGGATCCTGTACTATAAGGAAGGGGAATAACATCACTTGAAGGCAGACTGTAGTATGCTAAAGACATATTTTATAAACTCTAAAGCAACCACTGAAAAAAACAAAACAAAGAGTTATAGCCAGTAACCCAACAAAGCATATGTGATCATTAAAAGATAAACTCAACCCAAAAGAAAGCATGAAAAAAAGAAACAGGGAATAAAGAACAGATGGGATAAACTGAAAACCAATAGTAAGACAGTAGATTTCAACCCAATCACATCAACAATAACATTAAGTGTAAATGGTCTGAACATTCCGATTTAAATACAAAGAGTGTCAAATTGGAAAAGAAGTCTCAACTACATGCTGCTTAAAAGAAATATTTAAATATTAAACACTCATGTACCAGCTATCACTTATTAGACATGTACTAATCAATATGAAAAACTTCTCCTGCAAGGAGAAGTTTTTCATAGACATGTACTAATCAATATGAAAAACTTCTCCTGCAAGGACTTAACAGTATCAACGTGTAGTATAAAGCAACACAGATTAATGGGCAGGTGGAAAGAAAGGGAAATTTATAAGAGAATGATAAAGATTTATAACATTCAATTCTCCTTATTACCAGAGTCTGTCTTCTACTGAAAGTACATACTACTACATACTATCTAATCCTCTTTATGTCAAAAGTTCCTCCAAAAAAAAAAGGTATTTTAAACCATTCTCACTCAAATCAGATGTAGGCTACTACTATTAAAAAACAAAACAAAAGCCAAAACCAAAACTAACCAACCAAATACTATGTCCAATGCTTTAGAAAATCCAACAAGACACGATTTTTTACACACTAGAAATCCTCTGAATTTCAAGCTGGGATAAACCAACGGCTAAAAATAAAATACATGGCAAGCTGGACTTGGGTGAAGCAGGCAATATTCCCCAAATATAGTCCCTCCTCTCTTCAGAAGAAAGCAAATGTATCACTAAACACTTCACAGTTAACACATTACTATCTTTTTGTGACACCAATATCCTAGATGCTTAGAATTTTGAGAGCTTTTCTACTATCGGTAGTAAGTTTGGAACACACTCTGGCTCAGCCCCCTAAATCTACACAGAGCACATGGTTAGACTTCCTGTTTTTAAATCCTGGCTCCCCAAATTTCTAGCTGTGTGATCACGGGCAAGTTACCTAACTTAATGCATCAACCTCCTCTTCTGTAAAACGGAGGACAACCGGAAGGGTGTAACTTTTTAAAGAGAATGCTTTTATTAGTTATCTATTTAAGGACCTACTGTATAGCACAGGGAACTCTACTCAATATTCTGTAATGACCTATATGGGGAAAGAATCTAAAAAAGAGTGGACAGATGTATATGTATAACTGATTCACTTTGCTGTACACCTGAAACTAATACAACATTATAAATCAACTATACTCCAATAAAATTTTTTTAAAAATAGATAATAGCTATTGCATATTGAATGCTCACCATGAGCACAGCACTGTTCCAAGTGTTTTGCATACCATTATGTATTTAAATACTAAAAACCTACGTGGTATTGGGTTGGCCAAAAAGTGCCTTCAGTTTTTAAGGAAAAAATAAAAGACACATTTTTCACTTTCACCAAGAACTTTACTGAACAACGTATTCACCCTTTTGTTCCACTACCTTCTGCCATTTTTCAGGCAACTTCATAATTCCATCTTCCCAAAACTTTTTATCTTTTTGAGCAAAAAACTCTTCCAGGTGCCTTTTATAGTCTTCTGCCTTTTATAATCTTCCAGGGAAATGAAATTTTTTCCATTAAGAGAATTTTCTAAAGACCGAAATAAAGGGAAATCGGCGGATGAATCAGAACTTCCCAGCCAAGCTGTAACGGTTTTTGCCTATCAAAGAAACATGCGGTCTTGTGTTATCCTGATGGAAGATTATGCGTTTTCTGTTGACTAATTCTGGATGCTTTTCATTGAGTACTGCTTTCAGTTGGTCTAACTGGGAGCAGTAATTGTTGGAATTATTCGTTTGTGGTTTTCTGCAAGGAGCTCATAATAGCGGACTCCTCATTGAGTGCTGCTTTCAGTTGGTCTAACTGGGAGCAGTAATTGTTGGAATTATTCGTTTGTGGTTTTCTGCAAGGAGCTCATAATAGCGGACTCCCTTCCAATCCCACAATATGCTCAACATCACCTTCTTTGGATGAAGACCAGCCTTTGGTGTGGTTGGTGGTGGTTCATTTCGCTTGCCCCACAGTCCCTTCTGTTCCACATTATTGTACAGTATCCATTTATCATCGCCCGTCACAATTTGCTCTAAAAACGGAACGTTTTCATTACGTTTCGTAGAGAATTGCATGCAGAAATACAGTCAAGAAGGTTTTTTCCCCTTAACTTACGTGGAACCCAAACATCAAGGCGATTTAGCATAACCAAGCTGGTGCAAATGATTTTCAATGCTTGATTTGGATACTTTGAGTATGTCGGCTATCCCGCGTGGTATGACATTGATTGTTCTCAATTAATGTCTCGATTTGATCGCTAGGAACTTCAACTGGTCTACCTGACCGTGGAGCATCGTCCAGCAAGAAATCTCCAGCACGAAACTTCGCAAACCACTTTTGACACGTTTGATCAGTCACAGCACCTTCTCAATATACTGCACGAATCTTTTGTTTCAATTGCAATTTTACCTTTCTTGAAATAATAAAGCATAATATGTCGAAAATGTTGCTTTTCTTCCATCTTCTATATTAAAACGGCTACACAAAAATTCACCAATTGTGGTAAGTCTTTTTTTAAATGCACGCTGATATGACAGCTGTCACGTGCAATCTAACAAAATTGTTTCGAATAAAGTTAAAGACAACTAAGTGCTACTAGAGCCATCTTACGGAAAAAAACGAATGAACCTTTTGGTGAACCCAGTAATAAGCATTTTTATCTCCAATTTACAGATAAGGAAACTGAGGTGCAGAGATTTATGTTTCTCCCAAATTTACATATCTATTAAGGGGAGAGCTACGATTTTAACTCAGTCTAATTTCAGAACCTGTCATCTTAATCCATATGCTAAACGAGTAACTCCTTTATAAACCTTTTTTCAAAGCTGCCTGTCTTTCACTCTAGACTGTGAACTATTGAATGACAAGAGCTCTGTCTCCTTCATTTTGAGTAATCCCAGCAGCCAGCACAGAGTATAAGCAGGCCCACGGAAGGTGCTGGAGGAACTGCGGGTGTGCGTGGTCCTGCTTCACATGTCGCTGACTTGTGCTCGGGCAGGAATCCAAAGGCTGGTGTTCTCTCCCAACCTCACCAGTCCTCAGCTCTGCTGCTGTAGGAAGGTCACATCACCTCCCTAGACCTGAGTGTTCCCATCTGTAAAATGAAGAACTGGACTAGATCTAAATTCCCTTTCAGGTCTAAAATTTCCAAGAAAAGCCAATATCACTCTTCGGAAAAATGAACAGAAGAGTTGCCTCTGACCAGGAGAATCGAAGCACCTTGTAGTTTTCAGGGCAATATTTAGAGCCCTTTTATTTCTTATTTAAAATCCCTTGCTCCCCCAGAATAAGAACTCCTACTGGGCCTGGGCCTAGCCTGTCTTGTTTACATGTGCTCCCCCAACAATGTACCTGACTTGTGGAAGATATCTGATGTTTAATGAGTGAATGCGCTACAGGTGAAAACTTGTGAGCAATAAGTGAAATGAGGAAATATTTTTATGTAACACTCTAAATCAGCTGTTTCCTAAATCCTATAAATGGATGGCTAATTTTATTAGCTGGATGTTCATTTTAGATATATCTATTTACTTCAGTTACAAAAACTGTGCTTTAAAGACTCATTCACAGGACTTTAACATGCTTTAGTTCTTGCTGTTTCAGTATTTTTCACCTACATCTAAGCAGCTTTTTGTTCCAGAAGGCCCATGGAGCATAAAAAGCATTGTAACATCAACAGTAAACACTCAAAACTTTTTTCCGAAATACATATACCTTGTCTATGCTACAACTAGATCATAAAAGCAGCAGCTGAAAAGTCATGAGACACAGCTCAAAACTCAGAGGAACACGTACTGAACCCCGGCCCCCGCCAGCCAATCTTTTTCCTAATGCCTTTAAGTATAAAGCTATTACAATGTTGAAATAAACCATTTACTTTGAGGTTTATTTCTGTAGATTATGCATAGAACCACACACTGAAATTTAATGCAGTCTCAATTAACCAGGGTTCTTGAAACAATTATTTAGGAATTGATAAAGCTATACATCTTTATGCCCTGAGGTTTTCCTTCTAAAAGCCTGAAAAATGAAATAAGTTTCTAAAATTGAATGACTACCTTTTTACTTTAATAACTTATGATTACATTATAAAAACAGAAATTAGGACCAGAAGTATACTATATGCAAAATACATACTATATGCCTTCTTACCCCTGGCTTGTGCATTTTATCTTAATGCAGACATCTGAGCCTCCCCCCGGAGATGGATGATGCTTCACTGCGGTGGGCTCTGGCCTCTGAATATTTTTTAAAATGTTACATGTAACTGAGACAGCAACGAAGTTGAGAACCACTGCACTAAGCTACAACACTTAATGCTAGATTGCTTTAAGCAATTACTTCGAGCAAGTAATTAACTCAGTGTCTTTTTCTAAATTTAAGTATTATCAATTGGAGTAGTGACTCCTCACACTGATTTGTATGCATTCCAGGGAATACCACAAGTCTTAAAACAAAATTCAGTACAAACTTAATTTTAAAAAGAAATTCCTTAACTTAAAAGAAGGGAAGGGGAATACCCACTAAAACTGAGTTTCTGAAACATGTCCTCCTCATCCATTACAAAGTCAGAAAAGCAATAGGTTCCAGCCCTGGCCTGTCTTTCTGCTTACATATTAGGTAAAGGCACAGTGACTCACAACCGAAAAGCTGTGAGCGCTGCATGCAGTCAGCACCCAGAGAGTGTCCTACTTGAAGAACTGTCCCCGAAGTGCACTCTCCCATAATAAACACAGTTTAAGTTAAAACATGTAAAACATAAAAGTGTAAGAAAAAAAAATTATCCAGTTCCTCATCTCAAAGGGAACAGAAGACTGGAGGAAGGGACGTCAGCAGTGACCTCAGAAGAGCTGTGGGGTGGAGACCTGCTCCAGGTTCCTGAAGGGGAGAGGAAGGACCTTAAGTGCCAAAGTAAAACAACTTGACATGTTTTAGGAAAACCACCCTAAATGGTAACAAAGATTTGCCCTCTGAAGGAGAATTTGATAGGGGTTATTATCTCCAATTTACGGATGAGAAAATAAAGTTGTGAGGGGTTAAGTGATCTGCCCCAGGTTACAGTGCTACCAAGAAGCAGAGTTAAGACTTGAATGAACATTTTGTGACACTCAAAACCAAGCTCTTATTACAGCAGAGGTAACTGCACGGCTATGTAACAATGAAGCAGTGTGGGCCTTGCCCAAAGAGCTTTCAAAAAATGTCCGCACACGGACCAAGAGTTAAGCTGTTAAGTCATAAATACCAGAAGTTGACATTTTCTGATATAAAGCTTTTGGTATCTTGAGTCAGCCTCTTTCTTCATAGTCACGCCTGTAATTTTCTTTACATCGGCAACAAAATTTGCTGTTAACTGCAGAAGCTCACCCTCCCTCCAGTTTTGCTAACACTGCCACTGCTTTCCAGCATCCTTTTCTACCCCATGACCTTTAATACTTTAACAACTGCTCCAGGGCGGCTTTCAGACCACATGGCATGCGGCTTTCTGAATCACTACCAATAATCTCAAAATGGGGAAAACAAATGATTGTCGAAAAGAATAAACCATCATTAAATTAATTTACGTATTACATGTAAATTAACTAATGTAGCTGCTTCCAAAGGTGTCTAGGAAACAAATCCTCCTTGCTGGGATAGTCTATTACATTCTTACTTTTTAGTATCTCACCATCAAATGGTTCATTTTCAAGGGAGGCACACCCACTACTCTTTTTTTAGGTTAGAAACAGGCAGCACAAAACTTCTATTTAAGAAATACAAAATGAAAAACAAATATCTCCACTGTATACTAAGGCAGTGCTGAGAGATGAACACGCGGAGACTGAGCAAAAAGCAGAGGAAAAGGAAAGAAATGGGAGCTGTGGTGCTACGGAGTTAAAAGACACCTTCACGACACCTTTACACTTCACAGCTGGGAAAAACAGCCCCTTCTTTGCTGAAAGTCTTCCAACAGACTATCTGCATCTATGCCACGCCATAGGCAACCATCCGAAAGCCGAATGCTGTCTTTAGAAGTGTTCCTTTTTCAGGACAACCATTCACTTCTTCCTTCCTTCATTCAGTAAACACTTGGGCAGCTACCATTTCCCAAGCGCTCCGCGGCTACGGGGCTGGCATGGAGCGTTCAGTACTGAGGAACCTCAATGGCCAGTTATGAAGAGCCAAGGGAACAGGTTTCTTCCATTTTGTTAAATTAACCATCAACACTGGTGTCATCTGGACCAGTTACCAAACTAGCTGGTTGGTCCAGAAATCAATCAAACTGCACTCACCAGCCCCTCACCAGAGGTTTCAGAATTGGCCAAAAAAAAAAAAAAAGTCAGCTTCTCTCTCTGAGTGCTTGTGGTCCTGTTCCTCCAGACAGGTGAGAAAGAACAAGGAGCATGTGTAGAGAGAGCAGCAGAGATGAGAAGCCGGAAGAATCCCTGCTTCTGCTGTTTGTTACCCAGAACAGCTCAGGCCTTGAGTTATCAGACTGATAAAGTCACACACTTGCATGTCCTTATAATAATCTTTTTATTTAAACCAGTTGAAACTGGACTTTGTTACCTGCAACATACAGAGTCTTAACCAATAACAAAACTGGTATGAGACCGGACTCCCTGACTTCCCCTCGCAAAGTAGAGGGGCTGAGAACACGGCCCCTGAGCCAGACTGCCTGGGCGCCTCTCCTGGCCCTCCAACGCACTAGGTACACAGAGCCTGGGCCTTGATTTCAACATCTGTAAAATGGGCCTAACAGTACCCACCACTAGGAATGGTTTAAATTTTAAATGAGTTTCTACACTCAAAGCAAACAAAGCTTGCCCCATAGTAACTGCCTGACAGGAGTTACTGCTTTTGTTGTTCGATTAGCACAACTCCATGGTGGAGCTAATGCTCCAACTAAGACCCCTCGCCTAGCTCCACTCCTTCCCTACAGCATGGGGGGGGGGGGGCGCGGAGGGGGATGGCAGGGCCACCCTCACGCAGGGGCTGGGGCAGGTTCCGCGACTGCTGAGTGGGGAAGAGCAATACAGGAGAGAGAAAAGCAGTACTGGGTGACCCACAGCCCCAGGCACCACCCAGCCAGAACCCCCCACGGCCCTCCCTTCTGTTCCGCTCATCTTCTAAACCTAAAGGCTTCTTGCATACTTTCAGATTCAGCAGATGATTTCAGCTTGCCAAAAAAATCACCCCAACCGGTATAAACTTTACGATTCTTCATTATTTGTGAGTTTTATTTTCGCATGTAATGGGGATCGGGCAATTAGGCTACCGACATCTGTGAAACTTAAATCTATTTATGATAGGTAACAACTGAGACACTAAACCCATCCGTGGTCCTGTCAAGGGTATATTAGAAGACTCAATGTAAAGAGTTTGGAATAAATTTGAACACCATCCCGAAGGGTTCACTGAACGAGGACTAAGCATGGCCCAAGCGCAGCCCAGAGATCAAGCACCTGCCTTTAAGAAGTAGAGGGTTCTAATATATAAACAGCCAGTGCAGTTCAATATTGAAAAAAACCTCATTAAAAAATGGGCAGAAGACCTGAACATATCTCTTTCCAAAGACCTACAGATGGCCAATAGGCACATGAAAAGATGCTCAACATCACTAATCATCAGAGAAATGCAAATCAAAACCACAATGAGATATCACCTCACATCTGTCAGAATGGCCATCACCAGAAAGTCTACAAATAACAAATGCTGGACAGGGTGTGGAGGAAAGGGAACCTTCCTACACTGTTGGTGGGAATGTAAATGGGTGCAGCCACTATGGAGAACAGTATGGAGGTTCCTTAAAAAACTAAAAATAGAACTACCCTGTGATCCAGCATTTCCACTCCTGGGTATTCATCCAAAGAAAACAAAAACACCAGTTCAAAAATATACATGCACCCCAGTGTTCACTGCAGCAGTATTTACAATAGCCAAGATACGGAAGCAACTGAAGTGTCCATCAACAGATGAAAAAATAAAGAAAATATGGTATATATATATATATATATGTGGAATATGACTCAGCCATAAAAAAAGAATGAAATTCTGCCATTTGCAACAACGTGGATGGACCAGAGGGTATTACACTAAGCGAAGTAAGTCAGACAGGGAAAGACAAATATTCTACATTACCACTTATATGTGGAATCTGAAAAATACAACAAATGAGTTAACAAAACAGGAACAGACTCGCAGACACAGAGAACAAACTAGTGGTTACCAGAGGGGAGGGGGGATGGGGGAGAGCAAGTTAGGGTGTGGAATTAAGAGATACAAACTACTATGTATAAAACAGATAAGCAACAGGATATACTGGACAGCACAGGCAACATAGCATTATTTTGTAATAACTTTAAATGAAGTATAATTTATAAAAATATTGAATTATTATGTTGTATACCTGAAACTAATACAATATCGTGAATCAACTATACTTCAATGTTTAAAAAAATAAAGAAATCAAGGGTTCCACCTTGTGCACTGCTGGTGGGAATGAAAACATCTGGTGAGGATGGTGGTTCCTCCAAAAACTAAAAAGAGAACTATCATATGATCTGGGAATTCCACTTCTGGGTATTATCCAAAGAAAATGAAAACACCAGTTTGAAAAGATATCTACCCTCCACATCCACTGCAGCATTATTCACAACAGCCAAGATACAGAGACAACCCAAGTGCCCACTGACAGATGAATGAATAAAGATGTGGGATGTGTGTGTATGTACACATACGTATGTACACACACACACACACACACACAAAAAAAACACAAAGTGGAATATTACTCTGCCATAAAAAAGAATGAAATCTTCCATTTGCAATAATGTGAATGGACCCTGAGGGCAGTATGCTGAGAGAAATAAGTCAGACAGAGAAAAACAAATACCATATGATCTCACTTATGTGTGGAATCAAAAACCCCAAAACCAAGCTCATAGCTGCAAAGAACAGATCGGTGATTGGGGGATAGGGGGAGATGGGTGAAGGTGGTCAGAAATCACAAACTTTCAATAATAAAATAAATAAGTCATAGGGATGCAATACACAGCATGGCGACTACAGTTAACACTACTGCATACTGAAAGTTGCTAATAGAGTGTATCTCAAAAGTTCTCATTACAAGAAAAAAATTCCGTAACTATGTACGGTGACAAATGTTAACTGGACTTATTGTGGTGATCATTTCAAAACATATACAAATATCCAATCATCACGCTGTATGCCTGAAGCTAATATAACGTTTTTTTGTTTTTTTTAAATTTTTTGGCCGTGTGGCATGCAGGATCTTAGTTCCCCGACCAGGGATCAAACCTGTGCCCCCTGCATTGGGAGCTTGGAGTCTTAACCACTGGACCACCAGGGAAGTCCCATGAAGCTAATATAATGTCGTATGTCAGTTATACCTCAGAAAGACATACGGGAGGGGGAGGAAAGAGAGAAAGAAAGGAAGGAAGGAAGGAGGGAGGGAGGGAGAGAGGGAGAGAGAGAGGAAGAAAGGCAAAGGGGAAAAAACAAAGGGTTCTGAAGGGCCAGGAAGTAGTTTAAAAAAAAAAATCATACATACATGATTTTTTCCAAAGATATTTTCTTGGCAAAAATGTTTTTAAAATTATTCTAGAGCCAAAATTCCAGGTGTGTAGCCATCGAGGTAGTAAAAAGGAGAGGGGAGACAGGAAGCGTGTAGCATGTCCACAATCTTACAGTGCTGGGGCTTCTCTAGAAATTCTGAAATAATGGCAAACTCTGGGGCTCCTCTTCCCAGGAACCCAGGTCCAGCAGAGCCAATCAATCCACGGTTTCTCCTTTGCTTTTTTCTGCTTCTCTTTCAGATGTATCTTATTTGTACAAAATAGCAATGTGGGGATGTAAATGTAGCCTGTGGGGAAAAACAAGCGAGACCCCATTTCTGACCTCGAGAGAAATAGGTCACCTCTCTTTAGACCCCTTTCCCTTCTCACTTCAGAGCCTCCCAAGGACCACCTTTCCCTTCGACTCCCTCAGTCTGTAAACCCTCCAGTTCATACTGCCTTTCCCTGGCTCACCCCCGGGAAGAGAAGAGAAGAGGAAGAGGAAGAGAAGAGAAGAGGAAAGAGCTGCCTCTCAGGCCACCACCCTCCCTCTCCGGCCACCACCCTCCCTCTCCAAGGCTCCTCAGAACCGCTGCAGGGCTTTTACCTCCCAGCCCCCAGCAAACTGCTCCTCTCCCTTCCCCTCCACTCAGCACTGAAAGCAAGGCCCTTAGAGGCGGGCTAGTCCCTCTCCCGCAGGTGTGCTGGGATAGGGGCTCAGCTGGGAATCACTGTGATCACCGCACAGAAGGTTTAGATGAAAGGCAACTATGGTTAGAAAAAAATCAAACAGTTATATCTTAGGTCACTAACAAACCTTAATATACAGTGTCTTGTTCACTACCTGTTTCATGTCGTTTTATGTTGAGAGCATCTATCGGCACACAATCTAATTCAGTGCTATACACACAGAGACACATAAATAAATGCTCAGCTTATCATTTTAGTCAAATAAAACTTTTCAAATCTTTTTTTCTGATGGTGGCCGTTACTCTAATATTTTATTGCAAAAGTAACTTTACACTTATCTGTAATGCAGCAACTTCAATGCCTTTACCAGCAGGTGCTTCACCTAACACTGGTAAATATCCAAAGCATGATCCCATCTTCTCATTTTGATCTAAATTTTAAATCACTAGGTATAGTGCATATTTTCTTTAAAATTACACCTATGTTTAAAATCTTAAGGACAAACATTACATTTACATGAAGTAGCAGAAATAACTTTGTTTTGTTTCTACCAATGAAAGATTAAAACTGACTGCTTTCATCACTTCAACTTGACTATAATTTCTTTTTTTTTTCACTTTAATGCAAGAAATATGTTTAATAAAAATTAAAAGTAACGAACTTTGGGGGCTCATTTTTTTAATGAGTATGCATACTAAATTCAATTTCCATTTCCATTCTTCCGTTGTACATTGGGCTTCTATTACCATTTGTCTCATTCTGCAGTTCTTTGCAGAAGTTTCTGTGTCCCCCAATCTCTGGAATCCTATGTATGTAGAGACCAAATTTTAGTCGTCTTTGTATCTCAAACAATTCCCAGCACGTTTTCAAAACTACACGTGAAATTAATTTGAATCTACTGTATCTATAATATTGATGTGTGTAAAAGGGTGGTACATATATTGGGCTCTGCTTTAAGTTTAGATGGATGTAAATATTATTCAAATTATAGATGTTCGAAAAGTATTATTTACCTAGAACAAATAGAGATTTTAGGTAAAACTAGATTTGGACATTCTAATACCTTAACTAATAGGTCACATTCTTTTTTTTTTTTTTTTAACATCTTTTTCGGAGTATAACTGTTTTACAATAGTGTGTTAGTTTCTCCCTTACAACAAAGTGAATCAGTTATACATATACATATGTTCCCATATCTCTTCCCTCTTGCGTCCCCCTCCCTCCCACCCTCCCTATCCCACCCCTCTCGGTGGTCACAAAGCACAGAGGTGATCTCCCTGTGCTATGACTATCTTAGTGACTGATGTTAACATCTAAAGAAACATGTATACAACTACTGCTAATCAAATAATTTGTTTCAGTAATCATTCAAACTTCTTAGACATCTCCTGGTGTTAGGCTCAAGAAATAAAAACAGTCGCATTTTAAAGAAAACACAAATAATGGTAACTGAGTGTGATAAATGCTAAAGAGGTTAAGTATAAAGTGCCATGGAGGACAGATGAGAGAGCTGTGTGGGGTGAAGCCCCTCCGTCTGTGCTTTGAAAAATAATAAGGATAGAAATTGGGAGAGAGAACGCTCCAGGGAGTAGGCTGAATATAGTTAAGTTATAGTTAAGTTATGGGCGGCGGGTAGGCTGAATATAGTTAAGTTATGGGCGGCGGGGGTGGGGTGGGGGGGTGCTGAGGGTGAAGAAATAACAAGATGAGGATCAAGTGGACTGGAATCAGGCTGTAAAGGATTTCTACATCACATAAAGAATTGGGGTACTTAATTCTAAGGGCAGTTGGAGTCCTTCGATTTTTAAAAGAGGAATGCCATGATGATGAAACCTACACTGGAGAACATATAGAGGGGTAAATGGCCAGCCTGATGCCACAATGTCAGTGGCTAAGTTGTGGAATAAGCCGTGTTTTCATCTAAACACAGTTCTGTGGAGTAAAAACTGAACAAGCGATATCGTGAGGTAAGGTTCAATTCGGGGCTACTGTATGAGAAGGACGGTTAGGCATGCAGGCTTTGAAGGGCTGGGGCCTAAACACAGCTCCCCCAGTTAAGTGACCTTGGGCAAGCTGGGTAACCACTTTAAGCCCCTCCTTCCTCATCTGTAAAAGGGGAGTAACTATCATAATGACATAAGTGTTAGCTGCTATAATCACCATTTAAGTTTTATTCTACTTTTAAAGTCTGCACAGCATAGAATATGAAGCAGAAAGAAGCTAAACTAAGATTTGTACAGTAAGTCTAAAGAGTTGTCCAGAATATCATACATCAGGCTTCCCACTATTCCTTCATTATTGTGCATAAAGTGAATACCCAGAATATTGGACACATTCATATCATCTTACAGTGCAATTATCAAAATTCGTTTCAAAGTCAAACATAAATTACTTCAGTTTTTGTGTATTTTGATTATTTCGTATTATTGGTTTAGTTTCCTTGAGTGAATACCCATGTTATATCTGCCCTGAAATTTTGTCCCCTTAAGCATTTTTATTTTGATTATTTAGTATTATTGGTTTAGTTTCCTTTTGAGTGAATACCCATGTTATATCTGCCCTGAAATTTTGTCCCCTTAAGCATTTTGAATGACATGTATAAATTTTGAATGATACGTGTAATGTTTTCTATAATGGTAAATAAGTGAAACAAAAATTTCCTAGAGGCCTCTTTCTTAGCTGTTTCTAATTAGCTCAGTTGAAAAAAATCATGAGAACTACTCCTTCAGTAAGAAAACGTACCCTTCCGTAAGAACTGATGTAATTTCTTATCAGTGCAACTCCCAACCTCATTTATTAGGATATGCTGGAATTACATTTCATTTTACAGGTCATTTCTATAGCATAAAAAACAAATCAAAACAAGAGTTTCAGGAACTGAAGTTTCAAATACACACCTAAGAATGATTATATCACTAATCTTATTACCTGTCTTTGGCCTACAGGTCCCCTTTTAGTCCAAATTTTCAGCTATCATAACTAAAAAGTATGGCAAAACTATTACTCCACAAAAGGATCTACCGAATCAAGGAAACTGGAAAGCATGCTACGTAGTCCTATCACACAGATGTGGAGCTTCATGCTGCAGAGATCAATCTTTTAAATATCAAAGGCAACCAAGCGGGGACTGGGGAGAGATCCAGCAAGCTGCCCCCCAACCACCGAGGGTCCCACACTGCTTCCCCAAGCTCTCGTTTGCTGTTCCTGCTCTGCAGAGGTAGAAGTCAAACTCCTGATGGCTTCCACATCAGCAGACCCAGGCCATCTGCACTTCAGCTGGAAGCCAGGCAAGCAGGCGACAGAGATAACTAAGGAGCTGTTTTTGTCGGCTCGGAGGCATTACAAAGTATTCACACGTTCACCCAACCAATATGTCAGGACAAGCAAGCTGAGCACAGTTATACTGCCCCTCACAGGTTCAGACACAAATTGTGGGAGCATGTCTTTAATTTTTATAAAATTTCTAAATGTAATAGATATAAGGCATCTAGATGTAATAGGTATGATAGATGTATTACATCCAGATGAAAATAGAACTGCTATGTAAAGAAATGTCAGTGAATCTGTTCATAAGGCCAAAAAAACCCAAACAAACAGAAAAAACAAAAACCAAGGATATTTACAAAGAGTATCTCCGGTAAGCTCTCTTTTTATGAGTTGGAAATTTTGTCTGAGTACAGGCCAAGCACGGTGGTAGAGCACTCCTCTACTTAAAACTTTCAATGGCCTTCTACCGAAATCAGTAAGATTGGACCCCCACCTACCTCATCTCTTACTACTCTTCACCCTCACTCATAACGTCCAGTCTTCTATTTGTTGTCTTTGGGCCTAAAAATGCCATTCTCATGGCTGGGTCCTTGTCATCACTCGGGGCCATCTCCCCCCAGTGGCATCACCAAGGCTCCCACCTGCCCTGTCACTCACTATGTCATTACTCTGTTTGAATTTCTTAGTATTGTTAGCTGAAATTACTTTTTTGTACATTTTTCCTTCCAGTTTCTTTGATACATAATTGGCATACAGCACTGTATAAGTTTAAGGTGTACAGCATAATGATTTGACTTACACACATCATGAAATAACCATCACACAAGTTGAGTGAACATCCACCATCTCATACAGACACAACATTAAGGAAACAGAAAAAAGTTTTTTTCTTGTCATGAGAACTGTTTTGTACATTTTTAAAACTGTCCCTCCCTCCATCTGAATGTTACCTCCACGAGAGCTTTTCCCCTGCTCTGTCTTGTGTGCCCGGCAGGACAGGAAATGCCCACTGAATGTTAGGGTGAGCGCCTGAATACGCTGAGGAGCAGCTGATGGCAGCCGTGTCCTAAGTCAGAGGGCCATACGATGGGACACGCCAGGACAGACACAGACCAGGTACTGGCAGTGTTCTCAATGATCTGTACTGCTCAGCCTGGGTCACAGGAAGACAGGCAGGCAGGGAACACAGGTGGGGCAGGCAGGAGACGCCTTGCCCACCCCAGCTGAGTCACTGATAACCAAGCCACGCCTCATGTACTTGCAAAACTAGTAATAAGACTGAACTGGAACAAACAAAAATCTGTTATTATTACAGACAACTCTCATGATGCGAATCATGTGCTTTCAGTATGTTACATTACTTTAAAAACTCATTCAAGGAACATAATTACTAATCTACTGGGCCTGGTAAATACCTGTTGGGGAATGAATCATACTTTCAAAGTTTAGGCCAATAGCAATTCACATATATAGTCTGGATACACACAATCATATCTCTTCCTCAAAAAGTCAAGTGTCACAAACTATCTGTTTTCTGGCTCGAGTGAGTATGTTCAGAATAGACCGAGAAAACTTCACCCAACTGGCTAACTGTTTTGTTCTGAAGGGACAGGGAGAGGAGGCAGCACAGCGGGGTATGAGGGGAAAGAGATGCCAGAGGGAACCGACAAAGCCTGCAACCAGAAAGGGAATCGTAAATTAAGCCTGCAGCGATGTCATTAGTATCGGAGATTTGACTTAGCCCTTTCAACAACAAGACAGCATTTCTTCTCCTGCACTTCCAGGTCAAAGGACAAGGAGTAAATGTTACCATCAGCAAACCTCACACTTCTCTAGGGGCTTGTCAGATCTCAGAGAAGCTTCAGAACTGGAAGGCCTTACTACCAGGTTGGGAAGTTTAATAAACCTTTGGAAAGCAATGAGAGTTGGACTGTAACAAACCTCTAAATGTAGAAAGGTTTCAAGAATGGCCCTGGAAAAAGAAAAAGACAAACACAGCACCAGTCATCTGTGGATGAAAATTCACTCATCTCATAGTAAAGCAGGACACAGAAACAGAGAGAGGGAGCATCCAATCCTCCAAGCTACAAAATTTCCATCATAACAATTAATTTGGGCTCCAAGACCTTAATCGCTTTTTAGTTTTTTTTTCATAGTCATGTGTTTTAACTTGCAAGTACTACAGTACAGAATTTCCTCCCACTATATCTAAATGCAAATAGTTACAGTAAAATACAGTAGAAGAAATCCTTACATCTACACAGAATCCAGCAGTGTGGCCGGACAGAATGAAAACCAATTTCAAATTTTGGTTCTAACAAGAATTGCGTCCTTAACATGTGATTTATTTTAGGACTGGTCCATATCACTTGACAATGTCTACTATGTAATAAATACATTTTGGATGTGGAAACATCTCAGTATTCTGAGCTACAAAGAAGCAGCACTTTCTGGGGGGGCTGCCAATCTGAACAATAAAGCTATGCATTGAAGACTTTCCTAAAGTTATTCAGAAAAAGGACCAAGGCCAAAGCAGTATCATATACTATTAAGTAACAGAAGGCATTGCTATCTCTACTCCCAGTCTCTGCTCACACATTACTATAAATACTTAACATACATTTACTGAACTATTTACTTAGGTTAGAGGAAAGTTATATTTCATGTTTATATAAAAAATCCTCCTGGGTGCTTGTTATAAAACAAATGTTTTCTTTCAGAGTCTTTGATGTACACCAATTTCAACAATCTCTTTTTCTTTAGGATAAATGTGTTCTAGAAAAGTCTGCTAAGAAATAAAATTTTACAAAACCAATTCCAATAAATTTCCTTAAAAAACTGAGCTGTATTCCCATAAAGGAGGAAGGGTTATGAGTGGTGGTAGGAGAAATTTAAGTTATTTGGGGAGCAAAGCGCCATGTAGCCAAAACACTTGCAGCTCCACAAGGTACCATTTGCTTTTCTCTGGCAGTACCTAATGTTTTTGTGATTCCAACGAATACTCTGAACTAGCGATTCCAACGAATACTCTGAACTAGCAGAATGTCTCCCAATCCTGAAAATTTCTAAATTCTACGGTCAACACTCCCAGACCTCTGCTCTCACTTCTCCAGACAGCCTGAGTCACCGACTCACCCAAATGACACCATTTACTGGCTGCCCGCATCTCACCAGGTGGACCCAGCAACAGGACTGAAGTCTGAAGCTTCACGTCATACAAATAAAAATGGATTTCTCTGTGTCGTCAATTTTAACTCATAAATTTGTCAGTTATTTGAATAGGAGAGATCATGAATAATTTCTCCTCCAAATACTTATTTGCTATAAGGGCATACTAGAAAATAACCCCTAATTGTCTTAAGATGTGAAAGGTATCATTCATAACCCAAAGGACCCACCTCTGAACACAGCTAATGTCAATGAAGTGTAACGTATTTGTGACACTAAAATGTAGTGTTTCGACAACTTCTGTGATGTGACTAAAAAGACAGCAAGCAGGTCACTCAGGGTGCTTGTGCAGCGCTTCCCCAAACCTCACCCCCAAACCTGAACGGGAATCTGGCGTCGGGATTGTTCTACACAGCTGCTATTTAAACACACTGCTCTGATGGGAAGAACTAAGATAAACATTTGCACTGTGGGACATTCTCTCATATGAAACTATTAACCACATGCGGCAATAACTCTAGGTGTCTTGACGTCCGTCCCCTGGCTGACTGTGTGTAATTTACAATTACGTGCCTTGAGAACCAATCTCTGAAAAGGGGATATCAATTATCAAGTTACACAGGACCCAGAGTGCCTGGGAAAATCTGAAACAAATTAATAAAACGTGACAGGTAGATGACTGATGCTTACATGATGCTTTAAGAGTTCCAGGTACATTCAATGTACCTGGAATTATCCAATTTTGGTTAATGTACCAAAACATTAACATAACAGTCAATCTGAGAAGGATGAAAAAATACTATGATAAATAACTTATGCTGTGTTAAAAGTAAACACGTAGGGCTTCCCTGGTGGTGCAGTAGTTAAGAATCCACCTGCCAATGCAGGGGACAAGGGTTCAAGCCCTGGTCTGGGAAGATCCCACGTGCCGCAGAGCAACTAAGCCCGTGCGCCACAACTACTGAGCCTGCGCTCTAGAGCCTGTGAGCCACAACTGCTGAGCCCACGTACCACCACTACTGAAGCCCATGTGCCTACAGCCCGTGCTCCACAGCAAGAGAAGCCACCGCAATGAGAAGCCCACGCACCACAAGGAAGAGCAGCCCCCGCTCGCCGCAGCTAGAGAAAGCCCACGTGCAGCAACAAAGACCCAATGCAGCCAAAACTAAATACATAATTAATTTTTTAAAAAAGTAAACACGTATACCCACTCATTCTAGTGCATTCACAAGTGTGAAGAGCACAAAATATTGATGCAAATCAAAGCATGTAAAAAAGCTTAAGGACGGCAGCAGCAACTTACTGATTTTCCAATTTATCCACTGCCTAGTATTTTCAAATTAGGTCCAGCAAAAGGGATTCATCAAGATATAATACATGAATCCTGCACTATTTACATATGGTATCCATACCACAATGTTAGCCATAAAGATCACAAAGGCCTTGAATCCAGTAAAGCAGAACTTTTTCTGGTGGAGGAAGAGAAAAGGAACCCTCCCTCCAATCCTTTGAGAATTCACTGAAAATGACAGACCCCCACCTCAAAGAGAAATAATATACACAATGTTAAGAAATTCTACACTAGTGTAAAAAATCTGGTAATACTGAATCACTTCCCTGATAAACACAATGAAATCTTCTAGTTGGGAACAGTAACACAAACATCTTTTCCTTCTCAAAAATCAGCCCCTCTATTGTTGGATCTGTCTTGTGAAGGTCACCAACCAATGTGAAGTCATAAAATCCAATGGGTACTTGCTGGTCTTCATGTTCTTCCACCTCAAGCAGGATTACTTCAGAGTTGATCATCACTCTACCTCAAAACCCTTCCCACTCGCTGCTTTCTGACCCCATGTTCTCTTGATTTTCCTTTCTCTCAGCCTCCTTTGCTGGTTTCTCTCTCCTTCAGATTCTACAACCTCTAACTAAAGATGTCCAAGTCTTTATCCTGAGCCCTCTTCTCACTATACCTTTCCTCTCCAGGTGAGCTAGAGGTGTTCCCCAAACCTTCAAGAGCCTCTATATACTGACATCCCCCAAGTGTATACCTACCTCAAGTTTTAATGTGTCTTGAGTTCACGATATTCCTCTGAACTCCAATTACTTACAGCTAACGTCTACTTGACACCTTCATTTGGATGTGTCACTGGAATCTATCTCAAACCTAACACATCCAAAAAAACCTCATTTTCCTTTCCTGCTTCATCCCAACACACACAGACACACACACACACACACACACACACACACACACACACTTCCAGTAAAACGTCACCATCATCTACCTAGTTTCTAAAACCACAGAAACCTGGAGCCACTCTCAGCCCTCCCTCCCCTGCCAAACGCAAGCCATCAGCAGGCCCAGGGCTCTAAGCCGCCCTCACTGCCACTGCCCTAGACCCAACCACGGTCACCAGCTGCCTGGAATAAAGCCCACCTTCCTTTCCGGTCACCTTTTCTCCAACTCGTGTCTTCCTCCCAGCTATTTCCCACAGAGCAAGGAGGGTGGGGAAAGACTTTTAAATCGTTACTGAAATAATGTCACTTCCTTGCTTCCAAACCTTGAATGGCTTTCCACTGTTCTTAGAATGCAATGGTTTACAAGACCCCGCATCATGTGATTCCCGCAGCCCACAGCCTGTGTGTGTGCTTCCCTCTGGGATGTTCTTCCCAAGGATGTGTTCTGATTTTCACAAGGATATCTCCTTTCTTCTCATCTTTCAGGTCTTTGCCTAAAAGTCTTCCTAAGCCTTCTCTAAGTAACCCCCTCCGCAATTTTTCTCTACCACCGCACTGTTAATTTCTCTCCTACCAGTCAATACAAACTGTACTTACTAATCCTCTAACTTGGTTAATGTCTGCACTGCCTACTAAAACTCAAGCTGCACAAGCCAGAGGCCAGGTCTGTGTAGTCACCCACAGAGCCTAGCACACAGAAGACACACCTTGGAGATACTGCAGGTTCAGATCCAGACCACTGCCATAAAGCAAATATCGCAACACAGCAAGTCACACACACTATCTGGCTTCCCAGAGCGTATATGTTACGTTTACACTACGCTGTAGTCTAAATGTGTAACAGTATCACGTCTAAAAAAGCCACGTACACACCCTAAACAATACTCTATTGCTAAAAAATGCTGATCATCACTTGACAACGCAGGGCTGTCACAATCTTCAATCTGTAAAAGCCGTGGTATCCATGAAGCGCAATAAAACGAGGTCTGCCTGCATTTGAAATGAATCCGATCTCATTCACTCACACTGCTGTCACTCTTCCACAGCACTGCTTCCTGATTATAATTCTGACTCCCTGAGCTGTACCCTCTCTAAAACTTTTCTTTAAGTCATTCCAAGTTGCTCCATCTATTGCTATTTGAAAATGTGCTTCAATGTCTTTTTCTATAGAACTTATTTTGGATCCATCCCACATCAATTTTCTATCTATCAAGTTAAATAGATACAAACACCCAATTTCCTGGTCTTACACATAATGGTCATCATTTCAACGGTGGTCAACCCTACTGGGACCTCTCATTGACTATTACTATCTAAAATTTAGTACTGACACAGGTCACTATAGACAACCAGAGGTGACACCTGCAACAAATGCAATGCTGATGCTATGTAAGAGCTGGATAACACAGTCTCTTTATTCTGGCCTGGTCATGTTCCGGTTCACTTTGTCATGTTCAGGTTCTTCAGAAAGCAGACAGAGGTCAGTTTTTGACTACTTTGTTAATTCAAGTATTAGGGAAGAGTATGCTGCTTCAAGTAGCAAAACCCGGTGACAGCTTTCAGTTATGTCTGGCATATGAAAACTGTTTGCTTTGTAGGACTTTCCTGACTGAGTGAGACATCACTCTGGCCTTCCACAAGTCTGTCATCTATGTAGTGTGGCATGGACACTACAAGCAATTCACTGTCACTCGCATATATGTTTCAAGAAAGGAGCCATTAGCACACAGCAGTTCCTGGATTACAGTTCTCCAGCAAGAAGCTCTGATGAGCTTCTTAGCCTTTAGAGTAGGAAGTTTCCCAGAGGATTAGAAGCATATTCTGACACCAGTTACTAGGCCCTTTGTTTCACGTTAGAGCATGACTGCATAAGAGAGGCTGGATAAGAATGGGCCCATTATGAAGCCCTGTCTCACTCCACTGATGATGGGGAATGTGTCAGATGTCTCAGGCGGTGCCAGCATCTCCGACATAACCCACTCTGGAACAGCTCTGGGATGTGGGGAACGTCTCCGGGAAGCCCAATTTACTTAGCACCCCTAAACCCATGCTCATTTGTTGGCAAACAATAATCCTAAAAAGTCAAAGCATGCAAATCACAGGTACTGGCATTTTCTGTATACATCTTCCCAATCTAGCCCACAGCACCATCTTTTGTATCACACTGCAGTCCAGAGCTCCTCTGTGATTCCGGGAAGGTGAAAATTGCCAAAAGCACTTGGGTGCCAACTTGGAAAGACTGCCAGCGACGGACAGCAGTAAAATGCAACAGCAATTTCCCCAGCTCTTGCCATTATTTTCTGAAGAGGGTAATGAGGACGTTCCATTAAATCATCAGACCCAAATTAGGTTTTTGTGTTTGTACTTTAATTTAACAAATATGTATTGTTGTTTATCCACTCTCTCGGACAATGTCGGGATGCAAAGACATAACCCCTGCTCTCAAGGAACTTGAAGTCTCCGGGGAAAGAACAAACCAAAGAACACTGGGGACACATGTTTTTTTTCAAGTAGCTGGAGTGTTAGTCAAGGACCACGAAGGCTTCCAGTCCTCTAGAAAGTGTCCCTCCATCATCAAGTTTAGGCCACCAGCCTTACAAAATACACGCTCTCCCACTTACAGCCTCAATTCTATATTCTACCACCTTCTCTACAATCGTGTTCAAAAAACACTGCATCTCCCTCTCTCGCCTTTTCACTTTTTTCCTCTCAGTCTACAAAGCATAACTTTAACCTTGACGTCCCCTAGGGCTCGCAGCTCTCCTCCTACTTTGTGTCTTTTTTCTCCAGGTCCTCTCTGCTTTCCCATCCCTCGTCTGCAGCATCCTTCAGAGCACAAGTCTCCATTCTCCTCTTCCCCGGGCGACAGGATGTACTTTATCACCCACTTTCAAATCTAATGTAGACACTCAAGGCCGGTTCCAGCCTCAGCCCCCAGCCAGCCCACCTCAGACTCAACGCATGGAAACCTAAACACACGAGCGTCATGATGCCTGCACCTCACTTTCAAATGGTTCCGCAAAAATAAATATATGGAGATGGGACCGAGGCAAAGCAAACAAGGCGAAACGTTAACGGCTGATGTATCAGGGTGAAGGCTGCTGTTCCCTACAGTATTCTTTCAACTCTTCTGTGGTTTGGAATTTTTCAAATTTAAAAAGTTGGGGGAAAAAACAGGTAGGATCAGAATCAAAGACAGAAATCATGGTTTGTGCCTCTTAGGGAGTTTATAATCTATTTAATTTGTCTAATCTAAAAGTAGGCTCCTTTTTTTCAGCGACTGTGAAGTGGTGAAGGTCCCGGCTGGGAGAAGGAGGTCGGATCTCATTGTCCTCCCCGCTTCTCGACCCTCCCCCGAAGCCCCTCAATAAAATGGCTTGATCCCAAGGGGGAAAAAAAAAAAAAGTAGGCTAGGTAGATCTGCGAGTTCAATGACGGATCAATAACAAGCTCAAATGTATACTCGCAATGCAAACGTCTACCGAGGGCCTACTGAGGAGCAGCAACACGCTAAGCGTTGCACGTGGGCAACAACGCACATTATTACACCTCGTCTACGTCTGCTGACGGCGCCACCATCTCCCCCGACACCCAAAGACCCCTGACTCCTTTCAAGTCCTCCACATCTAAATCAGTGGCCAAGTTCTCTGATCCTACTGCTGCCCACCTCTCCCCCCTCTCCACTTTGCTGGCCACCACCTGTCCCCAACCCACGCCCACCTGGCCTCCCACCTGCACTACTGCAGCAGAAGCTCCACGCAGCCCTTGCTCTGTCTCCGTCCAGACGCTCAGCTCTAACAGGATTACACTGCCAGCTCAAAAGGGTGTCAGCTATTCTCCAGTATCAGTAAAACGCATTGCAGGCCCCCCAGTGACACCGAGGACGCACGTTTTATCCGTTGGTTCCCCGGCTCTTCCCAGTCCTTGGCCGCAGGTTGATTCCCTGCCGCCCAGCAGCACCCTCGTGCCTTTCCTCCGCGATGCCTCTGCTTGCACTTGTCTCCCCCACAGGTGTCCCTCACTCTTCCCACCCACTTCTCGTCTCCTCCCCTGCTCCAGACACACCCCCGCACCCGGGTCCGAGTAATGTCACTCCTCTGAACCTTTAAAATATGTTATATGCATTTACTAATACTTTCCAAGTAACTTTCACGTTTCCAAGTACGATCCAAAATCTGTACGGGCATTTCTCACCATGCTTACTAGACAATGAACTCCTTGAAGGCAGTGACTTTTCACATGTGATAGGCACTCACGGTCTGTGACAGGAATCTAACATCCTGTACACGAATCCCAAAAAACTGAAGTGTTGCCTCCTAAACTATAAGCAATTTTCCCTCAAAATACCGATAACATTTTAACAACAGTATAGTCTTATTTTTTTTTTTTACTTTTTTGGAGTGGTAAAATATATAATATAAAATCTGCCATTTTTAACCATTTGAGAGTGTAAAATTCAGTGCCATTAATTACACTGACAACGTTGTGCAACAATCACCACTATCTGTTTGCAAAATTTTCATCACCCCAAACAGAAACTCTGTCCCCATTAAGAAATAACTACCAGGGCTTCCCTGGTGGCGCAGTGGTTAAGAATCCGCCTGCCAGTGCGGGGGACATGGGTTCGAGCCCTGGTCCGGGAAGAAGATCCCACATGCTGCTGAGCAACTGGGCCCGTGCACCGCAACTGCTGAGCCTGTGCTCTAGAGCCTGCAAGCCACAACTACTGAATGAAGCCCGCGCGCCTGGAGCCTGTGCTCTGCAGCGGGAGAGGCCACCACAATGGGAGGCCTGCGCGCCGCAACGAGGAGCGGCCCCCGTTCGCCGCAACTGGGGGAAGCCTGCGCGCAGCAATGAAGACCCAACGCAGCCAAAAATAAATAAATAAATAAATGAAATTAAAAAGAAATAACTACCCCTTCTCCCCTCCCCCCCACCTCTGGAAAACTCATCTTTCTGTCACTATGAATTTGCCTATTCTAGGTATTTCATGTAAGTGGAGTCATACAATATTTGTCCTTTTGTCTAGCTTATTTTCCCCAGTGTAGTATTTTCAAGTTCATTCATGGTACAACATGTATCAAAACTTCATTCCATGGGACTTCTCCTGGTGGTCCCGTGGTTAAGACTCCGTGCTTCCACTGCAGGAGGTGTGGGTCCAATCCCTGGTCAGGGAACCAAGATCCTGCCTGCCATGCTGTGCGGCCAAAAAAAAAAAAAAGTCATTCTTTTTAATGGCTGAATAATGTTGCATCGTGTGTATAGACCATATTTTGTTTATCCACTCATCTGTCGACGGACACTTGATTGACTTGGTTGTTTCCACTTTTTGGCTACTATGAGCAGCTAGGAACACTGACTCAATATTTGTTTGAGTCCCTGTTTTCAATCCTTTTGGGACTACACCTAGGAGTAGAATGCTGGGTCATACAGTAATTTTTTTTTTTTTTTGGCCGTGCCTCTCTGCATGCGGGACGTTAGTTCCCCGACCAGGGATGGAACGCAAGTCCCCTGCGGTGGAAGTGCAGAGTCCGAACAACTGGACCGCCAAGGAAGTCCCCCTACGGTAATTCTTTTTCACTTTATGAGAAACAGCAGCAGTACAGTTTTACAATCCACACACGTGGTCATTCGGTAAAGCACAACAGCCACAAGAGTTCCTACTCATTTAGGAAACAATTCACTTTCAGACAGATTTCCTTCCTTCCTACCCACTCGGGCCCCAGGTGATGTTCTAATTTCAGGAACCTAACCCTGGTTTGAGTGCCACTTTGATTTGTTGACACTCCAGTCTCCCAGTTCTCACTATTTTTCCACACTACCTTTTGCACACCAAGGGAAGCACACTGTAGTACTAACTCTCCAAATAACAATTATGATGATACTAAACATCATTCAAATGTTGGAAGTCACACTGATATCCTTAAGGCATTAGCAGATGAATGAAAGATACATAAAAGGAAGGGTATTTTTCAGCAGGTAAGATGATACAGGGTTTTGTACAGGATGACTTCTGTTGAACCCACTTCTTAAACCCAAACAAGCACACAAAACATGCTAAACTTGGACGAGATGTATAAGCCTTTCCTGTTGTGAGAAAAGGATCATCTCTTTTCTTTCCAAGGTTAGCAGCCTGGGATTTCTAAACTGACATCTCATGATTATTACCACCAATGCCAGGAGGTTTTATAAAACCACAAAATACGACAATGTAAATTCACAGAAATGATCTGTGCTAACTTGGAGCATCTCTGTGCAAGGGTCAGGATCAGAAGAGGTCATGAGAGGAATCCTTCCACTTTTTACTCCACAACTTCTGCATTTCAGCTTTTCAAAAACACACATTCTTACATCATAATTGTGTAATGGCCAAAAATTGTATTTAAAATACAAGCAATAAAAGGCAATGTTAGGAAAAAAGATGAGCTATTAAAGGAGCTAAATGGGCAGTTCCAACAATGTCACCATCTAACACAATCAAAAAACTCTAATCTCATTTGAACTTTACAATGCTATGAGATAGGCCAGCCAGGTATTCAGCCCTTTTAGTAAATGAGGAAAAGAAGGTTGAGAAAAAGCTTCTTAACTGCTTGACATTTTTTTTTAATGCTCTTCATGTGAGCCTTTACATCATCTTCAAAAATGGGCGATTTAGCTGTAAAACTTTAAAACCAACTGTATCTGATTACATTCTAGTTCTCCCCCCAAAATAAAAAGCATTGACTTAAGTTTACATATTTAGGAAACAGAAAAATAATGGTCAAAATGTAATAAAGTCATATAAAAGGAAATCTTACTTTTATTATTCTCCACCACGCTTGAAGTGTTTAATAACTTCTTGAAGACACTTTGTCCTAAATAGAACCCCCTCCCAATCCTAATTTTTAGGTTTCGAGGCACTAAGTGAGCATTTACTCATAATTCCAATATATCTATTAAGTGAAATCTGAAGTTTAAAGGACTTGGGCAAAATGTGTCATTTATTATGTGCATACATACTGCCTACAGACATTTATGGCTACAGGTTAGTTACATAGCTATAACTAGTCAATTAAGCAAAGCTTGAGCCCCAGGCTATAAATAATAGCTACAAAACTGACTGTAGTGGCCCAGAGTTCATCAGCTATCTAAAAGGCATAATTTTACAATCCAATGCTGTAGGAAATCATTACAGTAATTAAGACAGCATTTTTTCCTAAATGATTAAGAGCCAAAATGCAGGGAAAAAAGCCTAACAACCAAAAGCATGGTACATGAGTTGACAGACTATTACATCTGTACATATAAATATAACCAAACAGTCCAGAGATACCAAGGAAAGTGACTTAATTGGCAATATACAGCAACTTTTAAAATTCACTTAAAATACTTCTGACCTCGTCATTGAATATATTCCACATTTTGTTCTAAAAAAATTTACTCGACATAATATAAAACACTGAGGATTTAACTTGATGTACTCATACATTATAACTTTTTTAGAAATTGCATTTCACACAAGTTTTGAAGTTCAGTAACTTCGAATTCAAATATTTTTGCCAAGTGTTAAAATTACTGAACACATCCAGTACACCTTCAGGAGAAGGCACTCTCCCATTGATTTGCAACAATCAATGGTTTATTGAGAGGTTCCTATGTGTCCACTGCTGTATTTTAATAATGTGTTTAAATTTGAAACCACACACTGAATACTGACTGAACAAAGGCAGTTCTACAAAAGCTTAGTGTATAAAACATGTTAATTGAAAGCTATTTCACTCATTCAAAATATAATTTACAATTGCTGAAATTACAACTTCATAAGAACCAAGCTTTCATGAGGAATAACATTAAGTATAAAAAAAATGCATACATTCAATAGATCACTTAATTCACACATTTTAATTGGAAGCTAACTTCAAAAAGTATCCGCAAATTATCCATTTCCATCTGAAACAATGTACATTAAAACAGTAAATAATTCCATCCTATAAGGTACCAACACAAAACATAAAACCAAACTCATCTAATTTAGCTGAATATCGGGGTTACTGAATAACATTCTGTCAGTAAGCCAACCAAAAGTAGAAATTGCAGTTCATATTACTTAAGCAGCCCTACTGAAGAATGTCTTCAGAAAATAAAGCAGTTTTTACTTTTAGAAGTCTACATAACACACGTTTCTCTCGCAAAATAAAAATGCCTGGTGTTCTCTCTGAAATCAGAGATATTTTTTCAAAATGTTTTAAGTATGTCGAAGTTTGTCTCCCTCCCCCCCTACCCTCCACCCAATATCCATCCAGTTTGGTGCTTTGCCTGACCCACAGGTGATGTTCAGAGGTTTCACCTTGAAGGCGTAATTAGGAGAGTTTTCCAAGGATAAGAAGTTCTACATGTTCAGCAGCACAAATCTCTCACATGTGAACTCAGCTAAAATGGTATGAAATAAGTGTACTTATCCGATTTTTTAAAAAGTGATTAATTCCATGAAAATCTTCAAATTGTTTACAATTTTAAATTTCATTGCACTTACAAGAAAGCCATTTTTGCCTTGATACATGTTATAAGTTTTGAAACCATGCTTTAAAAACTTGATAACTTGACCAGCTAAAGCTGTCTGAACTCACAAGAGACACATGGAAGAGACGTCATACCAGACAGGGGCAATAAGTACACAGCGCAGATCTACCACAAGGAAAGCCCATGGATTCAACACAACCAACCAAGGGAAGCTCCAGGCCTCCATCTGAACAACGATGCCACTAAAATGAAAAACGAAACCATCCCAGCCCTAAGCCTGACCCATTTCTCCACTGTTCAGGAACAACAGTCTGAAAAGATTCTTAACAGCCATGAGAGAAATCCTCCAGAATGATTAACTGGTTACAAACTATAGTTTAAGAGCATTTCAAACTCAAAATGACTTACTTTCCTTACAAAACAGGGACAAAATTTTACTAAAGAACATCCCACACCTGACCAACGTTAAGAACATGTTACCAAAATGACAGTATTAAAGCTTCCATTTACTCCATTAACCATAGTTTAGAAAGTTCAGTGTTCATAGCAAAATATTTCATTTCGCTTTTCAATCCCTGAATATTTCCACAGGCTCCCTTTAAATTCTGTGTAAAGCCACTGAATATTTTCTTGTAGGTAACAAATTCTTCCTCTACCTCTACAAGTTTAGGACACTTCCGAAATCTCATATCCCATTCCAATAACAATCCTGAGAACTGAGAATTAGATTAACTGTTATGCTTAATTTTTAAACTATGAGAATAACAGAATGAACAATTAATTTCTCTCCAATGGCTCTGTTGTAATGTAAGTCCCTCTTCACTTCACTGTTGATTTAGTAAAATCATCAAGTCTTCCACCTTGACTCAACAGTAACCAAATGGCTATTTTAAATAAAATCAAGTCATCACCAAATCCTTCAAAAGCTGGTATCAAATTGTTTTGCAACTGAAACACACATTATGTATACAGTCTGAGTAAAGCAATTTCGAGGAAAAATATCCCCATGGAAGAGTTTAAATCTATACAATAATTTAAGGCAAAACCTTTTTATTAAAGCCACAAATTATGTCCTGAATTGGTCTGCCCAAAGTCCAACAAAATTTATAGAAGTTTGAGGATCCAGTGCTTGATTTAACTCTATGCTCTATCAGCTTAGTAGAAAGCATGAATAACAGATTAAGACAGCAAAGCAATTTTCTAAACTAAAATGTACCTAAGCATCTAAAAGGTTTTACATCATCCTTAACGACCTATCAAAGATCCCTGACCAGGCGATCATACATCTTTGAATTCACTTTACACATACGTACAAGGGTCCACTCCAAATAAATCCACCACTTCTCTTCGACATGAGACTGCATGGTCAGACGCTCATCAAAACGTTATACTCAGGTTATTCAATTTCAGCTGTTAACTTGATGTCAGCACCCAAACAAGCATTAACCAAAGAACAGAAGCAAAAGCTTATAATGACAAGAAGAAAAAACCTAAAAGTTTAAACAGAAAAAAAGAAAAAAAAAATGTAAAGGGAGCTTACCTGCAGTTGGGTGGAGGGTCTAAAGTGATGTCCGCCAGCTCCTTCTGAATCCTGGAGACAGTAAGCGAGGGAGGGAGAGAGAATCAGGGGTGGGCGGCCGCCCCACAGGGCAGACAAACCGCCCCCCCCACCCCGCCACCGCGGCCCAAGCTGCCGGGGAGCAGGACCTGCACCCCGCGAGGAAAGAACCGGCCCCACCCGGGCGGGAGCCCCGGGCCTCCACCGCCCCGGGTTCGAATCCCGCCTCACACACTACGGCAGGACTACTTCTCACCAATTTCCACTTAGGAAATCATTTTGAAGCTCCTCACTCGCAGCTAGTTTCCGGAATTGTATCACAATGTGTGCGGGGGTGGGGGGTGGTGAGAGAGAGCACTTCCCCACCACCACCCCGGAGCCCGCGGTCGCCCCCACACCCAGATCTTCGGATTCCCTCCCCCCACAGAGCGCCCCCCCACCACGGGCCGCCGGGCACCTCGGGTGCTCCCACCCCGCAGAGTGCCCCGCCCAGGCCGTCCCGCACCTCGGGTGCTCCCCCCTGCAGGGCGCCCC